>NC_133666.1:600000-900000 GCF_037893015.1 Macrotis lagotis
AGGGAGTTGGAAGAAAAAGTGGGAAAAGAAAGGAGAGAGATGCAGGAAAAACATGAAAATGAAGGCAGCAGCTTAGTCAAGGAAATCCAAAAAAATGCTGAAGAAAATAGCATGCTAAAAACCAGCTTAGGTCAAATGGATAGAACAGTTCAAAAAGTTATTGAGGAGAAGAATACTTTAAAAAGCAAAATTGGCCAGATGGAAAAAGAGAAAAGAAAACTCTCTGAGGAGAACAAATCCTTCAGACAAAGAATAGAATTCAGGGAGATTGATGAATTTACCAGAAATCAGGAATCAATACTTCAAAACCAAAAAAATGAAAAATTAGAAGAAAATGTGAAATATCTCATTGAAAAAACAACTGATATGGAAAACAGACTTAGGAAAGATAATTTAAAAATTATTGGAATACCTGAAAGTCATGATCAGGAAAAGAGCCTTGACATCATTTTCAAGGAATTACTACAGGAAAATTGCCCTGATATTCTAGAAGCAGAGGGCAAAATAGAAATGGAGAGAATCCACCGATCCCCCCGAGAAAGAGATCCCCAAAAACCAACCCCTAGGAATATTATAGCCAAGTTCCAGAACTCCCAAGTCAAAGAGAAAATATTACAAGCAGCCAGAAGGACACAATTCAAATATGGTGGAGCTGCAGTCAGGATCACACAGGACTTAGCAGCAGCTACATTGGAAGCTCTTAGGGCTTGGAATACAATATACCGGAAGGCAAGAGAGCTTAGAATGCAGCCAGGAATGAACTACCCAGCAAGGCTGAATGTCCTCTTCCAGGGAAAAAGATGGACTTTCAATGAACCAGGGGAATTTCAAAGGTTCCTTTTGGAATGGCCAGAGCTGAACAGAAGGTTTGATCTTCAGATACAGGACTCAGGTGAAGCATGGAGATTGGAGGAGAGGGGGGAAATATGAGGGACTTAATGAGGATGAACTGCATGTATTCCTGCATAGAAAAATGACACTGATAATACTCATATGAACCTTCTCAGTTAATAGAGCAGGTAGAGAGAGCTTTTATATTTGAAGCACAGGAGAAAGCTGAATTTGAAGATAAAATATGGTGTGAAAATGGAGTCAATAGAAAAAAGGGGGAAAGAAAAAGGAGAGGGGGAATAGTCCAAGATATTTCATGTAAGATTTTTTTTTTATTACAATGAGCTATTGCAATGATATGGAAGGGGGGAGGCAAGGAGGAATGAGGGAAACTTTGCTCTCATCAGAGATGGCTAGGAGAGGAAACAGCAAATATACTCAATGGGGTATAGACATCTGGAGTAAGAAGGAGGGGGGAGCAGGGGGAAGGGGTGGGGATGTGAATAAAGGAGGAGAGCATGGACCATGGGGGGAGAGTGGCTAGATATAACACATTTCATTTCTTACTTCTTGCAAGGGGTTGGGAATGGAAGGCCTGCCCAGGACCACAGGGCCAGGTGGATTCTGGGCCTAAGGGGTGGTATGGGGGCTCAGGGCTTCTTGGCCCCAGGACCAGGGATCTATCTGCTGTGTCACTCAGCGACCCTACAGCAGAGTCAGAGTGAAAGGAGAGAGAAAATAGAGTACATGGTAGTGGAGAAATAAGAAAGGAGTGAGTTGAGATCAGCAATGGCAATGTTGGAAAAATATGGAAATAACTTTTGTGATGGACTCATCAAAAAGAATGAGATCCACCCATGACAGAGTTGTTGGTGTTGGAACAAAGACTCAAGCACATTTTTTGTTATGATTATTTGGGGGAGGGTGCGGGGCAAGTAGGGCTGGATGGCCTGCCTGGGGCCACATAGCGAAGTGATCTTTGGGTGTCTGGGGCCGGATTTGGACCCAGGTGCTCCTGGCTCAAGGGCCAATGCTCTGTCTGCCACCCAGCTACCCGTACTATTATTACTATTTTATTTTATTTTGGGTCTTTTATTTCTTTCTCTTTTTTTTTGTTTTTTGCATGGCAGTGGGGATCGGGTGGCTTGCATGTCACACAGCTGGGTGATTGTTGGGTTTATGAGGCTGGATGTGGACTCAGATGCTCGTGGCTCCAGGGCTGTTGCTTTGTCCATTGTGCCACCTGGCCATACCTACAATTATTACTATTATTATTTTTTTATTTTAATTTTTTTCCTCTCCCCTTTACTTTTTTTGCCCAAACAAGTCTATCTATATTCATGGGGGAGGAGGAGGGGTATTTTGTTTACTTGTAAGCAAGAATATTTTATTAATTTAAAAAAAACATTTGTACAAAATGAGAATAAAAACCATAAATTTATAATAAAAAATATTGGGGAGGTGATTTTTTCTTCCTCATTTTCTTTTTTTTAAATTTTTTTTGGGAGGGAGTTGCAAGGCAATGGGCTTAAGAGGGTTTCCCACATCTAGGTAATTATTAAGTGTCTGAGGGCAGATTTGAACTCAGGTCTGCCTGACTCCAGGGCTGGCACTCCATCTACTATGCCACCTAGCCACCCCCTGTCCTTCATTTTCAAAGAAGACCTTGACATCAGGGAGGCAATGTCATGAGAAGGACATAAATTGGATTTGAATGGGTCTGGGGGTGCTGTTATCAGTCACCAGTTTCACTTTCTCCTCAAGAGCCAACTGGGTCCAATGGTGAGAAATGAATCAGGATGACTGTAGATGACCCTGTATGTGAGGCAATCAGGGTGAAGTGACTTGCCCAAGGTCACACAGCTAGTAGGAGTCAAGTGTGTGAAGATGGATTCAAACTCCCATCCTCCTTATTCCAAGGCCAGTGCTCTATCCCCTGCATCACCTAGCTGCCCTGTTGGGGAGATAGAGCCAAGATGGTAGGGAAAGAAAAAAGCATTTTTTGGCCTGGGTTTTCCAACATTTCTCCTTTATACATGCCAGTCAAAATTCTGATTGCGAAAGCCCACAGAGCCCAGCACAGACAGAAAGTTCTATGAATACTCTCCATGGAATCTGGCCAGAAACTTGCCCTATGACAATAACATTACATTACGCAGGAACAGAAACAGGACTGACATTGAGCACTTAACAGAAAAATATCTGAACAAGCACCCAGTGCTGGAATGGAGGCTAGTTGGTACCTGTATCATCACCACCCAGTTCCAAGTCACAGATCCAGGTTAGAGAGGAATGGTCATTAGTGTGGACACTTGCTGGGTCCTGATCAAGGAACATGTTTCAAAAATATCCCTATGTGGTTCTGATCCTTGAAGCTGAGAGGTGATTCAATTCTAACTTATCCTCCACTACCATAAACTTGAAGAAAGATCATCAGGGCAGTAGTCCCAGATCAAAGAAGTTCAGCTGTTCTGAACCTAGAGAGCCTCCTTGCAAGCCAATAGGGACTGAGACAAGTCGATAGATTCAAACCTGGGTCAGGAACTTGCAGAGCACAGACTAGACTTCACCAAAGTTGTCAGAGCAGCATTAAGATGGAAGAGGACAGCATGAAAGCAAAGGCCAATACTAACCAACTTTAAAGTCAAGAAGGAAACTGGAAGCATGAGCAAGCAAACAACAAAAAAAGTTCAACAATCAAAAGTTACTATTGTGATAAGGAAACTCAAGACACAAGCACAGAAGCAAATGACTGGAACATATCTTCAAGCAAAGCCTCAAAGGACAAAAATGTGGATTGGACATAAGCCCAATAAGAATTCCTTGAAGAGTTTATAAAGAAAGAGCTAAAAAAAAAGTCAGACACACCCAGTCAGAGCTATCTTTCCATTATACAATTGGACGTAAGGGCTCATTTCAAATTTTCTTTGGCATTTTTAAATTTTGGATTTCCTTCTTATGAGTCTTTTTTGGCTGTGAGCTATAAAGTCAAACAATTATTTTATAGCCTCCTGATGCCAAAAAAACCCCAAAATAGCCCACTGAGTTTGATGACTTTGATTTTCCATTTCTTTAGGACACTTGTGAGGTATACAGTTTTGTTGAGGTTGATAGTGCCGGCAAGGAGAATTTGTCATTGAATATTACATACTTATATAAAAAATTCTAAGAACTTTTAGGTCTGTGTCATGAAATGAGTCAGCATATTTTTAAGAAAGGAATGGTCTGGAATAGGTGACCTTCCACATTCTTTTTTAGCTACTATCTAAATCTTTAGTCCATAATCTCTGGCATCCTTTTTTATTCCTAATTAATGCCAATTTAAAATACAGGCTGAAACGCAGGACTGTGCATTCTAAATGTAGATTTAGTTTCTATCTGAATTACTAGGAGTTCCAAAAGTCCTAAATGTGCTAGGTTCTTCTTGGTTAATCAGGATCTAGGCATTTATTTATTTGCCTGTAGGGAATTTAAAAGTACACAGTGTTCATCACTTGAGCACTAGTAAATGGTGTGCCAACTCTGGTTAAGTAGATATTTTTATGAATCCCAAATATCAACAGATCACAAGGTTAACTGATCAAGTTGCTGCCAGACATCTATGTGTCCATCTAGTATCGAACCTAGTAGATGAAACCATAAATGTTATAAGGATTATTCAAAGGGATGCCTTCCTACTGTAATTTAGGATATGGAAATTATACGGGCAACTTTATTCCTCTCCCTGAGGATCACCAGGTCAAAGACTAAGATCCATAATACCAAAGTCCAAAAGTCATTGTCCTTGGAGCAGCAAGAAAATTAGATTATGTCGGATACCTTTTGGATGAATTACAAGGTGGGGAGAATCTCTCAGAATAACAGGATCACACATTTGGTCAAGTGAAAATACTGAGGATTTTTTGTTTGCAAAATCCTTCTTAAGGAAAACCAGGGGGTGGCTAGGTGGCACAGTGGATAGGGCACCGGCCTTGGAGTCAGGAGTACCTGAGTTCAAATCTGACCTCAGACACTAATAATTACCTAGCTGTGTGGCCTTGGGAAGCCACTTAACCCCATTGCTTTGCAAAAAACAAACAAATAAATAAATAAATAAAAATAAAAATAAAGGAAAACCAGGCAAGATGGTGAATTACAAGGAGGTAGTACAATCCAGGTACCCATAACAAATACTGCACAAAAGCATAGAAAATGTATCAGATCAAGACCTGAATGGGAAATTCAAGGGGAAAAAGAACACATAGTTCATTTTTCTAACCCAGAAAAATCCGAAATAGTCAGAAACATCTATGGACATTGAGGATAAGATCTAACTGAGGGGTGGGAGGGGCAGCTAAAGTGGTGCAGTGGATAGAGCACCGGCTCTCGAGTCAGGAGGACCTGAGTTCAAATTCGACCTCGGACACTTAATGATTGCCTAACTATGTGACCTTGGGCAAGTTACTTAACTTCATTGCCTTAAATAAAATAAAAATTTAAAAAAAAGATCTAACAAGAAGCTTAAATGGTGAATGAAAGATCACAAGGGCCAAAACTTCTCCTACCCAACCAGCACAACTCCTGGGTTTGAAACCTAAGAGACTGTTGGTGCTCTCTCCAGTAACAGTGAAGGTAGGAAGTAGGGAGGCTTTAAGGAGAAAGATAGTGAAATCTCTTTTGGACATATTGAGTTTAAGATGTTTACCGGACATCCAATTTGTGACGTCTGAAAGGCGATACAAATTGCAAGAGTGTTTCAGTAGATAGGTTAAGTAAGACATGATAGGTATGATAACAGGGAATCCAATCTGTTGGAGGAGATGGATGAAATGGGGTAACTTATTTTCATAGAGGGGTTGATCTTGGTAAGGAAGAAGACTACTTCAAGATGTGAGACAGGGATGAAGAAGAAGTAGAGAGAGGCAGAAGGCACCAGAGTGAAGGGAGATGAGAAAAGGGGGAGAAGAGGGACCTCACAGTAAATGCAAATTATTTCTGTAAAATATGAGGCAAGACAGAGGATTCAGGAAAGGGGATAGAATAGGTCAGAAAATTCCAGGCTCTCCAAATTTCCCCCCAATACAAGATAGAACATTGCTTTAAAATGAACATAGAGTGGCAAAAATAAAGAAAAATCAAGATAAAGCAGTTATCCATCTAAAATAACTTGAAAGGACCTGAGGAAAGACCCTACTTGCAGAGGCAGAGGTTCTGCCAGAGAGATCAAATACTTTCTGGATGACTTCTGTGAATCATCAACTGTAAGCCCTCAGGGCAGTTGAGTTCCTAAGGCAGCCTGACCCTCAGGAACTTTCACTTCATGAACAATGTGTGGGAGTTGGAAACTGAGCAGAAGAAGACTGAAGGACCCTCCACTGTCTGGGTTGCCCTGCCCTACTGTACTG
The DNA here is from genome assembly GCF_037893015.1 of Macrotis lagotis. Classification (NCBI taxonomy): domain Eukaryota; kingdom Metazoa; phylum Chordata; class Mammalia; order Peramelemorphia; family Peramelidae; genus Macrotis; species Macrotis lagotis. The sequence continues at coordinate 606,216 of NC_133666.1, forward strand.
ACCAGACACAATTCCAGGCTGCTACTGTGAGCACATGCCTGTACATGTGGTAGCAGAGAGGTCTACTGGCTGTGGGCACTTGCAAGAGAACAGAGTCCCTGGTTTCAGTTCCAGGGAAGACAGGACAGCCTAAGTTTGTAGTCATGGGAGGGATGGCAGGAAGCATTTGTGGGACTGTGTGGTTGGGACTCCTGGCAATGGGTTAGAAGTGGAGAGGAGTGCCCAAGTCTGAATCCTCAGAAAGAATTCAGAAAATAATAGGAAGAGGGACCTGGGGCACAATTATCCTTAATTTGGAAATTAGAACATGATAACAATAATAAGCTGCTAAAAATAAATGAAGCAAAATTAAAATTAAAATGAGCTAGCAAAGGAGAAAGAGCCCAACCACAGACAACCACTATGAGGATAGAGAAGATTTGAATTTGTATTCAGAGGAAGATAGTAAATTTGTAAAAATTCACTCCTACTTCAAAAAGAATCATTAAATGGACACAAGTCTCAAAAGGACTTCAAAAATCAAATAAGAGAGATCAAGGAAAAATTAGGGAAAAAATAAGAGCAATTCAAGAAAAGAAAGACAATTACAAAAAGAGTCAATTAATTGGGAAAAGGCATCCAAGAATTTAAGAAAATAACTCTGCAAACTAGAATTAGTCTAAGGGAAGTGATCGACATTATAAGACACCAAGAAATAGTAAAACAAAATTTTAAAAAATCAAAAAGGAAGAGAATGCAAAACATCTCATTAGAAAAACAACTGAACATAAAGATTGTTTGACTATCTGAAAGTTATGATTTCAGAAAGGGTCTTAGAGCAACTGGGTGTCTCAGTGGATACTGACCCAGGAGTTAGGTGAGCCTGAGTTCATATTTGGCCTGAGGAACTTACTTATTATTCTAGGCAAGTCACTTAACTCAGATTGCCTCAAAAAAATTATAAGAAATTATTAAGGAAAACTGCCCTGAAGTTCTAAAACAAGACAATAAAGTAGAAATAAGAAAACATCCACCAATCACCAACTGAAAGAGATCCAAGAATGAAAACCTTCAGGAATATCATAGCCAAGATCCAAAACTCACAGGTTAAGGAGAAAATATTATAAGCAACAAGGGAAAAAACATTTTAAAAACTGCAGGGTTACAATCAGGATTATACAAGGTCTAGCAAATTCCATACTAAAAGACTGTAGTTCTTGGAACATTTCATTTTGAAGAGCAAAAGAGTTGGTGTTGGGACCAAAAATAACTTGCCCAGCACATACATATATGGAAGGATGCTTGGAGAGGTGAGTAGGTTAAGGAATAGAAGGGTAAGGTAGTGAGTAGAAGTAAAGCAAAGGAGAGAGAAGGGAAAGGATAGTAAGAATAGGAAGGAGGAAAATATACAAGTAAAATACAACTTAGAATGTGAATGAGATGACTCTACCCCTTAAAATAACTGATAGCAGATTAAAATGGTGAATTGAACAATATGTTGCTTTTAGGAAATACGATAAAAATGAAAGATATGCAAAAATTTTAAAAGAGATTAGGAGTAGAATTTATTACATAAAAAATAGGGGTAGTAATCTTGATCTCAGACAATGTTAAAGCTAAAATAGATTTACTCAAAAGAGAAATGTAGAGAAACTACACTGTCACCAATATTATTCAATATTGTTTTAGACCATTTAAAATAACTATACAGTATAAAACACCTGAGAGTATCCCTGCCAAAAGAGACACAGGAACTATGCAAATATAATCAAAACACTTTTTCATAAAAATAAAGTCAGATCTTCATGATATAATATTTTATTGTTTGTGGGTACGTAAATGATTTTACCTAACTAAACTATTTATGAAATGTCAGCCCAATTAAATGACTAAAAATTATTTTTACTCAGTTAGAAAAAATAATCACAAAGTTCATTTTGAAGAATAAAAGGTCAGGACCTTCATAAAAACAGGGAAAAAATATAAAAGTGACAGATTCAGAGTATCAGAACTTAAACTATATTATAAGGTGAGAGTATTTTGAAGTGTAAAAATGAATAATTTTGATTATTTGTTTTATATATTTGATTATATGTTTTTGGAATAAATAAAACCTATGCAGTCAAAAAATAGAAGGAATGCAAAAAAATTGTGAAAAGCTTTCATACACCTTCTCTCAGATAGGATATGATTGGGTGGAAATATTGCTGTGGTGTAGGAAATGATGAGTTGGTTAATTTAGAAAAACATGCAAAGAATACTATCCTCTTTCAGAGAGACAGATGACAAGTGGAAATAAGAAATATGGCCTTACATATATGTGTATGAGTGTAGCTATGAATATGTGTGTATGTTTATAGATATCTATGTATGTATATATATATATATATATATATTTGTGTATATGTTAATTGGAGCTTTCTTTGGGGTAGAGGTGAACATTAAAGTAAAAAGTGAACAGCATAGAACAAAAGACAACCCACAAGCCATTGCTCTAAGTTGTATTTTACTTGTATATTTTCCTCCTAGACAGCTTTGAAAACAATGTGTAGTATTTATTATATATTGAATCCTTTCATGACATTTTTAAAATTTTGTATTTAAGTTTTTAAAAATCCATAAAATAAAATGAGGAGAAGCTTAGCCTGGATTTTTTTTTTGCTAAATTGCATGAGTACAAAGAAAAAAAGCAGTAATTTTTCTGCTGGGGTTCATTCCTTCGATCCCCATTGTTTAGCTTCTGGAGCTACTCAAACTGTCTCATACTTTTTGTGGGGGATGGACATTGGGCCCCACCTCACTGTAAAGATGTGAGTGAGCCCTGAGACACAGAAGCCTGATCTTTGATGTCTGAGAACCTCACAAAACTGTCTTTAGGGCCATATTTGCCCCCACTGGGCAAAGCACTAGATCTTAACATATACATATACATTTGTTGAAGGATAAACCTCAAGGTTGCAATTTTTCACTACCAAATCCAATCTGGATTTCTCCAACCATTCTCCCTTCTTATCATCATCAAACAATGGACAGGGGAGCTCACACTTTAGATATGTCTTATATATGATGGTGGGACTATGAAGAGATCTAGTCCGTTATAGAAAATCACCTAAAATACCTTTCCTAGTTTCCATCAAGGATATCATTGATATCTAGACTGACTAGCCTCAGAAAAAATTTTGGAGAGGTGAGGAAAAAAATCAATAGACTGTTAATAACTGATGATTTATTTCCAATCCCCCTTTTAAAAATGTCCTGAAGTCTATTTTTGTAACCGTCCCCTTTTGAGGCTTCTTGAAAACCCTTTCGCAAGAGCTTCCAAATTGGGTCCTTCCTCATGCCACTGGGCAGCCCATATTTCTTCTGGAGGGATTTAGGCAGGAGCAGCCTGTCTTCCCAGCTTTAGCTTCACTAATGCTTAGAGAAGGGTCAAACATTCATTGTAATTTCATGTCCTTGTTTCATGTACTCTTTGTTTGCTTCCTTCAGCTTCCATCAACAACTTTCTTGTCATATGGACCAGAGATCATGCCCTGGAAGACACCTACCTTAGGGCCTTGATTCTCCTGATTTATGAGTCCTTCATTTGATTCACTCTAAGGAAGCTGGATCCAGTCAGATTTCATCCTACTCTGCAGACTAGTAGCACTGCCCAGATGTTAATATACTCTAATATATCACCATTGTCCATCTCTGTAACTTTCCAAACTAAAAGACCCTTACCCAGGTACCACTCCCCTATAAGTGTCATCTGCCCCCATTATAATGAGGACAACAGGGCAGCGAGGTGGTGCAGTAGATAGAGCACCAGCCTTGGAATTAGGGGGATGGGAGTTCAAATCCAGCCTCAGACACTTGACTCATACTGTGTGACCTTGGGCAAGTCACTTCATCCTGAAAGCCTTGCACCCAGGGCCCTCTCCAGTTATTCTGATTCCTATCTGACCACTGAACCCAGATGGTTCTGGAGGAGAAAGGGAGATTGGTGATAGTACAGTCCCCTAATTCACATATATCTCATCCCTAATGTCATGGTCTTCTTCAAGAATGAAGGACAAGGGGCAGCTAGGTGGCGTAGTGGATAAAGCACTGGCCTTGGAGTCAGAAGTACCTGGGTTCAAATCTGGTCTCAGACACTTAATAATTACCTAGCCTTGGGCAAACCACTTAACCCCATTTGCCTTGCAAAAACCTAAAAAAATAGAATGAAGGACAGACATTATTGAAGACAGCACAGTGATTGGCATGTAGTGGGTGCTTAATAAATATTTATTGAATCACTGACTGACTCCTTTGAAGCCTCATCATGGAACAGAAGTGAAACTGGATTCTCAAGGATGATACCAAGAAAACAAACATGCTCTGAAAGATTCTAGCAAAATTAGTTGGGTTTTACGATTTAATTTTATTTTGACCACAATGAACCATGAAAACAAAATTTTACTACTCAGAAGATGATCGTCCTCTTAGTCCCATTTGATGCCTTTCTTCTTCAATCAAAATAGTGAATCAGTGGCAAAGGAACCAGAGGGGGATGAGAATGAAATATTCTCAGTGTCACAGTGGTTCTTTGTAGAACGATTGGTCAAACAACTGAGTACTTTTTGGATTAATGGATATTATTGTCCCACTGTCATTCTCACTAGAAGTGAAGCTAAAAATACCTAAGAAGCTGTAGGTGAAAGAAATGCTTATTAATAAGCAATGATCTGGGGAGATTGAGAGGTTCCCCCTTCTTCTAAAGCCCGGATTTTAAAAATTTTAGTCTCTTGAAGGAAATTGCTTATCATTAGATTGGACTGATTTTTTTGTTCAAGACCCTAATGTGGTGGAGCAACCATTAGGTTCAGTTCAGGCTTGGGTAGGGCATAAATTCTTTGACTAGCTTGCCCAATGCTGGAGGGGTGACCTAGGGATACATGGTCTGGGCCTTTGTTCAGGGATGACATGATGACATTCTCAGTCTTTCATTGAATACCTACTCTTTGAAGGGTATGTAAACTTGAGCCCATTTATGACGGTGTTTGGTCTAAGAAAGACAGCCGGATGATCATCCTAACAATGTGCTGCTCTTATTAATAAAATGATTAAATTACTCAGAAGTTGTGTATCTCAATCTTTTTAATCATCACAAAGGTCAATGACTCACAGGTTCTAGATTATCAGCTAAATAAAAAATGTGGAGAAATTGGTTTCATTATGTTCCCAAAGACATCATCAGCTCCTTCGGTCTGTTTTTTCATTTCGATCTGAAGGGCTCGTGACTGGCTAAGCAAATATACCAAATCCACATACTCTGTTTCTATGGCTACAGAGTAGAAGAGTTGGAGACATTTTATGAAGAAACTGAAAAGATTCTGAAAACTGTCACCAGTTACCTGGATACCCAATGATCTCAATGTGACAATGAGCACAAGGAAAGCCAATGAATATGCTGTGGTGGAATTAAATTTGAAGCTGACCCTCAGGGGTTATCACTCATAACTCTTGTGAAGCCAGGGTCAGTAAATACATAGGAGTTTCAAAATAAAACAAAAAGGATCTTTTATTGAGCTAGCTAAAGTCTACAAGGAGGAATAAGGTAGAAGCAATTTTTTTAAAGACATCATTTTAGACAGCATTAGCAAGAATTGTTTAAACCAATCACAGTAAAGGGCAACCTTAACATCAGTTAAATTCCAAGGAATGGAAAAAGCTTTTTTCGAAGAAATGTTTTCAGAACGAGATAACCTGTCCCTAGAAGTGGAATGGAAAATAAAAAAATGTCATCTCTACTGCTAAGTCTACAGTATTCTATTTTCCTACAATGCTGTAAACCAATAAAATGAAAGGCAAAAACTATTGAGAAACTTCTTGAAAAGGGGGCAGCTAGGTGGTGCAGTAGATAGGAGGACCTGAATTCAAATCCAGCCTCAGAGACTAACTACTTAGCTGTATGACCTCAGGCAAGTCACTTAACCCCATTGCCTTGCAAAAACCAAACCCAAAACAAATATGAATAAGCTACTCACAAGCCTCAAGACAAGGTATCATGAACCCCTTCTTCAAAGAAAGGATCAGAATGCACTGGATGTGGTTAACACGGACTCATAGGATGTCTAAGTAGATATACCTTAGATCCAGAGATTTTTCACAATCAGATCATGGATTAAGAACTGGATGTGATCTTAGAGACGTTTTAGAGAGGAGAAAACAGAGTCAAGGTTCCAAGCTGGGGCTAGGGCTAAATCAGGGGACTGTGTACCTTCAGATTGTTGATCAGAGCAAAGGTCAATTTTAAAATAACAAGGAGAAGAAGGGGCTGAAGGCAAATTCAGTTGCTCCATCTTGAGGACCTGTTGGTCAAGAAAACTGGCAAAGAAAAAGAGAGCACTACTCAGTCTAGAAACATAAGAGGCAGCTAGGGAGTGCCACTAGACACAAAGCAGTGAACCTGGAGTCAGGAAGACCTGAGTTCAATACTGGACAAGCCATTTTACTTCTGTTTGCCTTAGTTTTCTCATCTATTGAAATGGGAATAATAATGGCACTTACATCACAAAATTGTTGTAAGAATCAAATGAAATAATAATTTTTCAACAAACCTATTTTTTTACAATTACATGCAAAGATAGTTTTCAATATTCATCCTTTTGTAAACTTTTGAGTTCCATATTTTTCTACCACCCTTCCTTCCCTTCCCCCTTCTCATGGCAGTGAACAATCTGTTATAGGTTGAACTTATATAATAGCATTTACCATAATGAAATAATATTTGTGAAGTGCTTAGCACAGAGTATGGAATACAGTTGCTGTTGTTGGTCCATTTTTGAAGAGGACCAATGGAGTCACAAAGTGATGAATTGTCTCAAGTACAAATTGGATTGAACTGAGGCAGAGTTCCACAAAGTGGTCAGCCTCACTCTCTTTTTCAGAGTCATCAAAGTTCAGGGGCAGAAAAAAAAGTAAAAAAAGGCAGTGACCTGGGATGCAGGGGATGACCTTGATATCTTTAATATCTGACCGAGCTCTAAGCATTCCACAGAGACTACTTTAGCGACCTTCATGGCCATTGGAACAAATTGTTCTCATCTGTCCATTCCACCAGGGGAAGTTATCATATACTTGATGTAGACACACCTCTGCCACCCCCCCCCAAACAGGTTTGAGGCTCCTCAGATACCTTCAACCAGGGTTAACCCCTCTGCTGCTACAGATTTTTGGAGTCACAGATAAGAGTTGGGGGACACAATGCTTCCTCCCTTCCCATCTATCAACATTAATGTCTTGCAACTCTATTATCAGGAAGTGGGTAACAGCAAATTTAAGTCCACTAGCATTTGAATATTGTAAGACTGAGAGTTGTCATTTTCCAGATGCAGAAACAGCAGCCTAAAGATAGCAACCCAATTTATCTTGGATATTACCCTAGGTAAATTCCAAGGTCCCCTTTCAGCTCTATGTTCTCGTTTCTAAGGAACCTTGTAACTCATAATTCTAGGAACCTATTCTCCTCTCTACCTCGACCTTCCAGATGATCTTTTAGCTGACTAGGTCATCTTGACTGTGCCCTTTCTTGTCTGAATAGGTTTTTCCTTCTTTGAAGATCTGGAGCACTTTATTCTTATTCTCAGTGAGTAATGATTCAAGGTTTGGGGTAGGACTAACAATAACAATAACCACAGTCTTAGGTAATATTTATATATTGTTTTAAGGTTTGCCAAAAACCCTGTACATATATCATCCTATTTGTTCCTTATGATATCCATAGTACCCTTATCTTCATCTAACAGAATGTCAGAAGATGTTGAGAAAGGAAGGCTAAGGGACATACATCATCTCCTTCCCTAATGTGGTTTGTGCTTTGATTTCACATGTGCAAACTCTCCTGATCTTCAGTCTCCCCTCAACAACTGCCTCTTGGACATCCTAAACGGGATGTTCCCTCAGCATCTTAAACACATAGGCAAAATGGAGCTCATTTTCTTTTCCCTAAACCCTTCCCTTTTCCCAACTGTCTTTCCAAATCCTCAAAGCCTTTACCCATGCTATACAACTTTTCTTTGCTTGCTCCAATTCTACATTTCATCCCAGATTATATTATTCTGCTGAATATTTACTTTAGAATTTTAGCACATATTGTTGCTAAACAAACCCTATGACTGAAGTTTTATAGTTTTTCTTAAGTTTTATAGGTAATTTCAACTCAAGTAGTTTTAAAAAAAAGTGTACCTGCAATTAAACCGTATTGCTAGATTAGCTGCAATTTAGGTGTCCTTTAGGAGTTTGAGATATGTCAAGCCTCTCTCATTCTCCAAAAAGGAGATAGAAAACCTCCAATGCCTAGTTTTATTCCTATTCAATAGAGGAAGAAGTTGGTGGGATGAATCTCTTTTAAAAGCCCATGGGGGGGGGGCACTAAGTGGCGCAGTGGATAGAGCACTGGCCCTGGAGTCAGAAGTACCTGAGTTCAAATCCAGCCTCAGACACTTAATAATTACCTAACTGTGTGGCCTTGGGCAAGCTACTTAACCCCATTTGCCTTGCAAAAACATAAAAAAGCCCATGAAAAATTGAGATAAACTCAAATCATTTTTCCAAATGAAATCAAACTTACTCGCTTTTCTGCTTACTTACTTTTAACTTTTCAGAATGTGGAGTTTTGTAATTCATAAATCATGAGAGTTGTTGTGGGTTCTTAATTTATGAAAACCATCATCATGTGGACTCCTTAAGCAGTGAAAGCCATGATGTGAATTTCCTAGCAAAAGTCTTTTACAGTAAAGGTTGGGAAGAATGTGGGTTTCCAAGCAAAAGTTTCTATCAGTGAAAGCCATAATAATAATAATAATGATACAGAATCTCTATCAGTGAAAAATTATGGAGATTGTAAACCAAGATTAAGATAAGTCAAAGGAAAACACTCAGATTGGGGCAGAACAACAGTGATCACTACCAAGCTTAGCATGCCTAGGACTCTAACCATAACAGAGCTGATAGGGCATCCAGGTGTCTGTGAACCCCAAATATCACTGAATCCATGGTGACACACTCTATAACTGTCTGATTTCTATAATTTCCATGGAGATTTTTGGGAAGGGGGTCTTACTGGAAATTCCAATCTTTTGTCCAGTCACTCCCTTAGACTGCCTCAATGTATTCCACTTTGATTATTAAACTACATATTTGATCAATCTGGAGCTCCCTGGCCTCTTCAGATCAGACTAGATCTCTTGTTTGGGGGCAGGGGAACCTTGTCTATCCCATTTGGGGAGGACTTTGTACAAGACTGTTGTATTTTTCAGTTTTTAGCAGCATTTGTTAACAAACAACTTGAACCATGGTAACATACATTTAAACATAAATTGCTGAAATTCTGAAGTTATTGTATTTAAGGCTATTGTACAGAAATCTTTCTCAAAGTGTGCCTTAAAGGACCAAAAGAAGGACTACATTTTGCAGTTTTATACCCATTGCCCTGATGACCGTTGTTGAAGGACAAGCGGGCACAGTATATCATCAGAGAGCAGGTGGATTCAGGGACAAGGAGAAAGTTGGAAAACTTCCCCTCCAGGTGCTGCTTCCTTTCAAATTTGTAGGGAAAAAAGGGTAAAGCGAATACTTGAAGAACAAGTGGGGCTGGGATCATGGGGTGTGCTCTTTCTCCAATTCCTACCCCTCTCTTCCTTTCCTCTGTCTTGCCTTTCATTGTAGAAAGGCACAGGTTATCGGTTATAGAAAGGTTTTTTAACAAATAGGTATCTAATGAACTAAAGGGGTCCAGTCTCACAGATTAGTATTTTTGCATAGCCTATTGCTTTAAAAAATTAGGATTCGGGGCAGCTTGGATAGAGTTCCAGCCCTGGAGTCAGGAGGACCTGAATTCAAATCACACCTCAGAGATTTAATACTTAGGTGCTTGACCTTGAGCAAGTCTCTTAACCCTATTGCCTTGCAAGGAAAAAAAAAATAGGATTTTCACCCTCTTCTTGACTTCTCAAGGTTGAAAGATCAGAGGAGAAGGAGGTTTATATTGTCTCATAAAAATTACATCATCCTGATTAGACAAAAGAGAGAAGTTGTTAGATCATCTAATTGCCTTTCCAGTTTTTCTTCCTCTGGTTTATTCAAGGGAACCCCTTTGGCTGTTTTTGCTATTCTTAGATTTATCATTCTTGAAGATCAGGACTTCAGGGAGGTGATGCCAAGATAAGCATATGAATTGGATGGGAGTGAGGGGGACTGGACTGAGTCAACAGCTTCACTTTCTCCTCCAGAACCATCTGAACCCAGAGTAAAAGTTGTTTAGGGGCTTCGAATTGAATCTTTTAGTTCACTTTTTAATTGGTCTCTGCAGTAGTCAAATTTCTTTAGAATGCATAGTGTGGGTGGGAGGCTATCAATCTCAATTGAGAGGGGAGTAGTCTACCCTTTAAGATGCATCCTAAAGCCCCCCAGTCCATAAACTAATGGGAGCCGAGAACCCGGGGTGACGCATATCATTTACAACCAAATTCCTAAATTTCAAAGACACAACCAATTCCAAAATTCTGTCTGAATTGATTCCTACTTCATTTTAAGGAATAAAACTCCCCAATAAACAATTAGATTTTCTAATCAGCTGGCTTTTCTCCACAAATTGTAAAACCGTAATCTAGTTAGCCTGGGGGGGGGGGGGGTCTCTTATCTCCCTTAAAACCTATTCTAAAAACTGTTAATCCAATTCTTCCTCCCCCAAGTCTGGCCCCAGGTCCACAAGCCCTAATGAATTCTCTTGAGGGTGGGAGTAGAGGACCTTCAGGCAGGGGGGGGGTCTCCCACTCTGGCTTTCTATTTGGATGGCAGAGAATCGGAATAGATACCGGAGAGCTGGCTGGTGGCCGGGGGCCGGGCGGGGTTGGAGGAATGGGGGATGGGGAAGGAAAGAAAAGATGACGCGGGGGATCTGCGATGGGGTGGGGGTTTGGGCTGGAAAGACAAAGTAAGGAGGCGGGGAAGTCATTGTACCCTCCTCTCTCCTCCAGTGACTGAGCTCGGCGGTGGGGGGTGGGGGTGGGGAGGGCTGCAGCTTCAGTTTTTCTGGGCGTGGCCAGGCTTCGGGAGGCCTCGGGAGGCCACGTCCCCCAGCCGCCCTTCCTCTGCTTCCCCTTCAAGGCCTCCCCTCCCAACCCATCCCTCTCCCTGGGCCCCTAGTTCTTTTCTCCTCCCTCTTTCAGCCCTCGCCCCCCCCCCCATTTAAACAATTCATTCAAGCATTTGTTGACCTCCTGATTGATTGACGGCTCCAAGTGTTCGCTGCCCACCCACTCCTCAGTTCCCCCCCTTCTCAATCCCGCCCCCCATCCAGTGGGCATCTTCTTGGAATTTGTGCTCCCCAGTTAGGATGCTTCATTCCTCAGCCCATGGCTCTGGGCTATCTCAGGACCTGACTCTGAAGCCTTTTCAAGGGGTTTCCTATAAATTGGCTTCTTGGTCCTGCTCTCTGCTTGTTGCTTCCTTTCCATGGATTTACCATCATTAGTTTAGCCTTTGTTCAAAATAAGTAACCCTCTTATTTCATTTCGACTTTTCTTTTTTTCATTTCAGACCTTTTTTTGGTCCATCTGGATACTTTTCTTCTATCTTTGGGGTCTAGACAGGCCCCAAAAAGGCATCCTTGGGGGGCAGCTAGGTGGCACAGTGGATAGAGCATGGGCCCTGGAGTCAGGAGTACCTGAGCTCAAATCCAGCCTCAACCACTTAATAATTACCTAGCTCTGTGGCCTTGGGCAAACCACTTAACTCCACTGCCTTGCAAAAAAACTTAAAAAAAGAGGTATTCTTGGACCAAAGGGGATGAAGCATAAAGGAATTTTTCTACTGATTAATGATTTGGATACTTGTACCCTATGGTTGTTGATGATTTCACTTTTTTTCTTTGTCCATTGAAGCATTGTCCAGAAGCCCCTTTTCAGGGGGCCTTGACTTTGGGGGGAGATCTCAGGGCTGGGGTCAATAAGAAATGCTAAGGTTAACCCACTCTCCCTTTTCTCTCACTTCCCAGGCAAGCCCTCTCCTACACTGATAGAGCATGCTAGTGAGACTAGAAAGTCTAGGGAATAAGAGTATGACAATGAAACAAGGCATCTTGGAGGATGAGATGAGTGGAGGTGCAATCTGAGGAGTTCAAAAATGTCTTTCTTGAGGGGGAAGCCATAGTCCATGGACTAACAGCATGGTGGAGAAAGCTCCATTGGTGTAATGGGACCTTGTTAGTGTTAGGTCAGTTATGGCCACTCTTCTGGACTGATCCCATCCTGGGTGTCCTAGTGGGGTTGGCACTGGAAAAACTTTCCACCTCCTGCTCTGGGTTTCCATGTGGATCCATGTGGGTCCATGTGCATATGCTTCCAGGGGGAAACTAATATGACTGACTGTGTGGGACTTCCAGTTCTCTCTTTTAAGAAGAACTTCTCTGCTGGCACAATCTAATTACCATAGACTTGAATTGGAGGGAAGAAGAGAGATAAAAGGCCTTGCCTAGTGATTAGCAAAGGGGTAGGGGAAGGGCAGTTCTCCTTCCAGGGCTTGTACTTCCCCAGGTCCAAGGGGAAGGAGGACATGTTAAGGGTCAAGGGTGAACCCTAGTCCCTGGTGTCCCTTCAATGTCTTCCAGGTCTCCAATTTTTGGAGGATCCTGGAGAAAAGAAGTGCTCCCAGGATGGGATGATCTTTCCATCTCAGGCTCTCACTGGATCACTCTGTGACAATGGAGATCACAAGCCTATTGAACAGCAACTTCCTCAGGAGACAAAGGGGCTTGAAGGCTGGGCAGCAATAGGGGAGAGAGGGTATTGGGAGATGATGTGGGGAGGAGACAGCTAGACACTTAGAACAAAGATAGTCTGAGGAAGCAGAATCTCTTGAGGCAAGGTAAGTCTGGTGATGACTGCCATGATGGTGGGAGGGTTGGGACAGATCCTGAAGACAATAAATCAGCTCAGAAGACCTGGCCACTTCCAGACTACATCCCTACAGTAAATGAGTTTGTCTAGGGTTCACCAGGACCATGGGTGGCCCAGGTTTGGTATGCACAAAGAAAGTGTTGCTGATGTGGAAAGAGTAAGGAATGGTGGTTTTCCTTCCATCTAAGTCAGTTGTTTCTGTCCCCCACTGGTCAGCGGTCCATTTTCCTTTCATCTTTCATCCCTTTCTATAGCCCAAACCCTTGGGTCTAATCTATAGATGCAGGTTCTGAGGTAGTGACTCCACTCTATATGAAACATGTATGACAAACACACATACAAACAGACAAAGTGACTTCTCAAAAAGGGGCAAAGTGCTGATCTAGATGGTCCTGTCTTTTGTGTTCCCAGCCTGCTTGGTGACAACAGAAACTCCCAAGACTCTGAACCTTGGGAACCAGGGAGCCAATCTCTATGGAAATTAGAGAAGTCCCACCCTTTGGGGGCAGAGAGGAATGGCCAAGGAATCCAGGAGATTCTCCATGTAGGGGTGGGGAAAGCAGCCACTGGGAAACTTTGATCGTAGCAGTGGCTATTTCTGAGGGAAGTCAAGGCAGCTCCTAATTATAAATGGGATCACAATTTATCAGGCAAAGCAATATGCAAATGATTATTTAATAACAAAATAGCTAGGATAATTTAGAGGTTGTTGTTGCTGTTTGTCCTTCATTCTCAAAGAAGACCATGACATCAGGGAGGTGATGTCATGACAAGTATGTTTCTAAGTCACCAGCCCCACTTTCTCTTCCAAAGTCATCTGGATTTAATAGTCAAACATAAAAGTGACTTGTCCAAGATGACACAGTTAGAAAATCTCAAGTGTCTGAGATCAAATTTGAACTCAGATTCCCCTGACTTCAAGGCCAGTGCTCTATCCACTGCACCATCTAGTTACCCTTTAACTTGGAGATATTGTTTGGAAGGCACTGGCAAGAAAGGCTTCTCACAGAAATTGAGACTTACAGCTTGGGGAGGCAGGAGGGAGGAGGAGGGAGAGGAGAAGGAGAAGGAGGAGGAGAAGGAGGGGGAGCAAGGAGGAGCAGGAGGAGGAGGAGGAGGAGGATAAGGAGAAGAAGAAGAAGAAGAAGAAGAAGAAGAAGAAGAAGAAGAAGAAGAAGGAGAAGGAGAAGGAGAACAAGGAGGAGGAGCAGGAAAAGAAGAAGAAGAAGAAGAAGAAGAAGAAGAAGGAGAAGGAGAAGGAGAACAAGGAGGAGGAGCAGGAAAAGAAGAAGAAGAAGAAGAAGAAGAAGAAGAAGAAGAAGAAGGAGAAGGAGAAGAAGGAGAAAAAGGAGGAGGAGGAGGAGGAGGAGGAGGAGGAGGAGGAGGGGAGGAGGAGTCCATGGCAGGAAACCTGAATTCAGAGATGGGCAATGACCCAGTCACCACCAATTCAATCGAGGACTGATTCCAAGGCCTGGACTTTGTCTCGAACAAGACTCTCTCTCTCTCTCTCTCTCTCTCTCTCTCTCTCTCTCTCTCACCAACCCCATCTTTTGTCACCAGAGCATTTATTTAGGGGCGAGTCTAGAAGACTTCTGAGGCCTGGTGAAGGTGTCTAGGAAGGACTTGGTGGCTAGAACAGATGCATTGTTCCCAAGTGGAAAGGGTGGAGGGGAGGTGGCAGTGAGACAGAATTGATATCCCTCCTCTCCATTTCCCCCATCCTTTTTTCCTTTCTTGGATCTGTGCCTGGAAATGGAAATCAAGGAGATTCTCTCTCTCTAATACTGAGGACAAAATATGAAAGAATATTTTTCAAATCTCCATTTCAGTTTCCCTAGTAATATTAACAAATAAATAGGTATCTAGTCTGAAAATTCTAATTTCAGAATGTTCCACGCAAGGCCAAAAACAAAAGGCCTTTTTCTTGAAGGGGGTGAAGGGAATGGATGGAGGATTTAAACAAAGCCTGAACAAGAGTGTACCTCTTGTGAAAATCCTTGCCATCCCAACCCCCTATGCCATTCCCATCCCCTGGCTTCTCTTGGTCTATGACTCACCTAAGAAAAGGAGGAGGGAGGTATTCTTTTTTCCATTTCTAAAAGATTACAATATTGGTCAAAGATTTTAAGTCCTTGAGGGGAAGGGTCAAGGACAGAATGGATTCACAAAGTGACTATGGTTCTATTAGTTAGAGTAGAACGTTACCCCTGAAACTCTCTTTTAGCATATTATGACATGACATTTTCCTTGTTCAAGACTCCCAGTCTTGGTGCAGAGAATTGTCTGAAGGTGGGGTGAGAGGACGGGGCTTATTGCTTCTCAATCTTGGTGAGTTTAATGGTAAATTAAATAAAAAATTGTTTTTCCTGAAAACTCATGACCAGACATCCTAAATGCACCACTAATAGTTTTTCATCAAAAGGACATGTATAATGGTGGTGGGGAAGAGAAAAGAACCAGGAATAGAGGCCTGGGACCCTCTGCTTTTCCTGTCCCAGCCTCTAGTCAGAGAAAAAAGATAGTTTCATGATTACATAGGGAGAAATTCAGCCCTTTTCCCAATAATTCCTTCCACTCACCATTCCATCTACATTGAAGATCTTAAAGTAACAGTATCTGTGGTCTCTGAGAGACTCATTCGAAAGATGGGTTACACTAGTAACCATTCAAAGTGATTTCAAATGGCATGAGAAAATAATTTTTTTCCAAATCCTTTGACTCAGGGATCCTGCTTTTTGGCTGGGCAAAGACTGATTGATAGATCCATTAGAGAAAAATATTCTACTTTATCACTTCTGGTGGTATGCAAAAACTGGAAGCAAGATGGATTCCATCAATCAATGAATTCTAAGCAACCTGGGAAGATACGAATAAACAGAGAGTGAATAACAGCTCTAAGAGAACGTTTTAGGATCTTCTATACTTTTGCTTTTATCAGGGATTAATTTGTAAGGATAATCCACAGGGTTGTAGGGGAGGCCATATGCCGCCCTCCCTCTCCTCCAGTCCATGACCCCTAAATGACCCCCCCCTCACATTTCTTCTTACACTTTGGTCCCCTCTTTCACATTTATCCCATAACCCTCTCTTTTTTAATTTAAACATTTTATTAATGCTAATAACAGAAATATCAATATATTATATTTCCTCTATTTTTTTCATCTGGTTTCATCATTATACTCCTACGTGGCTAGGGTCACATAGCTAGGAAGGGTCTGAGGTCATATTTGAACTTACCATAACACTCTCTTAAAATTTAGTTAGTCCTTATGCTCAATGCACTTGAAATATCCTAGGAAGATTTTGACAGGTACACAACTGTGGTAGAAAATAGTGTGATAGGGGTATGTTACGGATATGATGAGCATAAGATCATAAGAGAATGAGTTCGACATCCATCCCTCTTCCATGAATGTTATTTAATCACAATGAAGGCGAAAATGAATTTTCAAATGGGTAATCAAGATGACTTAATCCTAGGAGCTCTTTAGGAAGTATTAAAAATGAATTATTGATTGAGTCAAGAAGGGAGCAGTTGATTAGCTAATCCAATAAACTAACTATACATCTGGGGTCCTTAAATAGCTAGAGGAATTTTAACAGTGTCCCAAACTAAAGGTAGAGGACTCCAAATTGAGGGACAGAAGATTCAGTTATGAAGTCACAGTTAAATCCCTAAGAGGGATTCACTGTGGGTAGTGGAGAGAGAGTTTCATTTCATCTTCCTTCCTCTACTACTCCCCTCTCCCTACTACTGACCATGTCAACATAGAGACTGTATGAGAAATAACCAGTACATCCAACTGAGATTGCAGAGAATGGATCCATGGGAGACAATACATCCATAACTTGGAGGAAACGGATAACAGAAGAACAAACAGATGAAGAGAGATGTTTCATGTGAGGAAGAAGCTTACATCAGAAGGTAATTCTGACTGTGGCCTCAAGAAAGGGCTTCCAGGCCATAAAGTATCAGATGTAAATTCTCCCTTTCCCATTCCATATCCTACATATGTGCCTCAATACCATTATACTCTAAGTTGAAGCTGATTCTTCCATTACCTAGGTATACTTAGGGAAGAGTATGGCCCAGGACTTGGAGGGGAAGGTGGCTAAATGTTTCATATCAACTGTTCTTAGTGGATCATCAATAAGAGTTATTTAAATCTACTGACCGATTTGAACAGAGAACACACTGGTGGGGACTTTGGCACAACAGGGTTAGAAGTATAAGTTTATTGTGAGGGCTATAGTAGTTAACCCTATGAGGGCTATAAGCCTTGGCTATTCCTGAGAGTAGAGGAAATGGCTCCAGAGGAAGAAGTGAAATAGAATCTGAGCTCTTGAGCTGGAAGGGACCTCCGAATCCATCTAGTCCAAACCAGTTAAATCTAATTTTGTCTCTAACAGCCACCCCTCCCTCATTCTTGGTCCCCTTGGCCCAAGAAAGAGACCAATCCCTTCCCCACATGATGCAGAACAGCTTCTTTCAGATACACAAAGGTAATTGTTTGTTATGTACACCCTGCCTCTTCTCTTCTCCAAGATAACATTCCCGGTTTCTTCAACCACAGCATTACCCTGAGACTTTTTCCAATTCTCCTAAGTTTCCTATGGTGATGTTCAGCAGGATTGAATGTTGACCAATTCATGAAGGTTTCACTGCTCACTGGATACTAGTGATACACACCAGCCATGGTGGGACTTGGCATTCCCACTATTCATCTACCCCCTCCTCACCCGGGCCAATCCCCTCTACAATCAGCCTGACCTGTCTGGGTTTCCCAAATGCATGCTGACAATCCATGGGAAATTTATTCCCTCATCTTTGGCATTCCCACCTTTGGGCCACCCTTAGTTACTCTGTGACTGTGTGTATAATAAACCAGCCTTCTAAAGTTATGTTATACTTCCCAGAGCCCCTTAATGCCATTGTCTCACCTCAAAAATTTATCCTCCTTTACCCTCGTCTAGTTCGTGTTGTCTCCTGGCATTATTAAACCAAGACTTCCTGTTTTTGTCTTTCTTGGTTTCCATAGAGTTTAGCACACTTGTCTGATTGACTGACCCTATCCATCAAATGATATTTTAGCCTCACTTACTATCCCCCTAAACCCCAAGGCTATTTCCCTGTCCTCCAGGTAGGCAGATGTCAGTTAACTTAGCTATCTTCCTCCAATGGCAGTTTCAAAGCATTGTAATCAACTTTATCACACGCACCCCAGGTCAATATTCGGTAATGGCTTTCATTAGGTGCATTCTCTTCCTGGCCATCATTCCTGCATTTTAAGCCAGTTTCCAGAAATCCACATCTTGTTCTCAGATGCCATCTTCTCAGACATCTGGGTTTTTCCAATTCTGACTTTAACATCAACAGCATTTGTGTCCTGGACACTTTCATTTGCTTGACTGTAATTCCTCAATACTTGGGAAGGCTCTTTAAGTTCCCTCTGATAACATCACTTGTCTCCATGAAAATTCCTAGATGGTCCAGGTTTGTTAAGAATTAAGAGACATGCAGGTTCCAGGTATAGAATGTAGAAAGAAAGAAGACATCCTAGTTGGGTGACTAGTGGCATAATTTAACCTCTATCAATCCTATTTCCCTTATTTGTACAATGGAGCCCATAATGTTAATTACACAGTGGTGTGGAGAGATTGTTAGACTGAGAGGCAAGAGACTGAGATTCAAATTGCCCCCATCAGTCACTTACTACTTGTATGTCCTTGAGCAAGTCACCATGCCTCAGTTTCCCTATCTGTAAAATAAGAGACTTGAACTAGATGACTTCCAAGGTTCCTTTCAACTTTCTTTTCTCTATGACCTATAGGTGTATTGTAAGTAGTTATTATGGGTTAAGTGCATTGCAAATCTTTAAACGGGATGGAAATGTGATTATAGCTGGTACCATAACCAATATAACAAGAGTTTGCTCTGGCCAGAAGCCCAAAGGGGGCTGACAGCAATGCTTTTCTTTAACAGAATAGAAACCACAATTTAGTAAATTAGCAAAACTATGTGGTTGCTGCTGCTGTTGTTATTATTTGCCCTTAGTTCATGAAGAGGACCATGATATGAGGGAGGTGATGCCATAACATGCAAGTGATGGATTAAAGTGAGGGAGGGCTAATTACAATTTGAAACCACCAGATAAAGATTTGTGAGGGTAGTTTCCTGCCTTTTCCATCAGGCTGCCAGGGGGCAGCAGAGTGCTTAGAGGGTGTAGAGAATCAGGAAGACCTGAATTCAAATCCTGTCTAAGACACATCTTAAGTGTGTGACCCTGGGTCACTTCCCCTATGCTTGTCTTAGTTTGCCCATCTGTAAAAATGCTTGTCCCTTCCTTCCCTTGCCCTGTTCCTGGCTTTTCCACAGCATTCCACGGCCATGAAGGGAATCCTCAGAAAGTTCCAACAGAATGCCCTCGGCCACCCTACTGCTAGAATAGAGATCCTCCAAGTTGATTTTTCTTGTTGCTAGCTCTTGCTAGCTGACCTGTGCAGCCTTGACCATTCTCCTGCTCCTAGTTCTTGGAGTGAACTGTTGGGCCTGGCTGACCATTTGTCTTGTTCATTTGCTGTACCAGAGACTCAGTAATAGCTCATTTCAGAGACGAGTCAAAACTACTCCACTCAACTTCATATTTAAAGGAGAAAGAACACTGAATAGGTGGTAGAAGTCTTTGAAGGTTATTAAATGGAGTGAAATGACCAATTAGCTGAGGGATTTCATAACATCGTCTAGGTCCTGCATCAAGTTAGCTAAATTAAGGGAGTGTTGGGGAATGATTAGTAATTACAGAAATTTGTGAGATGGTAGAATTCTAGTTAACCTCACTAAGAAGGAATTTTCTTGAAGGGGGAAGGACAGGACTCTACTCCCTCTTCCAAACCCTCCCACCATTCCTTTTAACTTTGGTAGAAGAGTGTTCAGGGGATTGGAACTTTGGATCTTCCCATCAGCATCTAAGAGATCATTGACTGGTTTCTTCTTTATGTCAAGGATAGACTGGAAGTCGGACCACTATTCCATCCCAGAGCTCATCCTAAACCATCTCCTGCAACAGTTTGCCTTCATTTTCATTCCCACTATCTCACTTATCTTTGATCTCTCCCCTCTACTGACTTCTTCTCTACTGTCTACAAACATGCCCATCTCTCCCCTATCCTGAAAAAACCCCTTTCATTCACAATACCATTTATAGAAGACCAGACTCCTCCAAAAGGCCTCCATTTTCTCTGTTCTCACTCTCTTCTTAACCCCTCACAGTCTGACTTCTCACTTCAACTTTCCCATGAAACTGTTCTCTCCAAAGTTAACAATGATCTCTCAGTGGTCAAATCCCATGACCTTTTGTCAGTCCTCATTCTCCTGCTCTGTAGCCTTGGACACTTTGACATCCTGGATCATTCTCTCTCCACCTTGATCCTCTCTTCTCTCTAGGTCTTGGGGACACCCCCCTCTCTCCTGGTTCTCTTTCTAATTCTCCTTCTATATTTACTTTGCTAGCTCATCTTCCAGATCATATCTTCTAATTGTGGGCTCTGTCTTGAGTCCATTTCTCTTTTTTTTTTGTCTAGACTTATTGACTTATCTCATCAGCTTCCATGGATTGAATGACCATCTCTATGCTGATGAGTGTTTCATTTCCCTAGCCTGGTGGGGGGACACCTTCAGTGTCCCATCTGCAATTGCCTTTCAGACATCTCAAACTGCATGTCCAGCAGACAAGTCATCTTAAACTGGACAAGATCAAAATAGAATTCATTATCTTTCCCTCAAATCCTTTCTACCTTCCTACCTTCCATATAACACCATTCTCCCTGACTCTCAGGTTCACAACCAAGAATTCATCATAAGCTCCTCAGTCCCCAACCCCAATTGCAATGGCCTGCCAAGTTTACCTTTGAAGCAACACTCAAATATGCCCCCTTCTCTCCTTGACACTGACCCACCCTGGTAAAGGTATTCATTATCTGGACTATTGAGATAGCTGTTGGGAGGTCTGCCTGGCTCAAATCTCTCCCTACTCCATCCAGCCAAGTGATTTTCTTAAAGTGCAGGTCCTCTCACGTTGCCCTCCTACTCAATAAAATCCATAGAGTCCCTATTACCTCTAGGATCAAATGCCAGGGAGAAAAGGGAAGTGAGGAGTATAAGTTTATGTAATGCCTACTGGGTGCCAGGCATTTTTTTTGACAAATATCATCTTATTTGAGTCCCATGACAAGTCTGGGAAGGAGTTGTTGTTATCCCTATTTTACAGATGAGAAAATAAAGGCAGGCCAAGGCTAAGTGACTTGCCCAGGCTCACACAGTTAAGGGAGTGGCTGAGGCAGGACTTGAACACAAGTTCTTCATAAACTGTAACCCCCCAATCCCACCCCCCAATCTTTCCATTCTTAAACTTTAGTTCAAGTATCTTAAGAGACAATGGGCCTCCTTACTGCTCTCTGCACAAGATACATCTCCTGAGTTCCTGTACTTTCACTGGTTGTTGTTTTTTTTTTCCTTTATTCTCAAAGAAGACCATGAGTTTATGGAGGTAATGCCATGACAAGCTCATGAATTGGACTGGAGTGAGGGGGTGCTCTGCTAAGTCTCCAACCTCACTTTCTTCTACAAAACTATCTGGATCCAGAAACGGGATATGCTTCAGGAACACTGGAGATAGCCCCACATTCGAGGCAAGCAGAGTTAAGTGACTTGTTCAAGGTCAGACAGCCAGTGAGTGCCAAGCATCTGAGTTGGATATGAACTCAGATTCTCCTGACTACAGTGCTCTATCTACTGTAGTGCTACCTAGCTGTCCATTGGCTATACCTTAGGCCTGGAATGTTATATACTCCCTGTATAATGTAGGATTTTAGATGAAACTTGACTAAAGCCAGGATTGCCAGAAGGTGGAGATGAGGAAAGATGGCATTCCAGGCATGGGAAACCAACAATAACAATGCCTTAGGGCCTGCACCAGGACAAACAACAGATTAGAAACAAACCTAAATATCCCCGTCGCGCCCCGCCCCCCTCAGGCCCATTCCTCAGCACTGGGGTAAATGACAGAGGAAGGAAGTCATTCATCTCTTCACCCTCTGAGACAAAACATAGAGACATCCCTAAGGGACCTTGCCTGGGTACATTCAACTCTCCTAAGATGGGGACTCCCACATGGTAAAGGAGAAAAGGAGCCCTCATCTTTGGTCTTTGGCTGTCTTGGTGAGATTAAGGCTAAAAAACTAAGACAGTTATTCTTCCCCGTTCCAAGGTGATCTCCATCAGATCTAGAAGTTGAATGCCTGGAGCTCTTGGAGCCAAGATTCCAGATAAAATTGTTGTAACAGGGTTTTAAAAAAATTCTTTTTAATTCTTTATTGTTTGGATCTGGCATGGTCACTTTCATTGTGAGGAAAGTCACATAGCTAGTTATTTTCCTAAGACATACAATTATTTCAGTCCAAATGAGGGGTAAGAGTACTTATCTGGTGGTTGTAAATCCCTTGTTAGTGACTTACTAGATCTGATGTGATTTTTTTCCTTCAGTCATCTTTGTAACACAAATCTTTACTTTCTCCTGTTGGTGGCTATAATTTCCTCTCTCTGTAGCAACTATAATCCAAAATTGTATTCTTTTATTTGGTCTATCTGAGGTAATCGAAAGTTATATAAATTTTAGGAAATCTTTGTTCCCTGTTCAGAGTTATCTTTGAATTCTGGACCAGTTGCTGAAGTATATCTAATAAACTTTCATTTTGCCTCTTAGATCTCTGTCAATGAATGACTGGATATTTCCATAACAAAATATCGCAGCGAGCCAACCCATTGGGGAAGCTTGGAGAAGTCAGTGCCTGGGATTTGAGCCCGAGGGGACTTTGGGCTCGGAACTGGAACTGTGAACCCTGTCTTGTCTTCATCGACCAGTCAGATGTCTTCTGCCTCTCTCGTCTTCACTCCTGTCTCACATGAAGAAGTGCCTGACCAAACCTCTATCTGTTCAGACTATCCCTTTCTATACTGTTTCCTTCAACAGATGCTCCCCTAGGTCATCCAGTCATCTTTCCTACTCCCCTCATTTTCATTCTCTTCTCCTGGGTCCTTCCCTCTCATCTACAAACATACCCATGTCTTTACCATCCTTGAAAAATCCTCCCTTGATTCTTCCATCTCCAATAACTAGTGTCCTATATCTCTTTTTGCCCTTATAGCAAAACTCCCCAAAAGGCCATCTACAATAGATGCCTCCACTTTCTCTACTCTAACCCTAAATTCACTTCAATAATGCATTACAATCCAGTTTCCGGTCTCATCATTCCACTGAAACCTCGCTCTCCAAAGTTACCAATGATCTGTTTGAAAAAAAATAATTTGGGGGCAGCTAGGTGGCATAGTGGATAAAGCATCAGCCTTGGAGTCAGGAATACCTGGGTTCAAATCCAGTCTCAGACACTTAGCTGTGTGGCCTTGGGCAAGCCACTTAACCCCATTCGCCTCGCAAAAAAAAAAAAAAAAAACCCACCTAAAAAAAATAATTTGTTTTCCAACTACATACAGTAGTAGTTTTTATCAAACATTTTTTTCAGTTTTACAATTTTTGTCTCTCCCCCTCACCCTGACAGAAAGCAATCTGATAGAAACTCTATATTTATGACTGTACTAAACATAGATTGATATTAGACATGTGAGAGAAAAATCTGTTCCAAACAGAAGAAAGAAAACATTAGAGAGAGAAAAAGGGAAAATACCTAAGACAACTTTTAAAAATTGAAGATAATCAGCTTTGTCTTCATTCAAACTCCACAGTTCCTTCTCTGGAGATGGATGATGTTTTTCCATCACAAGTCGTTTAAAATTGTCTTTGATTATTGTGCTGTTGAAATGAACAAGTTCATCCGGGT
The DNA here is from genome assembly GCF_037893015.1 of Macrotis lagotis. NCBI lineage: Eukaryota > Metazoa > Chordata > Mammalia > Peramelemorphia > Peramelidae > Macrotis > Macrotis lagotis. The sequence goes on from NC_133666.1 coordinate 630,014, forward strand.
TGATAATGACCCCATGTTGTTGTTAATGCATAAAATGTTCTTCTGGTTCTGCTCATCTCACTCCGCATCAAGTCTTTCCAGGATTTTTCTGAAATCCCATCCCTCATGATTTCTTGTAGAACAATAGTGTTCCATAACATACATATACCATCGTTTGTTCAGTCTTTCCCTAATGGATGGGCAGCCCCTCAATTTCCAATTCTTTGCCACTACAAACAGAGCTGCTATGAATATTTTTGTACATGGAGGATTTGTACCCTTTTTCATGATCTCTTCAGGATACAGTGGTATGGTTGGATCAAAGGGTATGCACATTGTGGACATAATTCTAAATTGCTCTCCAGCAAGGTTGGAGCAGTTCACAAATCCACCAACAATGCATCGGTGTCCCAATTTTCCCACATTCCCTCCCACATTGATCATTTTCCTTTTTAGTCATATTGGTCAATTTGAGCTGTGTGAGGTAGTACCTCAGAGATGCTTTAATTTGCATTTCCCTAATCAATAATGATTTAGAGCTATTTTTCATATGACTAGAGATAGTTTTGATTTCTTCATCTGAGAATTGCCTTTTGACCATTTATCAATTGGAGAATGAGTTGGTTTTTGAGAAATTTGACTCACTTCTCTAAATAGTTTAGAAATGAGTCCTTTATCAGAACCAATAGTGGTAAAATTTGTTTCCCAACTTACTACATTCCTTTTAATCTTGTTTTGCAGTGGTATTGTTTGTGCAACCCCTTTTTAATTTAATATAATCAAAAGTATCCAGTTTGTTTTTGATAATGTTGCCTTTGTCTTCTTTCATCATAAACTGCTCCCCCTTTCATTGATCTGGTAGGTATACTATTTCTTGTTTTCCTAATTGGCTTATAATATTACTGTTTTGGTCTAAATCTTACACGCATTTTGACCTCAGGGTATGAGATGTTGGTCTCTGCCTGGTTTCTGCCATACTCTCTTCCAGCAGTTTTTGTCAAAGAGTGAGTTTTTTTATTCCAGAAGCTGGAATCTTTGGATCCCATGATCTCTCAGTTGCTAAATCTCACCTTAGTGGCTTCGATATCTCTGCAGTCTTTGACACTGTTGATTTGGCCTTAGCAAAACACCTGACCCATGGGGCTTAATCAGTGTTGATTGATGGATCACCCTCTTCTAAGTTTATGGGGATGCCTTTCTTTTCTGGTTCTTGCCCTCCCTCTTCCTGTCTGACTGTTCCTTTTCAGTTTCCTTGGCTACATCCTCTTTCAGATCACACTATCTAACCATAGGTATTTCAAAAAGCTCTGTCCTGGGTCCTCTTCTCTTTCCCCTCTCCACAACATTACTTAGTGGTCTCATCAGGTTTTATGGATTTAACTACCATGTCTATGCTGATGATTTCAGATCTACCTATCCTTCCCTAAACTGTCTGTTGACCTCCCATCTCAAAACTTCAACCATATTTCAGACATCTCAAACTAGATGTCCAGTAAACATAAATTCAATATGTTCAAAACAGAATTCATGATCTTTCCCATTAGCCCCACCTACTTCACTATTGGTGTCAAGGGCCATGCAATGCTCATAGTTCCTTGGACTCACAACCTAGAGGTCATCCTGGATCCTTTACTTTTTCTCTCTCCCTGCTTCTCATAACCTAGCTGTTGCCAAGGGTTGTTGACTTCACCTTTGCAGCCTCGATAATATGCCTCTCCTTCCCTTTGACACTGCCACCTTCCTTGAGCAGGCATGCTGTATCACCTCACACCTGGATTATTGCAACAACCTGTTGGAAGTCTGCCTGCCTCAAATCTCTCCCCCTTCCACTGCAATCTGCATTCAGTCAACAAAGTGACTTTCCAAAAATTCAGGTTGGATCATTTCATTTCCGACTGAATTGTCGTTTGCTCTTTGTTCCTGAAGAGAATCACTGATAGCAGGAAAAGCCACATCTCGATTTGCCAGTGAATTGGATGGAAATGAGGCAGGGCTGTGCAAAGCCCCCAGTCTCTCTCATCCTGAGCCATTTGGGTTCAATGGCAACAGAATGCTCTGTGATTCGATGCACTTTATGACCCAGTCCCCCCCAGTCTTTCCAGTCTCCTTATGCTTGCCCGGCACACCATTTTAGATTCAGTGCCCCAGTCCCCTGGCTGGCTGTTCTAGGAACAAATCCCTTGGCTCCGGGCTTAACTTGTGTCAAATTCCATCTTCTAAGACCCCTTTCCCAGACCCTCTGCCTTGTAGGGCTTTGGGTCTCATTAGGATTTCTTTTGCAGTTTTTTTCTGGAGCTTGGTTTCATTGGATGGCGCATTTCTTGGGGGCAGGGCCTTCCTCGGGTCTGTTTTTCTACCTTTGGGGTTAGGAGGTGTCTAGCTACTTAGGGATTCGGTGACTAGGTGAATGGAGGAAAGCTGTAGCCTTCTTCACAATGGCCAAGCCTGAGGTGGCTCTGAGAGGAGGGGATTATGGCTGCTTTGTTTTGGGAGAGTTTATTTGTGATTATCCCTTTAGAATCAAGATTTCTTTGTCCCGGCTAATCGGACTTAAGGGCTCAGTGGAACAGAGCGCCCACAGTAGAGACAATGGCCCGGAGCCTAGCCATCTCCCCTCAAGGGTACCGAGTGGGCTGGTGACAGCCTGAGCCGCCCGGCTGGTGGTTGGCCGGTTTGGGAGGGGGCCCAGAGCGCTTGGTTTTCTAGTAACTGCCATTTGGGGAGAGATCAAGGCAACGTGGTGTATGCTCACTGGTTAGGGAGTGGGTTCGACTCCTTGGCCTGGGACTTTTCCGGCTTAGGAAGCTGCTCTCGGGGCGTCCGTGGAAACACGGAGGAAGAAGGAGAGCTCTCAGCTGAGGGCGCCCAGAGGAGAAGCCGGAGCCGACGACGACGGAGAGGCCGGGACAAGAAAGGCGCAAGGCCGCCCCAGGCCGATGCGCGGGCAGGAATGGCCCTGCCGGGGGAGGCGCCTCGCTCCCGGGCCTTTGTGCAAGGGAAGTCGCCCGGGTGCGGCCGCTTGTGCCTGTTTGCCGGCGTTGCCGAGGAGCGGAGCCGTTCGCTCGCTTCTCTTTGGGGAGAGGGGAGGGGGGCCGGGGGCCCAGTCTGTGCCCAAAGAAAGGGAGCGCTAACAAAGTGCTCAGCCCCCCAAACACAAAGCAGGAGCAGCGGGATGAGGACGGCTCGAGGGAAGGGCTTCTCTTTGATCTTCGCCGCAGTGGGGAGCATCTGCCCGGGAGTGGGTGGGGGATGGGCGCCGCCGCCTGAGTCGGGACCGTCGCCCTGGCAACGGGCTGGCGGATGAATCCAAGCTTGGCCACCAATCAGGAGGCTACTGCAGGGGCCGGCAGCAGAGCCGCGGAGGCGTGGGGGAAGGGCGCCGGCCACGGGGGCCCGCGGCCACCCTGCCCAGTCATTGGAGGAGCCTCGCCGCACCGTGGCGACGAAGCGGCTCCGGGCGGGCTGGGGCCCGGGAGGGGCGGAGGTAGCCGGAGGGACAAGATGGCGGCGGGGGAGGAGGGCGCCGCAGGCCGAGTGGGCGGGATGACGTCGCGGCCTGGAGGCCCCGCCCTCCGCGCTCCGCACCTCTCTCCGGCCGCCACGTCAGCGCAGAGCAGCGGCGGCGGCGACAAGGGAGGCCACTGAGGCGGCAGCGGCGGCGGGGGAGGCCACCGAGGCGGCGGCTGCGGTGACTGCTTGGCTTGGGCAGGCCCCCGAGGCGACAGCCGGAGAGCCTTTGTCAGACGCGCAGAGATCCCAGGCGGCGGCGGCGGCGGCGGCGGCGGCGGCCTCCCGTAAGCCCCGAGGCTAGGCCCCGGCCCGGCCCGGCCCGGCCCGGCCCGGCCAGCGCGCCCGCTGGGTAAGGCCCCTCGCCCCGATTCTCCTCGCGGTCGCCCCCACCCCCCACCGCCACCATTTCGGCCACCATCCCCGCTCCCATCCCTGCCCCCCCCTGCAGGATGGCGAGCAGCATCGTCGGGGGCAAGTACGAGCTGCTGCGTAAGGTGGGGGCCGGCTCGTTCGGCGACATCTACCTGGCCATCAACATCACCAACGGCGAGGAGGTGGCCGTGAAGCTGGAGTCGCAGAAGGCCAAGCACCCGCAGCTGCTGTACGAGAGCAAGCTGTACAAGGTGCTGCAGGGCGGGGTGGGCATCCCACACATGCGCTGGTACGGCCAGGAGAAGGACTACAACGTGCTGGTCATGGACCTGCTGGGGCCCAGCCTGGAGGACCTCTTCAACTTCTGCTCGCGCCGCTTCACCATGAAGACGGTGCTGATGCTGGCCGACCAGATGATCAGCCGCATCGAGTACGTGCACACCAAGAACTTCATCCACAGGGACATCAAGCCCGACAACTTCCTGATGGGCATCGGGGCCCACTGCAACAAGCTGTTCCTCATCGACTTCGGCCTGGCCAAAAAGTACCGAGACAACCGAACCAGGCAGCACATCCCCTACCGGGAAGACAAGAACCTCACTGGCACCGCCAGGTACGCCAGCATCAACGCCCACCTGGGCATCGAGCAGAGCCGCCGAGACGACATGGAGTCCCTGGGCTACGTCTTGATGTATTTTAACAGGACCAGCCTGCCTTGGCAAGGACTGAAGGCCGCCACCAAGAAGCAGAAGTACGAAAAGATCAGCGAGAAGAAGATGTCCACCCCGGTGGAAGTGCTCTGCCAGGGCTTCCCGGCCGAGTTCGCCATGTATCTCAACTACTGCCGGGGCCTGCGCTTCGAGGAGGCGCCCGACTACATGTACCTGCGGCAGCTCTTTCGCATCCTTTTCAGGACTCTGAACCACCAGTACGACTACACCTTCGACTGGACAATGTTAAAGCAGAAAGTTACATAAAGGCCAGGCCAGCAAGGCCCCTCAGGCGAGGAGGGTCAGCCGACCCCCGACCCCCGGGGGGCCAAGCATAAAGAGAAACCCACGAGATAGAGCAGATCAGAGCAGATCATGTTACTCCCCAAATGTAGCCGTTTTAGTTCACATGTACACTTGCTGGTGGTTGTGGGCAACCATTTACTCGGTGTAAAGGACTTCATTTCGGTATAAACTGACTGTGGTCAACACATTCTGAGTTGTAGCTGCTGTGTTTGTGAATGTTAACTGACATAGTGAAACATGATGTTCAGTTTTCTATTGTATTTTTCAAGGGGAAACGTTCACTAAATGGCTGACACACAAGCGGTGGAGAGGAATTGTGCATATGCCAAGTTTCTGTTACCTTTTATTTCCATCCAACTGTAACCCTGACTTTGTGCTTTGAGATCCTGTTTCAAAAGAATGGCATGAACAGTTTTCAACCATGGTTGTGATCATTGTAAATGCTAACAATTGTAAGCTTGTGGAGTTTTGTTTTTTCCTCCCTGGGGTTTGAATGTTGTAAAACTTAAACATTCTTAAATTTGTTGGCTTCTATGTGCAAGGCAGCTGACAAGGTAGCAACCAAAGATTCCAGTTTTTAAGCATATGAAAGACTCTGCCTGCTTAATGTGCTAGAAATAACATCATCTAAGTGAAGACTTTAAGAAAATCTTAGTGACTACTAGATTATCTATAGTGCTCTGCATTAATTCTACAATGTTCTTGGTATTAAAAAAAATAGCCTATTTGTCACCAAAATTTTGTTAACATCTTATGAATCTGTATGTAAGTTGCTTATATAAATGTAATCACTGTAAACATCTATATGACCTGGAATTTTGTTTTTATGTTCAAATGAGAGTTGTTTTGTTTACAAGTTCATTAAAAACTAAATATTGACTCTGTTTAAAAAAAAACATGGGATATGTGTGGTGAATGCAAATGAAGAACTGAGGGTGGTGAAGCTGTAGTGAGTAGTCGTGAACCTGGGTTATTGGGGAAATAGTGGTACCTTGGACAGTGCTAGTACTAGTGGAGAAGAGGTCGGGGTGGTGGGAAGAAAATGATACATGAACCAGGAGCCAAGGGAGGAGGGTTAGACCGATCCTGTAGGTGATCCTGGGGTTAGAGCAAGTTTTGAGAATGAGTGATACAATTTTTCCATCTTAAAGATAAGATGTGACTAATTTTCAGTAGGCTGCCCCAGTGTGGTTCAGAAAACAGTGTCCTTTCTGGCAATCACCAAATTATTGTTGGCATAGATATAAACAGCCTATTTCATATTTTGATTGCATCCCAAATATTCACCCCTGTTCCCTGGGAATTATCCTGTTTTCAAACTATGATCTCTGGTAGGATTTCCCACATCTCCAGTGTCTGCTGTATTACTTACAAATGCCAAAGTAACCTAGAAATATAGGCTTTTGTATGTACATTTGAATAATAAATAAAATCAGAGCAAGACCATTGTCTCCCAAATCAAAATTTCTGCTAAGAAGTAGCTCTGATTCATAAATCAGTTACAGCATGCAGATTCACTTCCTCTTGCCCTCTTACATAGCCAGCTTATTTGAGGTATCATTCCAAATTATAATCTTTTCCCAAATCTTGAGAAATTTATAAACATCCTAACAAAATAATCTCATGAGCCCATCGAAATTAATTATTTATTATTACTCTAAATTGATGAATCTCTTATGGAAAAACATTCCGTGCATCTCTATTTTGTCATTTAGAAACCAATATAGGGGAGCTATCGAGTTAATCACAGCAACAAAGGGATAGCAGCATCAATTGTGGCTCACGGATCAAATATGCCACGAAGCATTATCCCTGATTACTTTATCAAATCCAAGAGGAACAAATTTCATATTCTAAAGTCAATGGATTGTTCCTTGTTTTCACAAAGTTTTCCAAATCTATACAAATATCAATCAGCAGCTTTAGAATTAGGCTGGAAAAGTATTAGATAATCTCATCTATCAATTTAGAAGTAGTCTCTTTAAAGAGTCTCTTTTCACTAAGTTTCTGGGAGAACGATTTCCTGGTACAAATTCCTTCTCCAGTATAAGATCTTCATTGCCCTTTATAGCCCATGAATTTTAGAAAAATTCTGTGTTCAGTGTGCACTTTGGCAACAAATGGAAATTGTTTTCCATTAGAAAATAAGGTACCCTGGGTTGGCTAGGTGTCACAGTGGATAAAGCACTGGCCTTGGAGTCAGGAGTACCTGGGTTCAAATCCGGTCTCAGATACTTAATAAGTACCTAGCTGTGTGGCCTTGGGCAAGCCATTTAACCTGATTTGCCTAGCAAAAAAAAAAAACCCTAAAAAATTAAAAAAAAAAGAAAATAAGGTACCCTGTATTTATAATTAATGCTTTTCTGTGAAAGGAGATTATAGTTCTACAGCAGTTCAACTCCTCTCTATCTTTTCTTCTCCATTTGTGACAATGTTTGCAACCCTAGGGTTTCTTCTTTCCCTTTACTACTTTTTGTTTGCTTGGTTTTCAGTTCCTAGGGATTCTAACAAATTGCTTACAAAAAATAAGTACCCTACCCTCCTCCCAGGTCACATGAGATGCCATACTAGACAATTTGATCCCCACAATCTCTCAGTCCTCTCCAATACAGAAATTATGTGTCAAAGATAAAACAACTTCAGCAGTTTCCATATTTTAGGACACCCAGAATTCAAAAAAAGGTTCAAAAAGCAAGACAAAAACAAAACAAAAAAAAATCCTTAGATGCTCAGTGACCCTAAATTCATTCCCCACCCCTCCCCCACCTCCCATGCTAACAGCACTGAGGCCAAACTTGCATGCCTTCACCCTGTTCCCCCCTCCCTTTTGCCAGTGCCATAGAGACTCTGGCTCCAAGCTGTGGAAATTTGTTTGGACCTCAACAGCCAGATTAGCTACAGCCTTTTAGGAGCAAAAGTCTGTCAGGGACTGCAATCTGGAATTACCATTGTGACCATGTTCTGAATTGCCAGTGCCAGTGAAAACAGACTCTGAACCACTGGTGCTGGGTCAGAGAACTAAGGAAAAGAGGTAGAGGTAGTGTGACAGGACAATTTGTGTGTGTGTGTGTGTGTGTTCCTCCTCCATTCCCCCTCCCCCTCAACCCCAGCACTCTACCAAGCCAGAGGGAAGGAGCACATCATCCAGCTGGGGCCAGTTCTGACCACCCAAAAGTCATTTTGGAGCACAGAGAGAGACCTAGTCTCCTAAACTGTGAATTACTCAGTGAGGGAGGAAGCTGGAATACATTTGAAATACAGCCTACAAGAAACTACAATCAGAGGAGGATTAGGAAGAGAGTGATAAGGAAAATTGAGGTGTGTATGGAGGGAGGAAAGACTGAAAGTAACAAAGATTTCAGGAAGAAGAAATTTCAAAGACCTCAAATATAATCAGATAAATTAACAGAAAAAAACCTTAACTGAAAACGAAATGAGCTATGTTTTTGCTTTTATTTAGTTTTTGTTTGATTATTAGGATTAAAGCTAACCTTAAAATAAAACAGATTAATATAGATTGTCTCTTAAGTCTAAATTGCCTATAGATTTAGTGGATGGGTAGATTAAGAAGATTTGATCGTTTAGTAGCAGATAATTTAGAAAAATAAAATAATCATAAGATTGTAAGGTTTTTAAAAGACTGAATTTCTCTTTCTAGCAGAAATCACAGTTGATCACAAACTAAATTCCCCTTTCTTCTTAGAGTCTAAATTAAGTAATGGACTATTCTGAGAAAGATTGGGAAAGGGATGACTGCTAACCCCTGATCACAAACTCCTCTTTCCAGGAACACTTTCTGGTTGCAAAAGATACCACCTGGAGCAAAGGATGACTGGCATAGGAAGAAGAAAGTGTGGGAGAAACTAACTAGTTAGGTGACCAGCCTTGTCCAATAGAACTAAGTTCAAAACCTGTTTCTATAATTGTTCCAACTTCTTTCTGTAATAAAATCCATCTCTGTAAATCACTTCTTATCTCTGAGGAGTCAGGTGACCAGGTTTGATATACAAATGCTAGATTTACAGATTAAATCATAGATGACTCAGTTTCCTTTTTATTACAGATAATCAATTTGAACAGTTAGCACCCCAGATGGGACCTGAGAGATTGACTCCAGACTTCAAGAAATGGTCTTCTCCAAGAAATTTCTCCGAGTGCTCCCCAGTCATCAAGGGACTTCTTTTCAAAAGATCACCTTGGAGGTTTTGGACTCTTTTCATTCCAGAACCTAAAGTTTTCTGAGGCTAAGGTAAGCCTCTACTTTGAGGAGGAAATCACCAAGACCACCAAATTTTACTCAGCAGAGATTGTTAAGCAAAAAATTCTAAGGGTCTTTCACATTTAAGGTAGCCCCCACTTTGAAGAAGAAAAGGCTTTTGTTAGAGGGTTTACTCCAATTAGTGAGGAAGTGTGTTTTTTTAAAAGAAAGAGCCCTTTACTAGAAGTTTTTAAGAGAAGAAAAAAGAGGAAAAGTTCTTTAAGAAACAAAATAGGAATTTCATTTCTCTTTTAAAAATTCTTTTTTTAAAGTGCGATTTAGCAGAGAACCCAGAAAAAGTAGAATTCTCTATTAGGAATTTGTTCTAAATAAAATGAAATCTAAAAAAAAAGAGTTCCTAGAAAAGGAAAACTGCAAAATTGTGTTTCTCTCTTAAAAAGATTTTATATATCCACACTCACAAAGTACACTTTGGGTGAATCCAACTGGCCAATTATAACAAAGCAATTTGACTTTGTTTCTAAATTGTACTTTCTTATTGATAAGATTATAAAAACAATAACGCAAACAGTTAACAGGATAAGTAATCTTAAATTGACAGTAAGACCCCAGCCCACAAGACTAGAGGAGACAGGTAGGATCCAAACTTCAAAATCTCCTAGACAACTTAGAACTTTAAACATGATTTAATGCTATTTGTCTCTATTTTGTGAATGACCAAACTAAGTTTAGCAATAGTAGATTCCTTACTTCAGATAGAAAGGAACCTTATACAATTAGGAAAATCTTTAAGAGAATGGGAAATCTCAGCTGTCTTATGAGGGCTTTGTGCTAATTCATGCTGGCAGGTGCTTTCAAGCATTTGCTTTGTTCTATGCTTTTTCCTGTGGTCTAATAAACTAGGGGGCAAAAACTGGAAAAAGTAAAATTTTTCAAAAAGTCTTCATAAAAGACAAGTCTCTCTTTTCTCTATTTCCAGTTTTGGTCACATTGGACATTGCAGTGGTGAAAGAGAGATAAATAATAATAGAGACTAAATTTGCTATTCTCTGTTGGAAAATATTAAAATCAAGATTGAAAATTTTTATGAATATTTTGATAAGTTTTGGGGGTACCCACAAACTGTAAAGTTTATTGAAAACAAAAATTGACAGAATAGTTATTCAACATAACTTTAAAAATGACTATAGAGTTAGATTGTTGAAACTGCAGTTTGAATTTTAAGAACTGTTTTATGAATCATAGAATCTATTCAGGAGAGATTTGGTAAAATTTAGAGAAATATTGAAATTAGAAATTAATAAAATTCCAGTGAATTTAAAAAAAAATTCCACAACTCAGAATTTAAAAAAGAAAAAAAAAACACATTTGCTAAGTACTAAGCAGTTTCAATTAGTCAGTCTCTAAGTCTGAAGTTTTGTGAAGTGACACTGTGAAATTGGTTTTAATTTTAGTGTAGATGAAAGATGTTCTTTAAAATTGGAATTAATGTTGAGACAAATTTACTGCAGGAAGGAAGTGTGGAAATTTTTATGATTAGAAGGCGGAACAGGAAAATTTTCAACCAGCTTCAGATTCTAAAAGAATAAAAACAATAGCATTAAAATTTATTTACCTTTTTGTTACTTACTATTTTAACATAACCAGCCTAAGCTACTCAACAAGTTCTGATTGGAACTCCCAGATTGAGGGTGAATCCCAAAGTGCTTAAATGTTTTGGAATCAGGAAGCAACTAAAAGTAAGTGAAATTTATTATTTTTTTTACTGTCACTTAAATCAATTGTTTAGATAAATTGGAAGCACAGTAAAACTTGGGGGGGGGGGATTTGAAATCAGTGGAAGTGGAGATATCTTCAAAACTGTATTTTGGTAGAATTATAATTATTAAGGTTTTGATAAGTTAGGGCCAGAATTGTTAAAGAAACTTAAACAAGAATATGGCATTATAGGAAAGTATAGGAGCAAATTAAGTGTATACATGCTTAAGGGAGAGGGCTTAGACTACACAAAAGATCAACGTAAAAAGAGTAAATGGCTTATAAATATTATTATACATTTTGAGAGAACAGAATCTGCAAATTATTTAAGGACGTTTCTTGCCTCATTGTCAAACATAAATTGAAGCATAGGTACATTGATAATATTGGATCTTGAAATTGGAAATTCTGGTAGCTAATGACTTTTGTGAAAGTTAGATTTTAAAATTCTCATCATTAGTAACTATACAGCTATATTTCATTTAGGTGAATTCGTAGTGTGGTAAGGATTTCTCTTAATTGAAAATCATTGGAAAATTAATGAAGCTAATAACCTAAAATATTGGAAAATATTAAAACTTTGTAAAAGGAAGAAGCATTAGGAATGAAGATCATTCGGAGTCAGTAGCACCAAAACAGAAACTGTTTTACACAATACTATTAACCCATGTATTGAGAAAGAAAAGCAGTTTAAATGTGGAGAAAAACAATGCAATACTTCATTTCAAGTGCATGATAAAATAAACAGCAATTATAATGAGAGAAGTCCCAGAGATTCTTTAAGATACCAATAACTATGCCATTTCTGTGCCATAGTTTGACCTGCGTCATGAAATAGGTGGCTGAATAGTTTTCCAGCATAAAAGAGGTTAACTTTGAGACTCCCAGCTCTTCAATGGGAATTAGAAGGGACTTTATGTTTTGCAGTGATTCTGAGTAAGTTGTATATTTGCTACTTATACAAATGAAAGTCTTTAAAGAAATTAAGAATGAATTCTGAATTTGTAAGCCAAAGGGAACCAAAAAAGGTTGATAGTATTGCAATTAATTGGTTTTGTATAATAAAAACTTGTGTTAACGTGTAAAGAACAAAGATCAATTTTGTAAGCAACCTTAGAGATGAATGGAAAACAGACTAGAGAAATCAAGCAAACAGATGAAAGTAAGAGAAGCATCAGATGAGGTAACAAGGGAAGTCAGTTTGGAAGTGTTTTTTTATAAAATGAAAAGAAAAAAAACCGGACAGTGTATGTGAGCAAGTAGATGGGTATAGAGTTTAGTGAAAACTGGAGTCTGCATTGACACAGTGTGAATACAAGGTTTGAAAGTAAAAGGGATTGAAGTTTCAAAGAAAAGGGAAATCTGAAGAATAGTTTTGGTGTTACTAAGAAATATTTTTTTTTATAAAAGAATTTGGGTATAATTTCTTTAGAAATGCCTTAAGGTACTGGTAGAGTTAAATTAGAAAAATAAAAGGAATTGATTTGGCTCTTTGAGAGGTTCCAGTACATTACAAACAGTTATGGAGACCAGGATTTTTTAATATGAATCATTTAAGAATAATGGCTTCTTGTGAAAAAATGAGGTTTAGTTACTGCCACTAGTAATTGTAAACCGAAAATTTGGTTGAAAATTTTGAAGCTACATTTTAATTGTATATTAGATATATATTAGGTATATTAGAAAGCAAATAATAAAAATAACAACAAAACAACACCTGCCTCCCAGGGTTGTTGGAGGAATCAAATAATTTTAAAAGTGCTTAGTATAATAAACAATGTATAATATTGATTATTGTTATCAGGTTTTAGAGTAAATTACATATCAAAGATAATAACATGAATGTTTTTCTAAGAAGGATAAATTAAGATTGTATCTGATTATTCAATCATGAAATTTGACCACAAGAATTTGAGAAATTTGATGTTATGTTTAAAAACAAAACAAAACAGCAGCAACAACAACAAAACCCCCAATATATTCTTAAGACTTCTAGTTTTCTTGTATTGTGGAATTTGGAAAAATATTAGTTATATAATTAGAAATCTAAATTCACTTTCAATTAGGAAAATATACTTCAAAAAGCATGTTGTTATGTGAGATTTTTCTGAGATAATATGAAATGCTGTTAGAGAGACCCCTTCCCTGTTGAGTTATTAAAGTGAATGTGAAAATAGTTTGAAAAAAATGGTAATAATGAAATGTCTCTTGCCTTAAATTCTTGTGATTTAATAGGAGGTTTGAGGATTGATGGGGGGCAACCTAACTAGAATTGTGATTTTTATCTTGTAACTGTGCTTGGATACAATTACTTTGAAATGGAATAAATTGATGTCATTTGGTTTAGCAAATCATTATGTTTAGCTTCTTATGAACTGGACTGCAAAATTTATGTGGCAACATTATTTAAAAAATCTATTAAAAATTCAGTGAATTAGTCAACTAAAGGGAAAGACTTAAGTCTTACTATTTTAATTGCCCTTTAATGTAAGTTAACAAGTAGTTTAAGAAATCAAAACCTTGGGGCAGCTAGGTGGCGTAGTGGATAGAGCACCAGCCCTGGAGTCAGGAGTACCTGAGTTCAAATCCGGCCTCAGACACTTAATAATTACCTAGCTGTGTGGCCTTAGTCAAGCCACTTAACCCCATTGCCTTTCAAAAACTAAAGAAAAAAAATATGGATATATGTTTAACATAGTTATACAGGGGTAACCTATATTAGATTGCTTTCTGTCAGGGGAAGGAGGGAGGGAAGAAAATGTGAAAATCAAAACCTTCCAAAAAAATGATTGTTGAAAACTATCTTTGCATGTAGATGGAAAAATAAATTAATAAAACATTTTTAAAAATAATAGTAAATGACATACTTTTGGGAGGAAAAACAGAATAAAATCCTCTTAAGAAAGCTTTGCCTGGGAGCTTCCTTAGGACCAGCTTTGCTGACACTGTTGTGAAACTCTGTACTGCAGAAATTTAAAGACCTAGGGTCTCTCTCAATCAAAATAAAAACTTTAGAAGTTAAACTTTAAATAAATGAATTTCACTTGAGATCATTTAGATAATCATGAAATGATATCAACTTTTCTTTGGTAGTTTACTCCCTTCAATTCAGTGAATTAAAGCTTTTTCTAGGATTTATAATGGTTTTGATATTGGCAAACTATTCTGAAGCAAATTATTCTAGGGTCAAATGTACTTCCTCCTTCATTCTGTCTATAGAACAGACAAAAGGGAGAGATTTAAAACCTATCACATATTTATCTAGATATATTTTAGGATATGTGTGTATGTATATGTGTATGTATGTATGTATGTATACATCTACACATGGTGAATTTTGCCTTCAACAACCATATTGAATAAATGAAAACTGTCTCTTAACGAATACTATAGGAATTCACATGAATACAATAATTATATCTTACCCTACCATATAATTAATGAAATTTTGCTATTTAAGGCAGTATCTTGTGGGACTTTAATTTGAAATAGATATTTTGATTTCAGGTTGAAGTATCTGACCTCTTTTAAGGTCACTAATCCATCCTTTAAGAAAAACGTCAGCGGCTCAATGGGAATGGTTTCTATGAACTACACAAGTGGACATTTGTCCCTGAGGAATAGTTGGGGGGTAGTAGCAACCTTAGGAAGACTAAGGTAAGGATCCTCTTGACTCAATTTCTCCTACAAGACATTTTCCCACCTGTTTTTTTTTCTGAGTTTGACTGTGACATTGTATCATACAGTTGGCTGCCTTTGATACCTGAAATCAAACAAAAGTCATGCCTCTATATCCCTACCTTCCTCCTCACTTAGCAAATTCCATTGATAAGAGCAAGTATAAAATGCTTCATTTTAACACACATAAGAGATAAACGCTACTGGGGCCTTTTAAGCTAGAATAGTACTACTTTAGTAAGGAATCTTTTTTTTTTTTTTAGGGTTTTTTTTGTAAGGTGAACGAGGTTAAGTGGCTTGCCCAAGGCCACACAGCTAGGTCATTATGAAGTGTCTGAGGCCAGATTTGAACTCAGGTACTCCTGACTCTAGGGCTGGTGCTCTATCCACTGCGCCACCTAGCCGCCCCAAGAATCATTTTAATTAGCCATTTAGATCATGAATAATAGAGACCACGAAGCCCTACAATTTATAGGGTATTTAGTTTAGAGGGGATCATACTACAATAGCCTTTCATTATGTTACTATGATAATAACATCCTCATAAGGAGGAATTCATTCATGAGAGAGATGTGACACAATTTTCAAAACTGGATTCAAGATTTTACAAGTAAAAAATTTCATTGATAATTTTGAAGGGGGTGAAATTATGTTCCTATTTGAAGCATTTAGTTGATAATTTTAAGAGAAAAAATTCATTTTTCAATTCAGGCCCTTATAATGTAACAATTGAAATTTTTCTGAAGCTTCAGGTCAATTTTTTGATAATGATGTTTGACTTTCATTATTGAAGAAGACTATGACATCAGGAAGGTGATGCCATGACATGTATATGAATTGTGTTTGAGTGAGAGGGTGTTGTGCTAAATCGCCAGCCTCACTTTTTCACTGGGAGTCTTCTGGATCCAGTGGTCAGATATAAATCAGGATGACTCAAGTCACACAGATAGTGTCTGTGGTCACATTTGAACTCAGGTCCTGGACTCCAGGGCTAGTACTCTTATCTACTAGCTATTCTTAATGTAATATCTTCTTAATGTGATGGCTCTTCTTATAGTGCTATTTTATATTGAGTTTTTGTTGTTTTTCTTCATACTCTTGGAAGCTGAGAAGTAGATCTAGAAGGATAAATGTGACTTATTCCAGAAATGTACATCTCTTGCTTCATACAGTTAAAAAACAGGTTGAAGGAATTCTATAGTGTGGAGCTACAGTACAGAATAGACTTTTCAACTTCTTCATCTATATCATGGATTTCCAGTGAACTGGTAGAATTCAACAAAAGACTGTTTCTTTTCCCATGTACCATTACTTCTGTACCAAAGGGAACTGCCACCTGAAAATTTTGTCAAAATATTGGCCATAGGTAATAAGTCTTTAATTTGCAGGACCTCAAGGTGGTACAGTGATTAGAGTACTGGTCTTGGAATCAGGAAAACTGGAGTTCAAATATGACCTCAGACACTTGCAAATTATTATCTGTGTATCCTTGGGCAAGTGGCTTAACCCTGATTGCCTTATATCCAGAGCCATCTTCAGTCATCCTGATTAATATCTGGCTGCTAAACCCAGATGACTCTGGAGGAGAAAGTAAGCACAGCACCCCCTCACTCAAATCCAGTTTACTTGCATGTCATAGCACCACCTTCTTGATATCATAGTCTTCTACAGAAATGAAAGACAAGCAACAACCATATGGCGGGACATCTCATTCATTTTGGAAAATGTACCATTGCCATCATCCTAGCATTATTGCTTTTTCTCAAAGACACTCTCAAGGTCTCTCTTAAGAACTTTGGAATTGATTGTATCACACTATCACAGAACTGCCTAGCATGGTATACCCTCATCAGGGAAGGTGTGCTCTATGAGCAAAACAGAATTGACATAGCTCAAAAGAAATTCTAGATGCCCAAGTCCACGTATTTACAGGGCCTATTTGTGCCTGATCTGTGGTAGAATATTCTGAGCTCATATTGGTCTGATCAGCTGCAGTTGAACACACTATAACTTGACTCTTAACATAACGACACCATTTTGATCCTCTTCAAGAATGAAGGACAACAACCAACCAATCAACCAGCTATTTTTATTATTGTTTTATTTTTAGTTTGATGATCAGATTAAGCTCCTTTCTTTAGAAAGAGCTAGCCCTTAACTAAGCCAGACTAACATAGTCTCTTAAGTCTGTAAAATAGTCCATCACTCAATTTAGACTCTAACTCAAGAGAAAAAGGGACTTAACCCTCTGACTAAGCTTTCTTCCCAGAAAGGGGAACCTAGCCTCTGGTCAACCCCTTTTCTGTTAGAAAGACAATTTAGCCTTTTGAAAATCTAATGATTATTTTATTCTTCTAAATTCTGTTACTAAAAAATAAAGTCTTTTCAATCTATCTATTCATTAGATTTTTCTTTCAATTTTCTGTTTTGATCCAAAGGAAATAATTTCCTTATGGATCACTTGAGCAACTTAGAATCAAACTCTTTCAGATGATTCTAAGGCTTATAACAGATCAGTATGTGATTTCGAAGTCATGACTATCTGTCCTGTTTCCACTAACAAATTCCTCTTTCCTAGTATACTTTCTGGTTACAAAAGGTAGCACCTGAGTTGTGAACTGATCAAACCACTGTGGAGAGCAATAGGGCTATGAAACTGTGTGTACCCTTTGATCCAGCAATATCACTGCTGGGTCTATATTCCAAAGAAAAGGGGAAAGGACCTACTTGTTTGTAAATATTTATACCAATTATTTTTTGTGGTGGCTAAGAATTGGAAATCAAAGGGGATAAACAAGCTGTGGTATATGATTGTAACTGAATATCATGGTGCTATAAGAAATGACAAGCAGGACAATTTCAGAAAAACTGCTGCATAGTGAAGTAAACAGAATCAGAACATTGTACACAGTAACAGCAATTCTGTTCAATGATCAACTGTGAATAATTTAGCTCTTCTCAGCAATACAATGATCCAAGACAATCCCAAAGTACTAATGATAAAACATGCTATCTGCCTCTGGGGAACGAAGTGATATTGATTGAATAAAGACCAAAGCATGCTGTTTTTCACTCTTATTTCATTTTTGATTCAAATCTTCTTGTACAAAATGACTAATATGGAATTAATTGCACATGTATAACCTATCTCTGATTGCTAACCTTTTCAGGGAGACAGAAGGGGTGGGAAAGAGGGAGGGAGAGAATTTGGAACTCAAAACTGTACTTTTTTTGCTTTTTGTGCAAGGCAATGGGGATAAGTGATTTGCCCAAGGCCACAAGCTAGGTAATTATTAAGTGTCTGAGGTTGGATTTGAACTCAGGTACTCTTGACTCCAGGGCAGGTGCTCTATCCACTGTGCCACCTAACCACCCCGAACTCAAAACTTTAAATAAAAATTTGAAAAACGATACTACCCGGACGAAAGGATGTCTGGCATAGGATTAAGAAAGAAAAGCTAATTAGTCAGGTGACTAATAGAATTATGTTCAAAACAAGTTTCTATAACATTTCCAATTCTTCTTCTTTAATTAAAAAGAAATCTCTAAATTAGTCCTTGTCTCTGATTTATGAGGAGTGACCTGGCTTCTGCAAATGCTACTTTTGTAGGTTAAGTCATAGAAGATTCAGCAACTTTGTCCTAATTTTTCCTTTTATTTCAAATAATCAATTTTAACACAACAGAAAGAAATCTAGCCTCTGGATCAAGCAAACAAGTTCAAGGATCTATTGTATTCCTAAATGGATTAAAAGATGAATGAGAATTATGAGAGCAGAATTTATGTAGCACAGTGAAAATAATAAGCAGAATTTTAATCTGCCATGGCAAGACTCAACAAATAGACAAAAGAGATAGCAATAAATTGGGAATACAAATATACCCAAGTAAAGGACAATATGCTTATGATTGCAAAAGAGCCTTTCCTATGTAAAAACCAGAGCACTGATCAAGTGACTAGTGACCACACATCGACCTGGATCACACTACCTTGGAAGCAATGAAAAATTGTAGACCTCTGGAACTAGCTCTGAAAACAGCATGCAAAAAAGCCTGAAGCCTGGGACACTGCCTCCCACCCTCAGATGAGCAGAGTTTAATTGTAACATAAAGTTCAAAGTAAAAAAAAAGCCTGGAAAAATGAACAAACAACAACAAAGAACTTTACCATAAAAAGATACTTTGGTGGTAAAGAAGACCAAGACATAAACTCAAAAGACAGCAGTGTTAAAAGAGCTACAACAAAAGCCTCAAAGAAAAAAAAATTCTAATTGGACACAAGCCCAACAAGAATTCTTGGAAAACTTAAAGAAAGAGTGTGATTAAAGAAAGTGATTAAAGAAAATTATGAAAAAACAGGTTTGAGATTGAAGGACAACAAAAATATATCACCTTAAAAAACAAAATTTGTGAAATGTAAGAGGCATATAAAAATTGGTTGAAAAAAATAAGTCCTTAAAAATCTTAAGTGATGGGGCAGCTAGGCAGCACAGTGAATAGAGAGCACTGATCCTGGAGTCAGGAGGACATGAGTTCAAATGTGACCTCAGATATTTGATACTCATTAGCTATGTGAACTTAAGCAAGTCACTTAACCTTGCAACGCTCCCCCCCAAAATCTTAAGTAATCAAATGAAAAAAAGTAGTACACAAATTTGCTGAAGCAAATTCGTTAAAAAGCAGAATTGGCTAAATGAAAAATGAGATACAAGACCTTCTTGAAGAAAATAATTCTTTAAAAATTAGAATTGGGTATCTGGAAGCTAATGATTCTATGTGACATCAAGAAATAAAACAACTTCAGAAGAATGAAAAACTAGAATAAAATATGAAATATTAAAAAACAACTGACCTGAAGAATAGATCATCAAGAAGAGATAATTTAAGAATTATTGTACTACCTGAAAGCCATAATAAAAAAAAGAGTTAGACTGCATATTTCAAGAAGTTGTAAAGGAAAAGCGGCCTAATATCTTAGGTCCAGAGGGTAAAATGGAAAGATTTCACCAATCACCTCCTGAAAAAGGTTACAAAATGAAAACTTCCAGGAATAATATATTGAAATTCCACAACTCCCAAGGCACAGATAAAATATTGCAAAGAAATCATTCAAATATCCTGGAAATCATTCAAATATCATGGAACTGTAGTCAAGATCACACAAAATTTACCAACTTCCATCTTGGAGCAGAGGGCTTGGAAGCCCAGAAGGCAAATGAGCTATGATTATAAACAAGAATATCCTAGCAAGTAAAACCGAATATAATGCTTCAAGAGAAAAACTGAAAATTTAATAAAATAGAGGATTTTCAAGCATTCCTGATGAAAAGGTCAGACCTGAATGTGGCAAAGCACCTGGTACTGATTCTATTACACCTGAGATTTACAAGGTGGGAGTCCATTGCTCATACAAAAGTTGAGTGAAATTTTCTAGATTATATGACATAAGGAGGTTATCCCCCAGGAATTTAAGAATGTCTCCATTTTCCATGTTTCTCTCTTAGTCATCACTGACAAGATTCTTGCCAGTGACCTCCTCCATAGACAGAGACTTCACCTGGAAGATGATCACTTTCCTGAGAGCTAATATGGCTTCAAGAAAGGGCTGAAAACAGTTGATATGGTGTTTGGTGCTTGACAACTCCAGGAAAAATGCCAAGAGCAGGACAAGGGTCGGTATTCAACATTTGTAGATCTGACTAAAGCTTTTAATACTGTCAGTCATGAAAGTTTATGGAAAATTATGTTAAAATTTAATTGTTCAGAGAGGTTCATTAGTATTAGTATTGACAATTTCATGATGGTATGCTTGTCTAGTTCTGCATAGTGGACAATGCTCTTGCAATAACCTGGTCATCAGTGGAGTGAAACAAGGTTGTGTCCTTGTTCCTATGCTTTTTTTGCAAGGCAAATGGGGTTAAGTGGCTTGCCCAAGGCCACACAGCTAGGTAATTATTAAGTATATGAGACCAGATTTGAACCCAGGTACTCCTGACTCCAGGGCCAGTGCTTTTATCCACTGTGAAACCTAGCCACCCCTGTTCCTATGCTTTTTAGCGGGATGTTTTCAGACCTTCAGTGGAGATAACCACAACATCAAGGTCAGCTACCACACTAATGTTAAATACTTCAACTTAAAAAAGACTTCAAATTAAGACCAAAGTGGAAGGAGTATTGGTGCATGAGCTTTTGTTTGCAGATGATGCCCTCCATGAAGCCTCTGAAGCTGTGAGGCAACAGAGTATGGATCGATTCTTTACTTCTGGGACTGACTTTGGCCTAACAACACCAAGAAAAAAAACAAACTACAGGTGCTCCATCAGCCAGCACTTCACCATCCACATGTGAAACCATTGGTTACAGCAAATGGAGAAGTTTTTAATATGTGGATAAGTTCACTTACCTTGGCAGTATACTTTCCCAGGAGACACACATTGATAATGATGTTGACACATGCATTGCTAGAGTTAGCTACTGAATTTGGAAGGCTCTGAAAGAAAATGTGGGAAAGAAGAGGTATTAGACTGACTATCAAATTGAAGGTTTATGAAGCCCTTGCACTAATCTCATCATTGTATACTTGTGAAACCTGGACAGTCTACCAGGGCCATGCCAGGAAATTGACTTGCTTCCAATCTTAGGAAGATTGTGATGATCACCTGGCAGGAGAAGATACCACACACTGAAGTCCTTTCTTGAGCTAAACTGCTAAGCATTCAAATGTTACTACAAAGAGAGTTAGGCCGATGGACTGGCCATATTATGCAAACATCAAATGAATACTTGCCCAAAAGACTATTTTATGGAGAACTTACACAGAGCAAATGCTCATAGGAGAGTCAGAAAAAAACAATACAAGGACACTTTCAAGATCTCTCTTAAAAACATTGGAATTAATAATGCATCATGAGAGCACAAGCATAGGACCACCTAGCATGGCATGCTCTCATCAGAAAAGGCGCTGTCCTCTCTGAGCAAGGCAGAATGGAATCAGCTCTAAGGAAACATGAGATGTGTAAGTTTAGAGCACCCATCCCAAGTGTTCACATGGGCTATTTGTGCCTTATCTATGGTAAAGTATTCTGAGCTCATATTGGTCTGATCAGCCACAGATGGACACACTCTAACATAGAGATACCATTTTGGTCCTCTTTGATATCAAAGGACAAGAACCAATACAGCAGTATATTAGTGTTCCCTAAAAAATATGAGGAATACAGAGAATCATGGAAAAAACTAGACATTTCCTTCAGTTAGAACTAAGGACACAATATGAATTCTATAATACAGTAAATAACAACTACAAAACAATTGAAAATAAATGTTGCAAAATTGTAAAGAACGAATACTCGATTTGACCTTAGGGCTTGAAAGTGTGAGGATTTACAGAAAACTGGTACTTAGCTTCGTTTCTTATGCAGGAAAGCAAAAAGGCAAAAACAAATACCCCAATTATGTGGCAACACAGACAGAGAGAGATTAGACTATGCTGGACCAGTTATTCACATGAGGGAGACACGCTCAGAATGAACAGAAAAATTTTATACCTAAAAGAAGAATAGGTAACAATGCTAGATATGGGAAAGGATATGCCTAATCAGACCCAGATGTGGTGGAAAAATTTCCCAATCACTTATCCATACCAGATTCGGTGGGGGTGGAATTTCTCAGATATCTCAGAAATGGAATGCACAATCACTACAGTTAGTCAGAAGCACTGTCCAATCAGAAGCTGTGACCATTTATACATTTGACATAGGAGTAGAATGAACCAGGACAGGAGGAAAGTACAGGCTATCTGTCATTGTTTAAAGAGTTTCCAGAGGAACTTCTTGCAGACAGTGAACCCAGTCGAACAGATTCCTAACTTGATACATGACACGGATGACTGTAAATCTTCTGAATATCTTCAATCAGATGGTCAGTGTTTGGTTTCATAGAATTCATCTTAGTGTTGGACCTTTTGAGTGTTGTCCACCTACATTCAAATGTTAGGAAATCCACACATTCCATCTTGACTGGTCAGCAGGAAATCTGGGCTATAGGATTATATGTGGATTTGCCTTCATGTCCTGGATGTTCCAGCTAATTGGATTTCTTTGAAAGACTGAATAGAGGGGCAGCTAGGACCTGAGTCCAAATCTGACCTCAGACACTTAATTACCTAGCTGTGTGACCTTGGACAAGTCACTTAACCCCATTGCCTTGCAAAAATAAAACACCGAATAGAATTTTCATAGGCAGTTCCACCATCCACTGTGGCAATAGTGGTAGCTAAGTACTATTTTCCTAGAACAGAATGGTAGGTGACTGGGTAGGATTGTAAAATGACAATTACAGGTTAAGTGTATTGAGAATACAAATGAGATCCCTAAAAATAGGAATTGAAGTGTAGAACTAGTATTGTGGAATTGGTGAGCCAAAGGCTCACTAAGAAATTGGAGATGCTTCTAACTGGGTCTTGGTCATCCAAATATTAGGAGCTTGTCTGACAGGTGGCATTGAGATGGGAAATACAAGAAGGAGATAATTGGCAGAGGGCCAAGATGTTGGCTCAAGGAGGAAACAGATACAGTGGCGGGTTGCAAATTGATTGGAAATGAGGAAAATGAATTTGGGGTAACTCACAGAAGGATCAGATGAAAGTGTCTTGTAGCAAGCCTAGCAATAAGTGAGGTTGGCAGCCCAAGCAGTGATGTCAGCAAGGTGAATATAGAGGTTGTGACAGTGGTCCCAGAAGGTGCTGTTAGGTGAGAATACAGTCTTGCCAAAATGTCAGTAAGAGGGGGTGAATGGGAGAGTAAGTTATTTTGTTACAAGTACATTGGTCATGGAAGTACATATGCTAATGTGTAAGGAAGTGTGAGGAATCTACCCTAGAGATAGAACTGAACTGGGTCTTGATGAATTGCTTGGATTTTCTCTTCAATCTGTTTCATCTGGCCACTAGGATGGGGGTAGGAATGAGGAGATTAGAGGTTATTGGAAGAGTGGGATTGGGTTATATGGAATACTGGCCTCCAGTAAACTGGTTTGGTCAGGTCCTTGATTACTAGGTGACTATTGGCTTGAATGGGAATTGCTGGGGTGGTTATGTCTTTGTCCTGAGTTTCTAAAGTTTGGCCTGATTCTGAGGTGGCAGGTTGATTTTGCTGCAGCTTGTTTCCAGAGTGGACCTAATTAAGGTTATAGAACCAAGCTCTCTTTGGGCTCTGGTTTGGAGACTGATATTTGTCTGGGCTTCCCCTGGAGTTCATATTTCTGGACTGAGACTGAACTGGAAATGTAATTGAGGTGGCAGGGCTAATTTTGAGCAGGAGTTGAGGCGCTTGATTGATTCTGATTGAGCCCTGCTGGCTGTTGGACCCAGATTGGGGTTAGCATGCTAAGGATCTGGTTGTTCTTCACACTGCGTCTTCCCCCCTCCCCATGTTATTTCTTGTTGTTCCATTTGCTTTTGACACCAGGTCAGATTCAGGACCTGAGACAGATCTCTGGGGGGTGGAGAAAGGGAAGGATGGTAGCTGGGGTCGGGGTAGGGGAACTACAACCACAGAAATGGAGGCCATAATGATTGATGGATGATCAAAGAGGTAAAGGCCAGGAAAGGAAAAAGGTGAGGATGGGTTTTCCACTGCTAGAGTCCTGGATCAGAGACTATGGGAATCGCCCAGGTGGAGGGTGAATAAGGACTCTAGGGGGCTTGATTTGGGATCTTTCCACTGAAGTTGAGGACAGGGAACTTGGATTACTAGAACCACAGGGATATAAAAGTCCTCCTCTGAATGTTTTTCTATGAAGTCTCTGTCATTAGAAGGACAGTCTGTGAGTCCTCTGGGTAACTGTTAAAAGCCTACTGGTGGCTGACTAGTTAATTGTGCCTCCTTTCTTCCCATGGTCATTGGGAGCTCTCCAAAGTACTGGGAACAGTGCTGGTATGGGTAGGTGAGGACTTGGTTTTAAAGGAGTGATAAGATCAGAGATAAAGGGGTGGAGTTCATTTCTTTATTTTCCAGTAGTGGGTTCATCATGGTGAGCCATGTCCATTTGGATTGTGGCACTGGAAACTGTAGTACTGATTCTATCAGATATGGTCATTATATAGTGAGGGCAAGAGATTACCTATGGGTCACACAGTTTGGCCTTTAAATCCTCATCTTGGAAGTGACAGTGCCATATAAACTTGGCACTGGGGTCCTGAAAAATTCCTCCTCTAGGAAGAAGACTGGAATGAAGAGAACTAATAAGGCAAGAGAAGTTGTTCCAGAATTTTCTTGTGTAGATAGAAAGGCATATCCAAGGTGGGGAATTTTTTAAGTCTTAACAGAGCTTGGAAGAGGCTTTTAGGCCTCTCTGTGGTCATGCAGTGATTTGTAACAGAAGGGGTGACCCAATGCATCATGAAACAGGCAAGAAACATATTCAATCCACTGGGCATGTTGATGTTGCTCTAATTGCTGCAACTATTAATAATTATAAGATCAGGAGCAGGGGTCAATGCATAGTTTGTATAGGTATGGGAATGAACTTGCATGAGGGGGTTGCCAGTGTTGGTTGTACAATCAGTGATGTCATAGAGTAACCGAATTCAGGCAACAACCAGTAACTGGAGAAGTTTGTAGTGGGTATAGTGAAGTCTTGGGAGAGGTTCTGGGAGCAGTGGGTCCTAGAGTGATAATTTCTATTTCAATAACTATAGAGTGAGAGGTTTAAAGTCCTTTTGATTAGCCAAAATGTCAGTATGAATATGGATCATTTCTGCTTAGTCCAGGGCAGTTTTCATTGGTCTCTTTTCCCCTAAACTATCAAAAAGTCCTAAGAGTTGACTTATTTATCTTATAGCCAGAATATTCCCCCTCCTCCAACTTTTGATTCTTGAACACTGATGGGGGGAAACAAAAGTATCCAGGTTCCATCTTCTCTTCTTGGAGGAGGGTGAGAGGTTGTCCATCCCAGTGCAATTCTTTTACTCTGTCTTTGAAGGAACTGGTTGTGCATTGAGATAGGGATCTCATAAGGTCTGACACTTAGGTGGCAGGGTACAGCAGGAGTGAAATTAGGCCATTTAGGGCTCTAGGAACCAATCAAGTTCATTTTTGAAGTCCATCATATCTTTCAATTAGTTCAGCAGTCTGAGAGTGGTACAGGAAGAGGAATAACACAGCATATGTCTTTGAAATCTTTCCATTCTTGGACCTTGGAAGTGAAGTGAGTCCCTTGGTCAGTGTATGACAGTTGAGGGCCAAAGAGAACCACATTTTTCATAAGATTCTATATCATTGAAGTTCCGGGGTGTTCATTATCAAAATAGCATGTGTGTAGCTTCAAAAGAATTGGGAGGATGTAAAAAGATCTTGGAATGGAGCTTTAAGTCTATGTTTCTAGGGGCTGAGGGAATATTTCATTAAAAAATCCCTACTTAAGTGGCCAATACAGTATTGTGGTAGAGGTCACAATGGGTAGAGTAGTGGAATCTAACTCTTTGTGTTCTTTGTGGGTTCAGGGGTTTATGGGTAACAATCACTCTGGCAATGTCATCAATCAGTATTAAATTTGGAGATGGGGTCTTCCCTCCCAGAAATATGTAAAACCCCCATGTCAGGAGACTCAGACAGCTATACATTCCCACAGATACTTACCCCAGGAACAGTGGGAACAATAACACCTTTATACTATGAATCATTAATTATCAGACAACCCCTCCATCCTCTATATTTTTATTGGGGAATGTTAGCAACAAGAGTGAGAGTGCTTCCAAGTGAAATGTCTAACTGTTAGTGTTAGGACCTAGGGTTTGTCCCTTGACTGAAAGTGGTGGTTCATTATGTTCATGCCAATAATAAGGGAGGGAGATGATATGATGAAGACCTAGCTGCAGCGAACCAGGAATCTACCTCTAAGCTGACTATGGTATATGTGCTCATAATAGTGTGACCTCCAAGTCCCTCTAAGTATCATTTTGTGGGTCCTGTGATGGATTTCCATGTTCCCTAGAAAGAGACTGACCTGTGTTCCCATAGCCAGAAGGGCCACATGCTGTTGCTTGCTCTTGAGTGACCAGTGGTTGGTCAGGGCCATGAAGAGGACTGGTTCCATCTTATCCCTGTTGAAGATTTTCTCTCTGGGGTCACTCTTATTGCCAGAAGTTAGAGATAGGGGCACCATGGTCTTGTTTGCCTTGCTCCTGGCCATCTTGGGAACCTCTGTAATGGCTCTTGTCCTTTTCTTATTTGAATCTTGATAGAAGTTCTCTCAGCTCACTGCTTTCCCTGAAATCATCTAGTTGGGGGGAAAAAGACAGTTAAGAGGCTTGACAATATTAATATCAATTTCTAAGATCCCTGCTGAAGTTGCTTATACACCAAAGAATTTCTGATACTCTACTTACCATTGCTTCCATACCACCTAAGGGACCCTCAAAGAGGAATGTTCCCTAAAACTACCCTCAAAAGTCTATTATAATTCCAGATTTGTTCCCCTAATCCTGGACTATTGATATTCTGTCCTTTTGTCCCTGGGTTCTAGGTGCCTGAATCTTTTCCCCATCTTCTCTTAGGGTACCATCAGAAGATGCCAGAGGATTTTGAGCCTTCTCCTGCCTCTCCACCATGTCTAGTTAGAGCAGCCTGACAATTGCAGTCATCATTGAGAGGAGAGCACCATTATAATTGGCAGCGGGCACTGTGGAGGACCAGGATATGGTCATCTTCATCTAGGGTGGCTTCATTAGGTTCAATATAGACTGCCTAAATACATCTCATGGGGAGATCTGTAATCTTTACCATCCTTCTCCAAGTAAAACTGATTCCTTGCTGAAGAAGAGTAGGGAGACTGGGACATAAGATTGGCATCTCTGAGAGGGTATCAGACTAGAATTATATCTATCATGCCCCCTAATATTGTTGGTCAATATTTTCAATATGGAATGCATTGTCTTTCCCCCAAATTCTCCCCATTTCTTGTTTTCTCTATTACTATAGAGGGCAATGTCATCTCAAGTCCTTCAGGTTTTGATCCTAGGAATTATTTTGGATTCCTCATTATTTCTTACTTCACATATCCAAACCATTGTCAAAAACTGTCAATCTCTACTTGAAAAAATCTCTTGAATATGTATTTTTCTCTCCTCTGACACATTGGTGCAAACCCTTATCACCTCATATCTAAACTATTGCATTAGCTTGCCGCAGGTGGTCAAGTCTCTTTCTACTCCACCTCTGTTCTCCATTAAGCCACTAAAATGATTTTCCTAAAATGCAGGTGTAACCGTATCTTCCTCCTGCTCAATAAATTCCAGTGTTGCTGAGTGAAGTGAGCAGAATCAAGAGGCCAATATAACATTAACAACATCATGAACTGATCAACTCTGATGAACACAGGTCCTCTCAGCAGTTCAGAGATCAAGGACAATCCTGATGGACCTGCTATGGACAATGCCATCCATATCTAGAGAAAAAACTATGGATGGAGTCTGAATGCAGAGCAAATCAGACTATGTTCACTTTTTAAAAACTTATTTTATGTTTTTCCTTTCTTTTTTCATAGTTTTTTCTTCCTCCTTAATTCTAATATCTCTTTCACAACATGACAAATATGCAAATATATTAAACACGAATGTGCATGTACAACCTTTACCAGATCACTATGGGGAGAGGGGAGAGATGGGAGGGTGGTACAAGAATGTGGAACTCATAAATTTGCAAATGAATGAATACTGAAAACTACCTTTGCATGTTATTGGAAAAATAAAATAAAATCTCAATTGAAAAAAAAAATCCAGTGCTTCTTCTTAACTCCAGAATCAAATACAAAATCCTCTGATTAACATTCAAAGTCCTTCATAACCTAATCTCCACCCCATCTCCCTTACCTTTCTAGTCTTCTTATGCCTTCCTCCTTAATACTTACTCTTGATACAGTGATCCCTATCCCTCCTATCGGTTCCATGAGCAAGCCCCTCCATCTCCTGGCTCTGGGCATTTTCTCTGGATGGCCTCCATACTTGGAATGCTTTTCCTCCTCACCTGATTTTCCTGACTTCCTTTAAGTCCCGAATAAAATTCCACCTTCCACAGGAAGTCTTCTTTAACCCCTCTTAATTCTAATGCCTTCCCTGGGTTAATTATTTCCCATTATCCCTGGATATAGCTTGCTTTGTAAGTGCTTGTTATCTCTCATCAGATCATGACTATCTTTTGCTGCTTCTTCTATACCCAACATTTAGCAGAGAACCTGATACATATGCTTAATAGATGTTTATTAATTGATTGGTTTAGACTCTAGAACATGACTTTTTTAGGTCTAAAAGCAATAAATTCACCAACTTTCAATGGTTGCTATCCTTTAAAGAAGAGTAACTCAAAGTTATTCCCACAGGCTTTATGTCTTCTGATAAAAATGGCAGATAGGTATGGGAAACTTAGGGATCATTTGGGAAGATGGCTCCTGTGAAGAAGACTCAGCTGTCCCCACCCCTCCCCATTGCCAGACAATTACCACTCATAGAGCAGGTAAGCCACTCTACTAGAAGCAGTCAGGCACTCAGAAGGAGAGAGAAGAGGCAGAATACACAAGGGAAGTCAAACCACCTTAATCTCCCCTTAGGCTTGAATGGAGACAGCAAAGGAATCCATGAGTCTTGGAAGTAGCAGAGTTTCCAGTTCAGTAACAAAACAGAAATCATACTAGTATTTCAATAGATATTGAAAAAACGTTTGACAAACTACAGCACCCATTCCTATTAAAAACACTACAGAGCATAGGGATAAATGGAGTTTTACTTAAAATGATAACCAGTATCTATCTAAAACCATCAACAAGCATTATATGTGATTGGGATAAGCTAGAATCAGTCCCAATAAGATTGGGGTGAAACAAGGATGCCCATTATCACAACTATTATTCAATATTATGTTATAAATGTTAATTTTTGCAATAAGAGAAAAAAACAGAAATTGAAGGAATTAGAATAGGTATTGAAGGAACAAAACTCACTTTGCAGATGATATGCTATACTTAGAGAATATGAGAAAATCATTTAAAAACTACTTGAAACAATTAGCAACTTTAGCAAAGTTGCAGGATATAAAATAAACCCATTCAAATCATCGGCATTTCTATATATATTACCAACAAAACAAAGTAGAAGGAGATTGAGAACCTGCCAAGGTAAACTGAGAAACTATGTGAAAACAGCTTATAAGACACTTTTTACCAAAACTCAGAAACTATATATATAAATAACTATAAAACACTTTTCACACACAACAGAATCTAAATAATTGAGCAAATGTCTATTGCTCGTGGATAGGTTGAGCTAATATAAAAATGGCAATTCTATCCTAACTAAATCACTTCAGTGCCATATGAAACAAAATATCAAAAAATTACTTTATTGAGCTAGAAAAAAATAATAAATTTATATGGAGGAACAAAAAGTAAAATCTATCAAGGAAATTAATGAAAAATGCAAAGAAGGTGGCCTAGCCATACCAGCTCTAAAATTATTAAAATTATAAGCAAAAGTCACCAAACCTGTTTGGTACTGACTAAGAAATAGAGTTGTGGGTCAGTGGAATAGACTAGGGCAAAAGAAACAGTAGTAAATGACTATAGCAACCTACTATTTGATAAACCTAAAGACTCCAGCTTCTGGAATAAGAATTCACTCTTTGATAAAAACTGTTGGGAAAATTGGAAGATATGGCCAAAACTATGCATTGACCAAACATCTCACACCCTATACCAAGATAAGGTTGAAAGGGATACAGGATTTAGCCATAAAAAATCTAGACATAAGTCAATTAGGAGAACAAGGAATAGTTTATCTGTCAGATCTATGGAAAGTTTATGGATCTATGGAGCAGTTTATGACCAAAGAAGGGACAGAGAACATTATAAAATGCAAAATGGATAATTTTGATTACATTAAATTTTGCTCCAAAATTTTGTGTGTCATCCTTGCGCAGGGGCCATGCTAATCTTCTATGTATCATTCTAATTTTAGTATATGTGCTGCCGAAGAGAGCACGATTACATTAAATTAAAAAAGTTTTTGCACAATTAAAACCAATGCAACCAAGATTGAAAGGAAAACAGGAATTTGGGAAATAACATTTACATCTAGAGTTTCTGATGAAGGACTCATTTCTAAAATAGAAAGCTGAGTCAAATTTAGAAGAAAACAAGTCATTCTCCAATTGATAAATGGTCAAAGGATATGAAAAGACAATTCTCAGCTGAAGAAAATAAGGTAATCCACAGTCATAGAAAAAATGATCTAAATCATTATAGATTAGAGAAATGCAAATTAAAAAAAAAACTTTGAGGCACCACCTCACAACCTCTCAGATTGCCCACTATGACAAAAAAGAAAAAGGATCAATGTTGGAGGGTATGTGGGAAATCTGGGACACTAATGCATTGTTGGTGGTTGATTTGATTCTTTCACAACATGATTAATATGGATATATGTTTAACATAATTATACATGTGTAATTTAGATTGCCTTTTGTCAGGGGGAAAGGGGAGGGAAGGGAAGCAGGAAGAAAAATGTGAAACCCAAAACCTTACAAAAATGATTATTGAAAAATTTCTTTGCATGTAGTTGGAAAAATAAACAAAATATTTTTAAATAAAAAAAGCATCTAGAGTTATGAAATAATCACATCTAATTAAAGGGATAATAAAAGGATAACATTTGCCTTAGAACAAGCAAGTGTTACAGAATATACTCAAGTGATGTTCACTATGACCCAGGAAGATGGTTCTCCTTATTTACTTTTACAGATCACAGAACTTGGTTAAAAAGCACTCAACCGACAAGTTTCCTAATATAGTGTGATATAATAATACTAAATTTCACTTAAAATGAGACAAAAACAAACTATATCTGGATCAGTTTTCCCAATATTACAGTTTAATTTATAGTTTAAAGTATTTAGGATTATTTTTGCACAAAAGCTAGAGTGACTATATAGCAAGAGGAAATTTGAACATTTCATTTTGACTCCTTAAAATGCTAAACTCCTTTCTCCATGTGTTTACCTCCATTATTTTAACTTTCCTTATTTGCATTTTTTCAAAGAATTCTAGACTACAAAATATTCAGAAATGCAGTCTTACATTCCTCTATAACCTTAAAATTTTTTAATTTCATATACTAAGGGAAGAACCCCACACTGTACTTTTAAAGGCTTCTTTTCTTTACTAAATTCCTATTTTTTCAAACCCAGAGGGTTTTTCTTCTCAAAAGAGTTTCAGGTCTCTCATTCCCCCATTGAGACACACAGTGGCCTATGCTACTGTAGAAACATTTAAGAGATTTCTGAGGGAGCTTAAAGGAAAAAGAGAACAACAACAATAATAAAAAAATTCACAAATTTCTTCAAAAAAATACTGTAAATTAGGCATCTATTGTTTAAATTCCTTTGAGATCATGCTAATTAAAACATATTGGAGAAATTCAATAAGACTCATAATTTTAGGGTCAGATATAGTTACCAAAATTAAAAATTTCTTAATAATACTTAAGATGACCTTGCACAGATCAGATATATATTAAAAGAAATCATATAGCTTAATACATTTCTTAATGTTAATTAGCAATTAGTAGGTAGCCCTATTCCTTTTCATCTTTCAGAGCTAAATCTTGGTTCCAAAACTTTTTACAGATTTTTATCTTGAACACTCCTCAGTTAAATTTGATTTACTAACATTTCTAAAGCAAAAGATTATCTTTGTGCTGTTTCACAGATGTAAAATCTTTAAAATGCTAAAGCATGGAGCTAGGCCATGAAATCTTGAAAACGATGACATCCTAAATTAGATAATCTACAATTTCTTATTAATTCTAAATTAGTCTTTTTAAATAAATCTCAAATCCAAGCAAATAAAAGGAGTAATTCATATTTTAGAACTTCCATTTCATATTTACTGGGACTAGAAATGAACTTAGTTGCCCATAGATCTTATTTTTCCCCAGTGTAATCAAATAGTGCCATAGATTAATAATTTACCATTCTAAATTATATATATATATATATGAATATTTAATATCAGAATAGAATTTTCAGTTTCCATCTTTTATTCTGAAACCAAAGGTTTGATTACTTCCTGAAAGATACTTAAATTAGTATTGTGTTGTTAGGGTTTTTCTGATGTTAGAATCTTAATTCACCCCAAGTAAGAGCACATCACAAATTATTTCAAATCTGGATTTCTCAGTCCTAATAAGGTTTCATAATATCTTTTGATTTGTAGTTCTCATACATATATACATATATATCTATATACACACATAAATATATATCCATATATGTATGTATAAAACTATATTTTTAAATTTATCTATAAAATCAAATTACAAAAACTTCATAATCTTATTCAAATTATAGTCAAATTTTGATCAATTACTCACAAAAGTAGTAGCACAACATTTATATTTCCTGTCTTGTATGATTAGGAACAAGAGATTTCTTAAAATTTAAAATACAGAAATATGAACCATAATGTACAGCAAAATTATTCCAATTTTTCACAGTATACCTTTAAAAGTCAACAGTACATTTTACATTAAGCAATTCTTAATTCGTATTGTGTATAACCTTTAATATATCCAATCAAAACCTAAATACATCTTTATTGAGTCCCATTTTCTTTTTTCTTTTTAATTAAAGGTAAACTTTGGTCTTCATTTAAACTCCACAGTTCCTTCTCTGTATATGGATGGCATTTTCCATCATAAGTCTTTTAAAAGTCCATCATAGTTGATCATCACCCATATTGCTGTTAGTGTGTACAATGTTTTCTTGGTTCTACTCACTTCACACCTCATCAATTCATGCAAGTCTTTCCAGGCTTTTCTGAAATCCTGTCCCTCATGATTTCTTATAGTTCAATAATGTGCTGTGACATACATATACCACAATTTGTTCAGCCATTCCCCAATTGATGAACATCCCCTCTCTAATTCTTTGTCACCATAAAAAGAGTTCTATAAATATTTTTGTACAAGTAGAATTTTTGCCTTTGCCATGATCTCTTCAGGATTGAGACCCAGTAGTGGTATTGCTGGATCAAAGGGCATGCACATTTTTATTGCCCTTTGGATGTAATTCCAAATTGTTGTCCAGAAAGGTTGAATCAGTTCACAACTCCACCAACAATGCATTAGTGTCCCAGATTTCCCACATCCCCTCTAACATTGAAATTTTGCTTTCTAGTCATATTGGTCAATCTGATAGGTGTGAGGTGGTACCTCAGAGATGTTTTAATTTGCATTAATTTAATCCAAAGCAATTTTTCATGTGACTCTAGATAGCCTTAATCTCTTCATCTGAGAATTGTTTTTCCATTTCTTTTGACCATTTATCAATAGATTTCTTTTTTTTATGAATTTGACTCAGTTCTCTATATATTTTAGAAATGAGTCATTTGTCAGAAATGCTAATAAAAACTATTTCCCAACTTACTACATTCCTCTTAATCTTGGTTGCAGTGGTTGTTTATGCAAAATCTTTTTTATTTAATGTAATCAAAATTATCCAGTTTGTTTTTTATAATGTTCTCTATCTCTTCTTTAGTCATAAACTGCTCCCCTTTTCATAGATCTGATAGATAATTTATTCCTTGTTCTCATAATTGGCTTATGGTATCACCTTTTATGTCTAAATCCTATACCCATTTGAACCCTCTCTTAGAACTGGTTGTGAGATGTTGGTTTTTGCCTAGTTTCTTTCATACTATCTTCAAGTTTTCCCAACAGTTTTTATCAAAGAGAGTTCTTATGCCAGAAGCTGGAATCTTTGGATTTTTCAAATAGTAGATTACTATAGTCATTTCACTGCTGTTTCTTTTGTACCTAATCTATTGCACTGATCCATCACTCTATTTCTTAGCTGGAACTGAGAATGATACTTTATAATATAATTTTGGTCCTGGTATGGCCTTCCTTTGCAATTTTTTTACATTAATTATCTTGATATTCTTGACCTTTTGTTTCTTCATATGAATTTAGCTACTATTTTTTCCTAGCCAAATAAAGTAATTTTTAGAAATTTGATTGGTATGGCACTGAATAAGTAGTTTTAATTTGGGTAGAATTGTCATTTTTATTATATTAGCATAGCCTACCTATGAGCAATTGACATTTGCCCAATTATTTAGATCTGATTTTACTTGTGTGAAGAGTGTGTTAGTTTTTTTCATATAGTTTCTGAGGTAGATTGAGTCCTATTTTCTTAAAACAAACTTTGCATTAGAGAAGCCTTGCTAGAGTGAGGATAGGGAGCCTCCAAGTGAATGAGATAAGAGAAAACTGTGCAGCATGATTGCCAGAGGCAAAATCAAAAAATTAATGTCCACTTTTATCCAAGTTAGGAATTAAAAAAAACCTGACTTTTCCTCTTCAAAACTGCAATTTATGGACTAATATAATCCATGGTATGCCTAAATTGTAGATTTTAAGAGAGAAATTCCAATTTTTAATTTCCAGCTGAAAAAATATCATAGAAATGAAATCAGAGATGTTTTGAAGTCACTTTCCTGGTAGGGGAGGGAAAATAAAAAGTAGAACAGATTTGACCAAATCAAGTCAAAGAAAATACAATAGACAACTGCCATGAGTACTCAAGCCACAGAGGAGAGAGAGAGAGAGAGAGAGAGAGAGAGAGAGAGAGAGAGTGAGAGATCTACAAAAAGTAAAAAAATAAATAAAAAATCTAGACCATCATGGGTAAAGATTTTACAGTTCCTTGTTTTTCTGTTTTTGCATATCCCTGAGATAAGTCTGGCCATGAAAGGACAGTGAATCTGGGACAGAAGCAGCTAGCTGTTTAGCATAGACTGGTTTTCTTGGATCTCAATCCCTTTTTTTCCTTAAGAACTCCATCTAATCTAGTTGTTAAAATTTGGGCATGCAGGAAAGTTATTTCAGTAGAGAAAATTGAAGGTTGTTAGTCTGATCTCCTTTTAGATCACAGACTGAGCCAGAATTAGCACCAACACCCCTTGCTGGATGGTCTCATCATGACCCATAGAGGAATTTACAGGTCTGAGAGAATTAACTGGGGAAGAGGGATGAGACAGTTTTGAAGTAACCATTTCCTCCAAAGGATGAGAAGCCAGTAGGATTGAATTAAAAAAAAAACTCCTGTTCTGTTTGCTGTATCTTAACCTTTGATTGTAATTTATCCATTGTTAATTAAACAAACAAATAAAAAGACACAGACAACACGAGGGGGACCCTGCTTTGCTCAAACCCTAGAGGGCCCCCAAAGACACACAAAGAGAGTGCACCCAAACAAATTCTCAGTTTAGAGGGCACTTGAAGCCATATGCTACCCAGAGGTCATTCAGAAAATTCTTACCCCAAAGGACATATGAATTCCCATTCAAAATTCAGAAGTAAATTCTAGAGAATATTTCAACTTCAACCAAAACAGTTTCAAAAATAGAAGAATTGCGTTGAAAAAGTGTCTTTGCTGAGATCTGAGTTCCTATTTGAGGGGTGTCTCAATTCTTTTTCTTCTAGAGTATGAGTTCCTCATTCTCACCTGGAGTATGTCTGTGATCCTCTCTCCTGGAGGGATTAACATTTGAGGGACCAATATTGGGTGTTGTCTTAGAATTCCCTTTCTTGCCTGGATCAGACTAGGGAACAACCATTCTTCAACTTTTTTCTTTGCTAAAGAGGCTGAGTCAAAAGTCCTCCCTCCCTCTCCAGGGATTGGGATCACTGTTATCAATGTAGAACTCACACCCAGGGTTGAGTGAGATGATGGTTGGGGTTGAGATATGTAGTTCAGGAGGAGAAGAAAGTGGTGCCCAGAGCTGGGCTAAACAGTTTCCATGGACACCATCATCTTGGCTTGTCTCCTGCTGTTATACTTTCTTATAGATAAAAGTTTCCTTCTCTATGCTGGAGAGAAGAAAAAAATTAAAAGGCAATACTTAGCAGGGCAGGGTTCTTAAGGATCAGAAAAGGATAGACATCAAAAATTGCAAATAAGTTTTAGAATTTTCTCTCTGCTGTTGAATTTTCTAGAGAATAATTTTAGAGTTGACTTTTATGCTGTTGAAAATTGAGAATCTTTTTCATTAAATGATTTCAACAGAGGCAGAAATGAAACAATCAAACAGATGCTTTTGCTTTCTGACAAATTATTGATTTGTTCACACAACCAAAAGCCTATTGAATTCATGATTGCTTTTTGGATTAAAAGATCCTTCTTTTGAAAACTGTTTTGGACAATGTGTTGATCAATTTGTCCCTCAAATTTGCTGGTCTTTACTGGCTAAGAAGGATTTGATGTTGTCTCTCTTTCTGGCACAGACACTGCTAGCTTTAGATACATTAATTCCCATTGCGGAGGTTTTTTCAAACTTCCATTTTGAATATTAGTAATAGGTATTAGTAACAAGGAGTCTATCCTCAAAATATTTGTTACACTGGAAGCAACTTGATTGGTATATGAACTAAGAAGAATGTTTTTTATATTTGGAAATTCACAAAAACTCCTTTATTTAAAATGGAAAAGTGCTGTTCATAGCCCATATATAACCAAGGGGTAGGCTGCATTTGACCCAGGGCAAGATGATCTTTCTCTCCCTCCAGGCCTTTATATATCAACACCATAGATCACATACTCTATTCAAACTACCAACATGCATTATAAGGAATTACAGCCATGAATATGAATAAAAATCAGAAATAATATGTCTTACTGAGTCTTGGAAGAACTGACCTTCCTTTCAAAGTATCAAATTCCACACAAATAATTGAGAGATCAGTAACACTAGGCAGACATATTCTGAAAACACCTCAAAATTCCCCTTTCTTCTCTCTGCTTGGCCATGAAAAACTTTCAGAGTATAGTGGTCCAGAGTAAGTCTACCTTCAAGCACATTTTTATTGAATCTGTGTTCAAAAGTACCATGTCAACATGTAATAAAAATTCTTTAATCTGCATTTTAGGCAATTTCAGGAGCAATTTTTTGACAACTTGAATCACCTCTGATTAGAGAGGGTAAGAATACAAAGTGGCAAAGAGCTATCCTACCTCTGAAAATCTCTAACACAAGGAAATTCACCACCAATGTAGGACATTCCCCAAAGAAAAGGCAAAGTTCTACAATGAAATCAAACTCAGTGAAAACATTCCAGGAATTAGGATTTTAATTCATCATAATCATGCTAGACATCATTTTCCAAAAACTATGCTATCTACCCAACTGAACATCTAAGAGACACTTTTCTTAGTTTTTTTTAGTTATTTTTTTTACAAGGCAATGGGGTTAAGTGGCTTGCCCAAAACTACACAGCTAGGTAATTTTTAAGTGTCTGAGGTCAGATTTGAACTCAGGTACTCCTGACTCCAGGGCCAGTGCTCTATCCACTGAGCCACCTAGCCACCCCCAAAGAGACACTTCTGTCAATTACTCTTAGTCTGATTCTTACCATAACCAAGGGCCAGGGAGGAATCCTTTCTAGGGCCACAAGGGCTTGCCCTTTAGAAACTAACTAGGTTTTTAAAAAGAGGAATGTAAAAAAATTTCATTGCTGGAGGTCAAACCTCCTCTACCACTAGCATCCCTCACACCTGAGTCCAAGAGTGTTAGGAACATCAATGCTCTTCATACCTACTTCCTGTTTGGCGTTCATGCCCACCCTTAAGGGGAACAACCCTTATCAGTTAGTCAATGAGCATTTATTAAGTGCCTTCTATGAACCAGGCACTGAGGATATAGAGAAAAGCAGAAAGTTAAAACCTCTGCCCTCAAGGAGCTCCCAGTTTAATGGGGGAGATAACATGCAAAAAAAAAAACTGTGCAAATAAGCTACATACAGAATAAATAGGAAATAACCAAAGGAAAGATGGTGCTTGTTTTAGGAGCAATTGGGACAGGTTTCCTATTGAAGGAAGGTGGGATTTGAAGGAAACCAGGTAAACCAGGAGACAAAGATGATAAGGGAGATTCCAGTCTGAGGAACAATCAGTGAAAAAAGAAGTAGCCACACTCAGGAGATAAGGTATTTTGTTAGAAAGAGGCCAGTGTCACTGGATCTAAGTGTACTGAGCATGGAAAACATAAAGAACACTGGGCAGGCAAGAGGGAGAAAATTAGAAAAGGCATTGAGGTCAAACAGCAATTTTGGATTTGCTCCTGGAGGCAGATAGGAAGAACAGAGGAGTGACATGGTAGGACCTATATTTTAGGAAGCTTGCTTTAGTGGATAAAAGGAGAAAGAATTGTAGAAACACCAACAGCTACTTCAATAGTCCAGGTATGAGGTGATGAGAATCTTAATCAGGGTGGAGGGCAGTGTCAGAGGAGAAAAGGGGGGGGAATATTCATGAGATACTGCAGAGGAGAACTTGACAAGTCTTGGCAAGAACTTGGATCTAGGAGGTGAGAAAGAATAAGGAGTCTAGGATAACTCCTAGGCTGGGAGCCTGGGGAATCCAGAGGATGGTGGGGAGGGAAAATAGGCATGGGGAAGGTTTCACAAGGGAAGGGAAGGAAAAGAATTATCTCAGATTTAGATATGATGAGTTTAAGATTAATAGGACATCTAATTCATGATGTCCAATAGGCAGTTGGAGATTTGAGACTGTCCTTCAGAGAATACAGCAGAGAGATTTGGGCTGAATGAGTGGACCTGAGAATCAGCACAGAAATAACAAGACCACGATATTTCATGAGGTCACCAAGTGAAGTATTATAGAGAGAGGATTAGGACCCTTGGGACAAAGCTTTAAAGGACATTCACAGCTAGCAGGCCTGACATGGATGAAGATCCAGCAAAGGAGACTGAGAAGGAGCAACCATATTTGACACAAGAATCAGGAGAAAGTGGTGGCACAGAAACCTAGAGAAAAATGAGCAATAAGGAGATATGTGTCAAACTCTGTGGAGAAGTCAAGAAGGATGAGGATTTGTGAAGGCCATTGGATTTG
This sequence comes from Macrotis lagotis, assembly GCF_037893015.1. Taxonomy (NCBI): domain Eukaryota; kingdom Metazoa; phylum Chordata; class Mammalia; order Peramelemorphia; family Peramelidae; genus Macrotis; species Macrotis lagotis. The sequence goes on from NC_133666.1 coordinate 669,504, forward strand.
CTCATGAAGACATCGTTAATAGCTTTGGAAAGAGAAGTTTTGGATGGATGACAAAGTTGAAAGCCAGATAGAAAAGAATTAAGAAGGTGAGAGGAGTAGATGTACTTACTGTATAGAGCCTTCTTTAGGAGTTTATCCACACAAGGGAGGAAATATATGTGCTGATTAGCAAGAGTATGGAAGCATCAGTTGCAGGGTTTTTGAGAATGGGGGAGATATGAGAATGTGTGTAGGCAGCAGGGAAGCTGCCAGGAGATAGGGGGAGATTGAAGAGAAGTCAGAGAGTACAGATGATAGAGGGGATAATCTGCTAGAGAAGATAGGATGGAAGGGAATTACTTGAACATGTAACAGGCTCCTCAGTAAGAAGGACTTTGTCTTCATGGGAGATAGAGAAAAGAGATAGTGGCAGAAGGATCTAGATAATGTAAAATGAGAAGAGAAGAAGAGGGAGTTCTCAGTAAATGATGTCAATATTTTCTATGGAATATGACTCAAGGATCTTAGCTGTGTGGGTGGAGGGAAGGGAAGATTTGGAAGGTTTGAGGAGGGAGGAAAAAAAGTTGGATAAGTTACTAAATGAGACGAATGAGTTAATTTGTTTTTGTTTTTCAGACATGTCTGATTCTTCCCGATACCATTTGGAATTTTCATGGCAAAGATACTGGAGTGGTTTGTCATTTCCTTCTCCAGTTCCTTTTACAGATAAAGGAACTGAAGCAAACAGAATGAAGTGACTTGCCCAGTGTCACACAGTTAAGAAGAGTCCAGGGCCAGATTGAATTTAGGAAGATGTCCTCTTGACTCTAAGCCCTGTGCTGTATGCACTATGGCACCACCTTGTTTCCCAGTGGGTTTTAATTAAGGAGTTTTTAAAAGATTGCCTTGCAGCAGTGAAGATCCAATTAGCATGATTTTGTGATTTTTCTCAAGGTTCCACGTGACCTATGTGTGGGAGTGAAGACAGCAGATGCTGGAGATGATTTTAAGGTGAGGCTTGGCAGGGCAAGACTGGTGATATGACAAGGGGCCAAAGAATTCAGGGGAAGAGTACCATGTAGAGTTGAGAGAACTGACTCACCAATGGATAAAGACAGAAAAGACTAACTAGCACTGCAGATGTTTGAAATGGAAAGGAACAGAGAGGTCAAGGGTTTGGAGGTCATAGTGTGGAGAAAGAACAGGGTATGGGGCTGTAAAATAGAATAGATTATTAAAATAGATTATAATCAGATAAGAGAATTCTAGTGTTCATGAACATATAGGTGGTATTCTTGTAGGTGATGGTAAGAGCAATGATATAATCATCTTTGTGTGGGACTGAGGTAGAGTTGACAAGGAGGTCATGGGAGATAAACCTAGAGAGTGGGATATACTATGGCTATGTAAGCTAAAGTTCCTTAATATGAGGGAAGGAGTTAGAGAGGAGAGATAGATTCTGAACCAGGTCCTGAACTCACTGAGGAAATAAAAAGAGTGTTTTGGAGACCCATACACAACAGCAACCAAAATTTTGATTGGATGGCTCACATGAACTTCAAAGACTCCTTCACTCATGGGGAGATAAGGGGAAGATTCTGGAAGTGATCATGGGGAGCAAGAAAGATTCCAATTCCCTTATCTCAAACAATGCATTGAGGGGGAGGAATGAAACTGTAGCCACTTGATGGAAAAAGTAGCCAGGTCTCAGTGAGAGTCAGAAGATGGAAAAATGGGGAAAAAAAGATTTAAGACAAAACCAAATGTGCTGCCTTTGGAGTAAACATCCCCAAGAACACAACAGAAGTGGTGGTTCACTTTAGACTGGGATTTGGGTCAGGGAGAGCAGCTGAAATTAAGTTGAGGTGTATAGTAATAAGGAACTGGGAAGGATGGGACAAAGATCAGTTTCAATGATGATGGCCAGGGATTCAGAATCATTGTAACAGGAAGTTTATTACTGAGGAATGAATTAATATAGGCTTTGATTATTCATTGACATTTGACCTTAAGGTAGGGTTAGTTCTCTTGAGAATTCCTTGCAGAATGGAGTTCCCTCTATCAAAGGCAGAAGACGGTGTTTGGAAAATTACAGTTTCTTGACCTCCAGGGGGAGTACGTGTGGACAAAGAACTCTCCATCTTGAATGTCATCAACACCAACCAGTCATTGACTGATCCAACTCAGAGGTTAGTATGGAAGACCATGGGGACAGCAGTATCCCTAAAACAAAAATCTTGGGGGAAGTGTGACTGCCTGATTTCTTCTATGGGTGCTGGAAAAGAAATGTTCTTGTTACTAAATTCCTTGGCAATAAATATCAAATGGTTAAAAATCAGAAATCTATATTATTATGGGAAGGCCATAAAATTATATGAATTATCACCTCAGTGCTTAGTAATCACATTAATAGTGCGTATTTACATGACACCTACTCATTGGATCCTCACAACAGTCATTTGAGATAGCTGCTATTAGTATCCCCAGTTTGTAGAAAAGGATCTGCCTGGTGTCAATGCTGCCTCACAAGCACTGATTCCTCAACTTCCCCTTTGTTCAGACATTCATATCCTTTGAGAAATGGCTATTAATTAGATTACATATGTGCAGTCATGCAAAACATTTCTGTATTATGTTGGAAAGAAAACACAGACCAATCCCTTACCCCCAAATAAAGTAAAAAATAGTATACTCTGATCTTCATTCAGATCCCATCAGTTCTTTAGATGAAGGTGGACAGCATTTTTCATCCTAAGTCCTTTAGAGGGAGCAGCTAGGTGGCAAAGTGGATAGAGCAACAGCATTAGGCCCTGGAGTCAGGAGGACCTGAATTCAAATCCTGCCTCAGACATTCATAATTCTCTAGCTGTGTGACCTTGGGCAAGTCACTTAACCCCATGCCTTAAATAAATAAAATTTTAAAAATTAAGTCCTTTAGAATTGTCTTGGATCACTGCAGAGAATTACTAAGTCATTCAAAGTTCATCATCATATACTATTGCTGTTACTTTGTCCAATGTTCTGGTTTTGCTCACTTCACTTTGCATCAGTTCATATAAGTCTTCCCAGGTTTTTCCAAAACCATTGTGCTTATCATTATTTGGGGCGGGGGGGGGGAAAGGTTTATGTAAGTATTGCTGTGATTAGAAGAAGCTAAGGGAGAGGAAGAGTAAAGGTAGCTGGAACCTAGCAGCGGCAACTGCATCAACAACATAAGACCACCAGGAGAGGATGAGTAGTAAGGACCAAGAGAGGTTACCTGGGGGATCACCCCCCCAAAAGTGGGCTAGCTTCATTAGAAGACACAATTGGAAGTACAATAATACTCCATCATAATCATATATTACAATTTGTTCAGTTATTCCCCAATTGATGGGTATCCCCTCAATTTCCAATTCTTTGTTACCACAAAAAGGGATGCTATGAATATTTTTGTACATATAGGTTCTTTTCCATTAAAAAATCTTTGATATACAATATTAGATGTAAAATTGCTGGATCAAAGGTATAGCTCTTTGAGCATAGCTCCAAATTGCTCACCAGAATGGTTGGATCATCAGTTCACAATTCTATTAATAATGCATCATTGCCCCAATTTTCCCACATCCCCTCCAACATTACTCATTTTCCTTTCTGTCATCTTAGCCAAACTGATAGGTGTGAGGTGGTACCTCAGAATTGTTTTAACTTTCTGGTCTCTAATCAATAGTGATCTAGATAGCCAGCTAGGTGGCACAGTGGGTAGAGTTCCAGGCCTGGAGTCAAGAAGATGTGAATTGTAATCTGGCATCAGATATTTACTAGTTGAATAGTCCTAGGCAAGTCACTTAACACTGTTTGTCTCAGTTTCTCATCTATAAAATGAAATGGAGAAAGAATGACAAACCAGTACTTTATCTTGACCTTGAAAACCCTAAATGGGGTCACAAAGAGTCAGACAAGACTAAACAACAAAGAATTCCTTTTTCTTGTCTTACTGCTGTTGCTAACATTTCCAAAACTATGCTAAATAATAGTGGTGCGAGTGGACATCCTTGCTACACTCCTCTATCAGAAAAGGTTGTGGTTGCAAATAATGCTTCTTTTAGTTTTAGATAGCTAGGGGCTTTTTATGATATTAAAAAGGTCCCTCTACTTTGTAGGATTTTTACATAATGTTCTATTTTGTTAAAAGTTATTCCCCCCATCTATTGAGATAGTCATGTGGTTTTGAACATTTTTAATGTTTTAAAAATTATATTAATTAATAAGTATGTTATTTGTTCTCCTAATATTTAACCATCCTTTTTATCCCTGGTATAAATCTCCCTTGGTCATAATCTCTTGGATAAATTGCTTTACAATGATAGGATTTTATTTAAAAATTTTGAGACAATATTTATTAATGATATTGGCTTAGTGTTTTCTTTCTGTGTTTTCTCTTTCCCAGGTGTAACAGAGCAATCCCATAAAAGAAGTCTGGTAGGGTAATTTATTTTTCAATTTTTGAAAATAATTTGTGAAGTATGAGTGCTAACTGTATTTTAAAAGTGTTATAGAATACTGCATATCCTTCAGACCTGGGGATTCCCCCCCTTTGGTTGATCATTTACTGCTAGTTCTATTTTCTTTTCTGAGACTGGGTTATTTAAAATCTCTCTCTCACCTTCCTGATAATTTGGATATTTCATATTTTGAAAGGTATTCCTCTATTTAATTTGTGTTCTGAGTTTCATTAGTATATGGTTGTGTATAATGTGTTCTTTCTATTCTTTTAATTTCTTCTGTGCTGCTGTGATTTCACCTTGCTCATTTGCTAGTTCATTGATTTGATTTTCTGCTTTCCTCTTTCTAATCAGATTAACTTTATCAAGGATTTATCAATTTTATGAGCTGAATTTATCATTCCCCTTAGTCTTACATTCATGTATTTCTCTAATTTTTCTTTTGTGTTTATTTTAGGTCTGCTTATTTCTTGCTTCTCTAATTTTTAAAAATGCCCATTTAGTTCATTTATCTTCTCTTTTATTCTTATAAGGACATGCTTTTTACCATGAGAACTACTTTAGTTGCCTACCAGAAATTTTGGCTTATTGTTTCATCATTACCATTTTCTTTTACATAGCTGACCCATTCAATTGTTGATGATTTCATCATTCAATCTCCATTTGGATCTGTTTCTTTTCTTTGGAGTGCCTGAACCAATTTCTACTCTTTTTGCCTCATGAGCTATCTAGAAGGTATAAGTGACTATTTCTGCCTTTTCCTATTTTCTTGCAATATCTTTATGGAGGATTTTTAGCAAAGTTCAATACGGGACAGAGCTTTCTGTATGTTTTGTTGTTCTCCCATTTAGAAGCTATCCAGAAATGTGTTCAGTTCCATCTTTTCCCCTTTTGTTTGTCTGATGACCCCAACCACTCATATGTTACAGTCTGAGTCTTCTTGATGCTCTGATAATCAATCTTTCCTTATGAAGTTGGATGCTAAGGTATCTGGAGTTTATACATTTAGTATTGATATTGTTTTGTTTCTCATGTTTCCCCTTAGCATAATATACTTTTCTAGATTTTCCCTTTTGACTTTTTGCTTCTGTTTTGTCTTCTAGCATGATGGTAGCTACTGCTTCTTTTGATGAACTTGACTCAGAGTCCACTTTTCCCCCTTCCCCTCAGTTTTATTTTGTATGTGTCTTTGGTTTGGAAGTGTGTTTCTTGCATGCATTGGATTATAGGATTTTGTTTCCTTATCCAAACTGACCCTCTTTTTGTTTTCTTGAATTGTTTAATCCATTCACATTTGAAGTTGTAAGAGTTTGTTTCATATGTTCCTCCATCTGTCTCTAAAATTTTTTTCAAGCACTGATTTTTCTTCTTTTTGGCTAGAAACACAATATTATTTTCCTTGAGTTACTATGATATTTTTTCTTTTAAAGGGGCCTGTTCCCTCACTGGCTCTCTTTCCCTCAAGTTAAAAGGCAATTTTCTTGGGGGACTAGATTGAGGAGGGAAAATTGATAAGGCTTGAATTAGGTTTGTAGTTCTGTAAATTGGGAGGAAGAAATGACACTGGGAAGAAAGAAATAACATGTGTCAATGGTTTGGATAGGCATAATAAGAGAGAGAGAGAGAAGTTAAGGTGGTCAACTTTGATGAGTTTGCTTTTGGGAGTGTAGAATAGAAGTTATGAGATATTCAGTTTGAGATGTCAAGAGGTAAGTGGAGATGCTAGCCTGAAGCTTAGGAGACAGGATAGGGATGGCCAAGTAGATCTAAGATTCATCTGCATAATAAAGACGATAATTGAATCCTTGGGAACTGATGAGCTCACCAAGTTAAGAGCATAGAGGATAGAAGAGACGGTTTATTATTTCTGAGCCTGAATTTGTAGATTGAGTGACTTGGATTAGATGTTTCTGAGATCTTTCCAGTTCCAGATCTATGATCCTCTGACCAGCCTTGAGAAGTGCAACCAGAAAACGATTGCCCACCAAGGATAAATTTCTTTGGCCACAAAGTAACTCAGTGGTGCAGTGGATTGACTGCTACACCTAAATTCAGGAAGATCTGCCCAAGTTCAAATGCAGCCTCAGAAAATTTTGAGCCGTGACAGAGCTGTGTGACCCTAGGCTAAAACTTTGTCTGCCTCAGTCTCCTCATCGAGAAAATGAGAATCATAATACATTCTGGTGATATGAGGATCAAAAGAGATATTGTAAAAAGTGCTTCACGCAGTGTCTGGTACCTAGTATTAGTTTTTATTGTTTAGAGATGTGGGGCTAATATTGACAGGCGACACTGTCATCTAGTGGCCACAGAGCATCTCTTCCTCAGACTAGAGCAATGATTTCATTCCAATCCAATCCAATCAACAAGTTTTTATTAGACACTTAGTATGTTCTGGGTAGTTAGGTGTTGAGGACAAAGGTACAATGAGTTCCATAATACCTACTCATAAGATTCAATGTGTATTTCTTTCATTCTTTATTCCTTATTGTGACTTTCAAAGATGTATTGATCTGAAGGAGGGACAGGCATGGCCAGATGGCAGAGTGCCACCCATCCCCACAGGTGGAAGTTCATGGTCTGCTCTTCTGGAAGATTCCCAGGCATTCTCTGGCCTGACAGGTCCATTCGTTTAGACGATTGGGACTAAGTATTTCCTGAGAAACAAAGTTCTGTGATGTAACAGGGATCCTGGCATATAAATCGTGAAGCTTATACCTAGAGCTGATCTGAAACACAGAGTGAAGCAATCTTTCTATGAAGTGTATTTTGGGGATTGCCTTCACACCAAAACATCTCTGCCATTGACCTAGAAGTTCCACTCAGTCACTGGGCTTTTAATTTGTGTCCCCTGGCCCGGTTACTCCTTTGGTCTCTGGATTAAAACAGTACTGACCATTGGCTCCTGTGGAGCCATGATCTTGGCATCCTGCCCCACTCCTTTTCTTATGCCTTTCTTCTCTGGTAATATTCATGCAAGAAGGCAATTTGGGTCTTGCTGGTCACTCCCTGGTGTCTCCTTGCCTGAAACATCAGAGACAGGAAACCAATGAGATATTTTTGAGTGAGACTTCATACTCTTTAAGACTCCTGAATTTCAACCAAAGTATTCTTAGGCAAACCAATGTAGAAGTCTACAGGAGAATAGAGGCAGTTTGATGACAGCAAAGATCACAAAAGTACTAGCCCTTCAACCTCAGAAGTGATTCTCTGAAATTTGACTTGGGCAATTCCATACTATCTGGAGAGTAGAATGATTAGTTGAGGAAGGAGCTCAGTAAAAGAAGAAAGAGGTATGTTCTCAAAGCATGAGTGGGAGATGGCCTATGCCTGAAGAATAACCCATATGCATGAGTCAACTCAACAATTCTGGATCTTTCTATAAATGGTACAGGAAAATCCCTTTGCCCATAAAATACAGACTTTTTTAGTCTGCATGGAGGGCTGAAGCCTCATTATTTTGACAGGACCCATCAACAAACAGAACAAGATTGGGCTTCAACAAAGGGGTATCACTGAGACCTATGTAAAGTACAATGAGGTTTTCCAAAGTAAAATACAGTTTCTGTATGTTGGAGACACATACAGAAAAGGTGAGCTATGACTCCACAGGCAATGTAAACTACCTTGACCGACTGTAAACAACAAAAGAAGCTCTGTCACATGGAAAAACTTACACATGACCCTGAGGCCATTGCTGATACTATGTCTTCTTGGAGCTCTATCCTGCTGCCCAGGACTGGCCTCTTGTAAATAAACTTCTGCAATTAACCAAAAAAAGTCTCATAAATCCACACATATACAAAACCACACTGGCATGGACTATCCCTCTTTTTTCAGTATCTCAGTATTCTCCCAGAGGATCTGCTACCCTATAATCAGCATAGTCAGTGCAGAACAAATGTGTGAACTTCCAGATTCCCTGTCTGGAGGGCTTCTCTGTGTAGGGGAGTAGCTTTGAGGATAGGCTGTCTGGTCAAGGTGATAATCCTGATGGTAGCAGTATTTCCTATCGAGTTGCTAGGGTGTTGGATAGATAATGATTGTATTTTAGTTTTCAGAAGGAGGACTTTGCCAGAGCAGGGAACAGCTCCATTAAGCAGGGACAGGGGAGCTGAGCTTTCTGAGAGTTCAGCAAGTGAATTTCCCAGAAACAAGGGGTAAATCCTTGAATCAAGAGCAACAGGCTGAAACATACAGATGGAGGGAAGACACCCAGAGTCAATTCTGTCATCTTATTTCGAGAAGTAAAAGAGAAAAGGGTTTAACACAATCTGGTGGCAAGTTCTGCTTAGTTCTTTTTGTATTTTTATTTTTATTTAAGGCAATGGGGTTAAGTGACTTGCCCAAGGTCACACAGCTAGGCAATTATGAAGTGTCTGAGGCAGTATTTGAACTCAGGTCCTCCTGACTCCAAGGTTGGTGCTCTCTCCACTGTGCCACCTAGCTCCCTAGTTGGGCTGTTTTAGTCCTCAGTATTGTCTGATTCTGTGGACTTGAGGTTTGCTTGGCAGACTCTTTGGAATGGTTTGCCATTTACTCCAGCTAATTTTACAGATGAGGAAACTGAGGCAGACAGGGTGAAATGACTTGCACAGGATCACACTAAGGTACTGTCTGACTCCAGGACTGGTGCTCTGTCTACTGTTGCATCACTTAGCTGCCAATTTCTATTAAATAATGACAAAAGCCACTTTAAGGGAATCGAATTGAGGATGTCAGGTAGGGGTAGGAAGAGGAGAAGAGGGCACCTTACCACCAGGCCTTGACTATCTCCTGCCAAATCTCCAGCCTCCCTTGGAAGATGAGAATATTCTAGTCTCCCACTGCTACAGTGAGGGGAGAGGGCACCATTTCAGCCATTCCATCTCAGTCACTTGAGTCTCTTGATTGGTTTTCAGCCTCCTGTGGGAATAAGAGAAGCACCATTCCATCATCCTGGTCTCCTACAACTGAAGTGAGAAAAGAGGGAGCCATGTGGCTTGGGGGGAAGAAAAGTATCACTGTTTTTTTCTGCTCTAAGTTCTTGTTCCCCAGTCTGAACTTCCTAAGGCCTTGAGGGAAGTCCACCCTTAAGTCTACACTATTGACATTAAAAATTTTTCTAAAATTTCCCCTTCATAACTAACAAGTTATCCCCAAGACCCTTCCCATAATTCTGATTCTGTGGATTATCATTCAAACTCCATGGCCCAATTCATTATTCCACTCCTTTCCAGCAATAAATACTCCATCCCTCAGCTACCCACCCCTCTGTTCATTGGAATAATGTGCTCCATATGTAACAGACCTGTTTTCATCTGAAAGCTTTTCCACTCTTTCCATCTCCTGACACTGAGACCTGGCTGTCTTTTAGTGAAATAGCCTTCCTGGCCATCTTTTCCAACACTGGTTGAAACTTCTGTCATTCTCACCCCAATTTGCTGGTTGAGGCAGGGGAATTTGATTGTTCCTTGTTCCCCAAGTCTGATTCCAGGTTCTCCCCCAGCTCCACTATCACTCAGTAACCCCTCCTGCTTTGAGGCTCACTCAATTCTGGTAATTGTTGTCTCTGGGCCACTCCCTTATTTCCTCTCTTCCCAACTCCTGCCTTATACTCAGGGACTTCAACTTGCATATTGTTACTCTCTCAAACACCTACATGCAGAGATGGCTGTATCTTTTATTGTATGGCACTAAAGCCAGCACTCTCTTAGTTTAGGGTTGATGTTAGAATGAAATGAGGCCCTTGTGAGTTATTTAACATTTAAAAAGGGGGAAGTTTACTTTGCCCTAACACAGCAAAGATATAGAAGGATAGAGCTGTGTCATTCACTTCCCTGTCTACAGTTCCCTTTGTCTCCATATGGAAACACAGATTCAGGTTGGTCACTCATGCCTCAGGCATGAAGTCTGAGAAGACTAGAGTCTGCACAGTTTGGGCTTTACTGAACCTGAGCCAGGGAAGCTGGGGCAAATTAGGTTCTGTGAGAGGAGTAAACCTCATCAGGAAAAATCATTGGAGAAGCTGAGGCTGAAGGAAATTGTGTTGGATTGTGTGTAGGGAGTAACCTATGGGAGGGTACTGCTGTCCTTGACTTTAACACTATCCACTAATGCATCACCTCCATCATTTTCCCTCTCCCTCTGCCTTGTCCAACGATGGGATTCAGCCAGGTCACACCAGTTTGGCAGAACTGATACCTAATTTTATGTTGTTTGGGGAACCTGTTGCTAAAATGGTACTTTTAATTGGGGTTCTCTCTAAGGTGGGCACCTAAACAGCTGCCAGATGTGGAATCACAAATGTACATTCCTTACTCTTTTTAAATTTTCATCTGCACAACAGCATATCTAAGCGCCCTTTAGGAATGTTCATTTTGACCATAGGTGAAAGAAAGATTGATGCAACTATGTTTATAATATTTATTTATTCGTTTCTTAAAACTCATTATACCTTTGATGAAATAGTACATTTTAATTCCCTCATCTTTGTTACTTCAGTAAACAAACATAAAAAACGTCAGGTGGTGACAAGTTGTCATTTGTTTCCATTTTGTGTTACATCCAAAATTCCCTCAAGATATTATGAGTGCCTTGGTGTTCCCTGAATAGTGTAAACAATAACATGCTGGGACACAATGAACCAGTAAAAATATAGATTTCAAGGATTATCTTATTGCCCATTTTGGAAGCCATGGAAAAAGAGTTAGAATAGGTAGAATGGTTCTACAACTGTGGTCACATGACTGCTTGTGCTCCATAAGGATACATTTACTTACTGTGAGTTATATAACATAATCTAGTTTTGTATACCTCTTTCATTGTTCTTATTGGAGAATTAAATTCATGAAATATTAAACTACCTTTCAATATATCTTTTTGTATACTTAAAATGGTCATTAGGGCACAGAACCAGATGTTGATTTATTTGAATCCCACCACTGGCCTCACATCCGCAAAACCTTTCTTTACCCTCACTACAGCCACTGATTTCCTCTACCCCTTGGTTTTCTCCTAAGCTGTCAGCCCTGTACTGACTCCACACTCCTTTTCTTATCCATCTTGACCCTTTGGTGAACCAGTTCAGCTCTATAACATCCTCTTCTCTTAAAATCCTTGCCCTTTTATCTCATCACTGATTCCCCCCCACCCGCCCCACCAAACCCAAGACTTGAATTAACCATCTAACCCTAATTTTGTGCTTTCGCTCCTACTCATCTGTAACTGAAACTGTGGGTGTTACTGTTGGTAGAATATCATAGATAGAAATCAATTGTTCCACCTAACTGCATTCCATCTTGCTTTATCCAATAGATTATCTCTGTCATCTATATTCCCTCACTAATCTTTAATATCTTCCTCAATCTTATTCAATTTCTTTTAAAGTATTTTCAATTCATTTTCAGTCTAGTATATTGCTTTCTGTCATCCATATTTTCTCACTAATCTTTAAATCTCTCTTCAGTCAACTGTCTACCTCTGTACTGCCTTATTCCTATCAATTAATAAATGTTTGGTAAGTGTCTACTATGCTCCAGATATGAATTTAAGCATCGAGGACACAAATAAAGGCAAAAAAGCAGTCAGAGGAGCTCACCTCTAATGGAAAAGATAACCACAAAGAACTAAGTACAAATGAAGCTATAGACAGGATAAATTGTAATCAACTGAGTGAAGACAATATTATTAAGAGAAATCAGGAAAGACTTCCTGTTGAGGACAGGATTGTTGTTGAGACTTGAAGGAAGTCAAGGACAGAGGCAGAGATTAGGAACAGGCATGGGGAAGTGAGGTAGAGGAACTGCAAGCACTAGTGTCACTGAATCACAGAAAATGTGGCAAGGAGGTAGGTGGGAGAAGACTGGAAAGGTAAAAGAGGAGATATGTTGTAAAAGGTTTCAAATACCAAACAGAACATTTTATATTTGTTCCTGGAGGGGAGAGAGACACACTGGAAAGGAATATAATGTGGTTGAGTTTTAGTAAAATTAATAGGGTAGCTGAGTGGGAAAGAGGTACAGAGACCAGACTCTTGCAGTAGTCTAAGCCTGCAATGTAAGGTGGCAGTAGCAACAGAAAGACAGAGACTGAGACAGAGAGACACAGAAGAGACAGACATAGAGAGAGAGAGGGAGGGAGGGAGGGAGGGAGGGAGAGAGAGAGAGAGAGAGAGAGAGAGAGAGAGAGAGAGAGAGAGAGATTAGGAAGGAAAAGTCAATAGGACTTGACATCTGATTAGATATGTGGGAGAGAGGTGAAAATGAGTGAGGAAGACTCAAGGATGACACTTGGGTTGCCACCCTGAGCGATTGAGAGGATTATGGTTATCTCAGCAATAATAAGAAAGTTCAGAAGGAAGGGAGGGTTTGGGCAGAAAGATAAATGAGTTCAGGTTGAGACACTGAGTTTAAGATGTCCAAATAGGCAGTTGGAGATGTAAGGCTGGAGGTTAGGAAAGAGATGAGGGATGAACAAATAGATCTGAGAATCATCAGCATATAACTGAAAACTCCCACTTGCTCTATCCATTCCAACTAGTGTTGGAGAAGAAATAGCTGTCTAGGTTTTGACTATTAAGAAAATGTTATTTGTGCTTGATGTTTTCGGAGGGCTTTCTTGGCAGCATGGGACCAATCAGATGCAAATTCCCTCCTATTGTTCAATGTAACTCCATTACTCAATGTAAATTCACCAAGATAAGAACAACCTCATCTCTCTACCTCACCTCCAGCTTCCTGCCTCTTAATCTTCCAAATTGGGTACCTGACCCCAGTCACCTAGAGGGTGTGGGATACCTCTTTTACCTGCTTTCCCCCAACTTTTCCCTGCACAAGAAGTGGACAAAGACTATAAAAGTGACCTACCCTACCCTCGGGATGGATTCATTAGTACTGAGCCTGGCCATCTCTTATGGCTATTTTCCTTTCTCTCTTTCCCTCAGGCATTCTCACCTTTGTTTTTCAGCCTGTCCTCAAGTAATTTGTTGTCTCTCCAGGAAAAAAAAAATTGATCTGTGAACTTTGAAGACTAAATTAAAAATCCTGAACTTCCCCACCTCCAAGGCCAGTCATGAGTTTTTCACTTCCAAGAACCCTGATCTTTGTGGCAGCAGCACTTACTCATTTCTCATCATCACTAGCTCTATATTTCCACCCCCTTTTATTACTAGTCACTAACTCTATTCTCCTCTGTTTTGTGGCTAATCTCCATCTACAATCCAAGTTTCTACTTTCTTTCCTCTCAATCTCTTCTTTCCTTTCTAGCTTCATCTATTAATATCTTTATTTTTGGTTTTTGCAAGGCAATGGGGTTAAGTGACTTGCCCAAGGCCACACAGCTAGGTAATTATTAAGTGTCTGAGACTGGATTTGAACTCAGGTCCTCCTGATTCCAGGGCTGGCGCTCTATCCACTGCACCACCTAGCTGCTCCTCTGGGTTTCTTATTTACTGTGCTTCCTAACCACCCCTCTTAATGACCTTTTTGCAACCCTCATCCTTCCTGACCTCTCTAGAACCTCTAACACTGTTAGTTATCTTCTTCTAGGGTCTCTTCTCTCCAGGGTTTTGTGACATCACTCTCTCCTGATTCTCCTCTACCCCCATTGGACCACTCTTTATCAATCTTCTTTGGACACCTTCATCCAAGTCACCCTAAATAATTGTACGTATCTGGACCTTCTTCTATTCTTCATTTAATCTATCTTGTTTTGTGATCCCAAAGTATAGAATGGACACCATTACCTATAAAGCATCTAGGTGGTATAGAGGATATCCATACCATCCTGGAATAAGGAAGACCTTCTCTATTTGGTCTCATAGTTTAGCTTAGAGCAAAGACCCAAGCCTGAGGATTTACATCAAAGCCAAAACAAGAATGAACTTTACTATATGGTGCAACAAATAGACAAAATTTAAAGCAACACACTCATACACTATAAAACAACATAGGCAGAGATTTTGTCACATTGTTCAACTGAGTTTAAGAGTTCAGTGCAAGTACCGATGGTTACAGTGGGTTCTGATCAGGGAAATCTTAAAGATAAGATTGGTTGGAAGCAAGCAATGGGCACACTAGATTTGGGAAGGGAGTTCTTTTTTTTAGGTTTTTGCAAGGCAATGGGGTCAAGTGGCTTGGCCAAGGCCACACAGCTAGGTAATTCTTAAGAGTCTGAGGCTGGATTTGAACCCAGGTACTCCTGGCTCCAGGGCCGGTGTTCTATCCACTGTGCCACCTAGCTGCCCAGATGTGGTAGGGAAATTCCCCAGTCATCTAACAATATCAGATTCGGGTTCTATAGTATTCTCAGGTGGATCAGAAATTGGATGAACATCTGAGTAGGTAATCAAAGATTCTAGAAGTAGATGCTGGTACACAGCCACTACAGTCAGCCAGCAGCCTTGCCAATCAGGAATGGAGGTTATTCACATTTTGCACAAGATCAGAATGAGTTATAGCAGTGGTAAAGTACAGGCTAACTGTTAATGATTTTATATAAGTGAGTTATTAGATCCACTTAGCCTATGTGAATACCTCAAAGCACTAGGTAAATTTTACCTATTATTATTTGCACAAAGTGCAAGTAGTCTTTATACTAGAATAGAAAGTGAATGGAATGAAAGAAGGCATCTCTATTGTAAGTGAGGTTATAAGATTGTGAGGAAGAATGAAATATTCCTTAAAAGAATGAAAGAGAAGATTCTGGAAAGATGGTGGAATAGGTCAGAAAACTTTTGACTCACCAAATTTTCTCCACAAAAAAAGAAAGAAAAAGACAGAACTTTGTCTCAGAGTGAACACAGAGCAACTAAAATATATAAGAATCCAAGTAAAGTTATTGTTCTCCTAAGACAGCTCAAGAAGATTCCAGGAAAGACTGCTTCCAGGGGTGAAGGTTCAGTCTGAGTGAAGTACAAATACCTCCAGGCAGATTCTGGGAAATCCTCAATCAAGCCCTAGGGGCAGGCAGGGCTGGGAGTCAAAATCAGCCCCAAGGATAGTGTGTGTGTGTGTGTGTGTGTGTGTGTGTGTGTGTGGGGTGGTGTTGAACAACTGAGTAGAAGACTGTAGGAAAGAAGTACATGACTGCTGAGAATGGAAGCAGAGTCCAATGGTTAGGGCTGGGGTTTGAAAGATTAAGGTGGGAGGTGGAGAAGATAAGGGGTAGTTTGGTTAAGGATTAGGAGGGAAAGAGAGTGGGTAGAAGTAAATTAGAGGAGTCAAGAGGGATAGGGTAAAGATGGTGAGAAGCATAGTGAAGAAAAATAGACAGGAGGGAAATGCACAACAAGTAATTATATCTTAGAATGTCAATGGAATGAATTTAGCCATAAAGCAAACCGAAAGTAGATTAAAAATCTGAAATCTGGGTGGCTAGGTGGCGCAGTGGATAGAGTACCGGCTCTGGAGTCAGGAGGACCTGAGTTCAAATTCGACCTGAGACAGTAATTACCTAGCTTGGTGGCCTTGGGCAAGTCACTTAACCCCATTTGCCCTGCAGAAACCTAAAAAAAATCTGAATTCCACAACATAATACTTTCAGAAAACAAAAATAAGATATATATATATATATATATATATATATATATATATATACATATATATATATATAAAGATAAGAAAAAAGCTAGAGTTTATTATGTAGAAAAAGCAGTAGTGATCATGATCTCAAAGTTAAAATCAAAAATGCATTTAATTAAAAGAGAAAAATAGGGAAGCTCCACTACAAGTCACAAATATCATTCAATATTTTGGTCCATTTTAAGTGATGATTCAAATGCAGTTTATATTACACTGTCCTAAGACAGCATTAAAATACCTGACAATATAACTGTCAATACAGACACAAGAACTACATGAACATAAATATAAAACATTTTTTATAGAAGTCTAGTGAGATTTAAATAATTGTAGTAATATTTGTTGTTCATGGATAGGTAAAGTCAATTTAATTTTAAAAATGATAATTTTATCTTATCTATTTATTCAATGTCATGCCTAATTTTTATTTATTTAAGGAAATGGGGTTAAGTGACTTGCCCAAGGTCATACAGCTAGGGAATTTTTAAGTGTCTGAAGCTGGATTTGAACTCAGATTTTCCTGACTCCAAGGCTGGTGCTCTATCCACTGCACCACTTAGCTGCCCCTCTATTGAATTACTAAAAACATTTTATTGTATTAGAAAAAAATAACAAAGTTCATTTAGAAGATCAAAAGGGCAGGGATTTCAAAGAAACAAGGGAGAAAAAATGTAAATGAAGGAAATTCAGCAGCATCTTTAACAACTTAAATTTTATTATAAGGTGAGAGCATTATATAAAAATAAAATGTAAATGTAAAATGAATAATTTTGAATTTAAATTAAAATTTCTTGTAAAAATAAAGTCAATATATCCAAGAATAGAAACAATGCAGAAAATAGAAAAAAAAACTTCCATAGACAGTCTCTCAGATAGGATGCGAATGGGTTGAAATATTGTCGTGGTGTAGGAATTTGGAAAATCATGGAAAGATTTGGGCCAATGAAGGAAGATGCTATCTACCTTCATAGAAAAAAAATAACTAGTGAAAGTATGCATAGTATGTTTCTATACCTATGTGTATGTAGTAGATAGAGCACTGGCTTTAGAGGCAGGAGGATGGGAGTTTGAATCCAGCCTCAGAGACTTGACATTTACTAACTATGTGACCTTGGGCAAGTCACTTGACCTTGATAACCTCACATCCATCCAGGGCCATCTCTTTTTTTTTTTAGAAAGATTTTATTTATTTTGAGTTTTACGATTTTTTCCCCTAATCTTACTCCCCCCCCCCCACCACAGAAGGCAATTTTTCAGTCTTACATTGTTTCCATGGTATAGGTTGATCCAAATTGAGTGTGATGAGAGAGAAATCATATCCTTAAGGAAAAAAACATAGAGTATAAGAGATAGCAAGATCAGACAATAAGACATCAGGTTTTGTTCCTAAATTTAAGGTAATAGTCCTTGGTCTTTGTTCAAATTCCACAGTCCTTTCTCTGGATACAGATGGTATTCTCCATCGCACATAGCTCCAAATTGTCCCTGATTGTTGCACTGATGGAATGAGCGAGTCCATCAAGATTGAACAGCACCCCCATGTTGCTGTTAGGGTATACAGTGTTTTTCTGGTTCTGCTCATCTCAGCATCAGTTCAGCATCCAAATTCTTTTTTGTTTTAATATTTAATATTTATTTATTCTCATTTTGTACAAATAATTTTTTATACATTAATAAAATATTCTTGTTTAAGAGTAAACAAAATACCTCCTCCACCCCAAAAATATAGACTCGCTTGAGCAACAAAGTAAAGGGGAGAGAAAAAAATTAAAATTAAAAAAATAATAGTAATAATTGTAAGTATGGCCAGGTGGCACAATGGATGGAGCACCAACCCTGAAGCCAGGAGCACTTGAGCCCATATCCAGCCCCATACACCCAACAATCACCCAGCCATGTAACATGCAAGCCAACCCAACCCCATTGCACTGCAAAAACCCCCCAAAAGAAAAAAAAAGACCCAAAATAAAATAAAATAGTAATAATAGTAGGGGTGGCTTGGTGGTGGACAGAGCATTGGCTCTTGAGCCAGGAGCACTTGGGTCCAAATCCAGCCTCAGACACCCAACAATCACCCTGCTATGCAGCCCCAGGCAGGCCACCCAGTCCCATTTGCCGTGCACCCCCCCAAATAATAATAATAAAAAATGTGCTTCAGTCTTTGTTCCAACATCAACAACTTTGTCGTGGGTGGATCACGTTCTTTATAATAAGTCCATCGCAAAAGTTACTTCCATATTTTTACACTGTTGCCATTGCTGATCGCAACTCCCTCCTTTCATATTTCTCCACGATCACGTACTATGTTTTCTCTCTCCTTTCACTCTGAAACTGCTGTAGAGTAGCTGAGTGGCGCAGCAGACAGATCCCTATCCATGGGGCCAAGAGGCTCGAGCCCCCATACCACCCCTTAGGCCTAGCATCCACCTGGCCCTATGGTCCTGTACAGGCCATCTAATCCCAGCCTCTTGCAAGAAGTAAAAAAGAAAATGTGTTATATCTGACCACTCTCACCCCATGGTCCATCCTCTCCTGAATCACTCACATCCCCCCTTCCCCCTTTCCCCCCCTCCTTCTTACTCCAGATGCATATACCCCATTGAGTATATATGCTGTTTCCTCTCCTAGCTACCTCTGATGAGAGCAAAGATTCCCTCATTCCCCCTTGCCTTCCCCCCTTCCATATCATTGCAGTAGCTCATTGTAATAATGAAAAATCCTATTCCCCCCCCTCTCTTTTTGCTTTCTCCCATTCCATTTCCCTTTTTTCTATTGACTCCATTTTTACACCATATTTTATCTTCAAATTCAGCTTTCTCCTGTGCTTCATCTATAAAAGCTCCCTCTACCTGCTCTATTAACTGAGAAGGTTCATATGAGTATTATCAGTGTCATTTTTCTATGCAGGAATACATTCAGTTCATCATCATTAAATCTCTCATATTTTTCCCTTCTCCTCCAATCTCTATGCTTCACCTGAGTCCTGTATTTGAAGATCAAACCTTCTGTTCAGCTCTGGCCATTCCAACAGGAACATTTGAAATTCCCCTGGTTCATTGACAGTCTATCTTTTTCCCTGGAAGAGGACATTCAGCCTTGCTGGGTAGTTGATTCTCGGTTGCATTCCAAGCTCTTTTGCCTTCCGGTATATTATATTCCAAGCCCTATGAGCTTTTAATGTAGTTGCTGCTAAGTCCTGTGTTATCCTGACTGCAGCTCCAAGATATTTGAACTGTGTCCTTCTGGCTGCTTGTAATATTTTGACTTTGGGAGTTCTGGAACTTGGTTATAATATTCCTAGGGGTTGTTTTTTTGGGATCTCTTTCTCGGGGGGATCAGTGGACTCTCTCCATTTCTATTTTTCCCTCTGCTTCTAGGATATCAGAGCAATTTTCCTGTAGTAATTCTTTGAAAATGATGTCAAGGCTCTTTTCCTGATCATGACTTTCAGGTATTCCAATAATTTTTAAATTATCTTTCCTAAATCTGTTTTCCATATCAGTTGTTTTTTTCAGTGAGATGTTTCACATTTTCTTCTAATTTTTCATTCTTTTGGTTTTGATGTAATGATTCCTGATTTCTTGTAAAATCATCAATCTCCCTGAGTTCTATTCTTTGTCTGAAGGATTTGTTTTCCTCAGAGAGCTTTCTTATCTCTTTTTTCCATCTGGCCAATTTTGTTTTTTAAAGCATTCTTTTCCTCAGTAACTTTTTGAACTGTTTTATCCATTTGACCTAAGCTTGTTTTTAGCATGCTATTTTCTTCAGCATTTTTTTAGATTTCCTTGACTAGGCTGCTGACTTCATTTTCATGTTTTTCCTGTATCACTCTCATTTCTTTTCCCAGTTTTTCTTCTAACTCCCTCATTTGATTTTCAAAGTCTTTTTTGAGCTCTGTCATAGCCTGAGCCCAATTTCTGTTTTTCTTGGAGTCTTTAGATGCAGCAGCTTGTTTTTCCTCATCTTCAGACTGAGTATATTGATCCTTCTTGGGATCATAGGTAATGTATTTCTCAATGGTGTTCTTCCTTTTTCTCTGCTTGCTCATTTCCCCAGCCTAAGCCTGTTTTGGGGGTGCTTCCTGAGCTTTTGGGACACTCCCACAAGGGTCTCAGTGTGTGAGGTTCTGTCCTCCCTCCTGGTCTGTGAATGACCATATGCGCCCCCCTCTGCTATGGGACCTAGGTAGAGGGGCCCCTGCTGTTCTATGGGGGTGCGGCTAGTCTGCGATCAGGATCTGAATGTGTTCAGAGCCCCAGAGTCCTGTTCCAGGGGCAGAGGACAGACCTGGACAGTCTTTCTTCACTCCCCTCCCTCAGCTCAATGGACTCATGCCCTGGAGGCTCCTGCTTACTGGCTCCGCCTGCTTATGTTTCCTGGATCTGGAATGCAGTGGCCATGCTGCTGGCTGTGTGCCCTGAGGGCTGGACTTCAGGTGCTCACTCTGGCAGAGGTCCACCCCCACTCTTTCCCCAATTTGTGCCCGGTGCTCCCTGGGACATAGCTCAGGCAACTCCCCTGCTGCTTTGAGCCATGGCTCCCAGCACCCTGGGCTGCCTCTGGGAGGCTGAAGTTCTTTCGCTCTGGTGGGCCACCCCTGTGGTGGGCCGCCCCTCCAACCCCGGGGAGCAGAGCCTTTCTGCTCTTTTCCAGGTTACCTTGAGTTGGAGAACTGCCTCACTCCAGGGCCATCTCTTTAACCTGATCCCTATCTGGCTCCTGGACCTAGATGGCTCTGGAGGAGAAAGTGAGCCTGGTGACTTAGCACAGCCCCCCTCACTCAAATCCAATTCATGTGCTTGTCATGGCATCACCTCCCCTGATGTCATAGTCTTCGAGATTGAAGGACAAGTATCATCATCATCACATATATTTAATTGTACCCTTCTCCGGAAAGGGGGGGGGTAAGGGAAGGAGAAAGAAATTAAAAAGTTCATAGCAGAGAACCAAAAAAAAAAAAAAAAACAAGTTAGAAGGAAACAAAGAAAAGTCGGATAGCTTTGAAAACAATGTGTAATATTTATTATATAGGTCTTCTTCAAATAGAAATTAAAAATTTTATATTGTATCTTCTCTTACATTCTGCTGGGGACATGGAAATGTTCTTTTTTTCCTTTTCTTGTTTTGTATTTAAATTTAAAATGAATAAAAATTTTTATCAAAAAAAGAATAAATGAAAGAAAGTGTTAAAGGAAACCATAAAAATGAGAAAAGGCTATGAAGAAATAAGTTATTCTCACTTATATTTTGAAGATGGAAGAATATGACAGAGAAGGAAAGTAAGCAAGAGGATCTCATAACATTTGAAGCTATTTAATGTCAGTGCAGAGCTGTGATATCTCTTAAGGAAAGTCTTGTGCTTAGAGAATGATGCTTTAGACCTGTAGTTGTTATCAGGTGATACGCCTCTCAGTAATGGTCAGAAAAAGAATAGACTGTATGCACTGCCTAATGACTTTATGCTGAGCCATCTGTAGACTTGATAGAAAAAAAACAGGGAGATCTGCTGTCTTTTTGGAGCAGGCAACTGGGATGTGATGGAGAGCTGGCCAGCAACTTGTCACCTTGTCAAATATGACACCCACTCAGGATGTGCTGGACCCAGTTCAAACTGGCTTCGAAAAGCCAGCTGGTCAATTTGAGCATCTACACCTCAGAAATCAACACAGGCTACAAACTTATTGGCTAGGCTGGAGACAGTGATGGAGAAACTGTTAAAAATGCAGATTAAATTTGTATGTCCCATGTACTTCCCCCCCCAGCAGAGTCAGTTCTTGAACATATACTAGGATTCTCCTGTAACGATTTACCCACTTCTGATGCTTCATGGAGTAATAAATGGTCCCATCAGAAAGAATCTAGAAGTTCCTAGCATTCTCCAAAAGCAAGAAACTAGATTTTAAGAGGATACGAGTAGAATTTTGAGCCTCATTCCCCACTGAAACTTGGGACTTCAGAAGAGGAAAAAAATTAGCAAATTTAGCAGATAGTGCATGAAGAAAATATTTCTTCAGTACCTACTATGCTCCGAGTGCTTTATGGATATTATCTCACTTGATCTTCACAGTGATCCTAGAAGGTAGGTGCTGTTATTTTCCTTCATTAACAAATGAAATTGAGCAGATAAAGGTGAAGAGACTCACTCAGGGTCCCACAGACAGTTACATGTCTGAGATTGTATTTGAACTCGATTCTTTTGTTTTCAGACCCAGCACCTTATCCATTGCACCACATAGCTGCTTCTAAGCAGGGAAGGCAGGAGAAAAGGAATTTGAATTTCTGTACCAAACTCAAGAGAAATCATGATGGACTATCCCTAACAAAAGAAGGCAAAATCTGTTTGGCTTGCCTCTGCATATTTGTTCCAAGAATTTTGTTTTTCTTTCTATTTCCCTTGAGGGAAGGGGGCAGAAGGGAAAAATGAATGATTGGAAATTGAAAAAAAATAATAATGAAAAATATTTGCCTGGGATACAAATATAATGGGAAAAGGGGAAGGAGTAGGGAAGGAGGTCTCACATGCAAACTCCAAGTCCATTAGGTTGTACTTCTGTTCCTGGCAAAATTCTGGGATGCATTATTAAATAGATAATTTTTCAGAACGTAGAAAGGGAAACAGTGATCATCAAAAGTTAGTAGGATATAAGTAAGAACTGGTCATGAAATAAAATACTTGGTGTCAACCTGCTAAGACAAACCCAGGTACAATATAAATACAATTACAAAACCCTTTTCACACAAATAAAGATAGATCTAAACAATAGGAGAAATATTCATTGCTCATGGGTAGGTTAAGCTAATATAATAAAAATGACAATTCTAGCTAAATTAATTGCTCACTAAATTAATAAATCTAGAAAAATAACAAAATTCAAGAAGAACAAAAGGGAGTCATTGAAAAAAATGCACCAAGTCATTGAAATTAAGAAAAGTGACCTAGTAGTATCAGATTTCAAACTATATTATAAAACAGTAATCATCAAAGCTGACTATGAAATAGGGTGATAGATCAATGGAATAGATTAGGCACATGAAATGCAGTTGTAAATGACAATAGTAATATGGTGTTTGATAAAATAAATATCCAAACTTTTAGAGTAAGAAGTCAATGTTTGACAAAAATTGCTGGGAAAACTGGAAAGCAATTTGGCAGAAAGTAGGCATGGACCTATATCTCAGACTGTATCCCAAGATAAAGTCAAAATGGATAAATGATTTAGACATAAATAAGTAAATTAAGAGAGCATGAGAAAATGTAACTGTCAGATCTATGGATAAGGAAAGAGTTTATCACCAAACAAGAGCTAGAGAAAATGATGGGAGATAAAATGGATAATTTGGATTCTTTGAAATTAAAAAGGTGATTATGCACAAAGACAACTCAATCAAAATTAGAAAGAAAAGAGGAAATGGGAAAACATTTTATGGTATGTTATTCTGATAAAAGTCTCATTTCTCAAACATATAGAAAATGGAGGCAAATTTAAAAAATATGAGCCATTCCCCCAATTATAGTCAAAGGTTTTGCACATGGAAAAATTGCTCTAAATTACTATTAGTTAGAGAAATACATATTAACTAACATGACAGAAAAGGAAAATGACAATGCTAAAGGGGGTGTGGAAAAATAGGAATACTATGAACTGGTTCAACCCCATTATAGGGAGTAATTTGGAGCTATGCCCAAATGGCTTTCATATTGTGCATACCCTTTGATCCAGCAATACCTCTCTTAGGTTTGAATCCCAAAGAAATCAAAGAAAATTGAAAGGAACCTATATGTACAAAAATATTTACAGCAGCCCTTTTTTTAATAGGGGCAAAGAATCAGAAATTGAGGGGATGTCCATCAATTAGGGAATGGCTGAATAAGTTATGGTATGTGATTATGATTGTGAATATTATTGTGCTGTAAGAGGTGGTGAGCAGATTTCCAAAAAACCTGGATGGATTGACAGGAGCTGATACAAAGTGAAATGAGCAGAACCAGGAGAATATTATGCACAGTAACAGCCTTTTTGTAAGGATGATCAATCATGAAAAACTTAACTACCTCAATCAAGAAAATGATCTGAGACAATTCCAAAGAAACAATGATGAAAAATACCATCCAACTCCCAAGAGAGAACTGACGATCTTTAAGTGAAGACTGAAGCATACTTAAAATTTTTTTTTATCTATTTAAGGCAATGGGGGTCAAGTGGCTTGCCCAAGGTCACACAGCTAGGCAATTATAAGTGTCTGAGGTCAAATTTGAACTCAGTTACTCCTGACTACAGGGCCAGTGCTCAATCCATTGCACAGTTTAGCTGCCCTTGAAGCATACTTTTTAAACTCAATTGGGGGGGGGGATTTTTGTGTGTGTATGTACATTTTATTAAATAACATGGCTAATTTAGTTTTGTATAACTCCAGATATAAAATCTTTATCATATTGCTCACCTTCTCAAAATAGTGGGGGAGGGGTGAGAGAGGAGAGAATTCAAAATTTTTAAAAATGAAAGTTAAAAATTTTTACAAGTAATTAGGAAATAAAATATTTTATATCCTCTTATGTTAATCTGGTAGTTTAATAACTAACTAAATAACTAAAATAAATAACTAAATAAAAAAGTAACTAACTAAATAAAATAAACTAGATAAAAAATTTTTCAAAAAAAAATAAACAGGCCATATGAGACCAATCATACTTAACATACTAACCAGCCAAGGAAACTGGAAAATTAGGGAAATGCTTGGATGTTAGCAAAGCATATAAAAAATCTTTC
The DNA here is from genome assembly GCF_037893015.1 of Macrotis lagotis. NCBI lineage: Eukaryota > Metazoa > Chordata > Mammalia > Peramelemorphia > Peramelidae > Macrotis > Macrotis lagotis. The sequence continues at coordinate 694,296 of NC_133666.1, forward strand.
ATGATACCCTTGTAGGCAAAATGTGATATGTCCAATGACAGCATTATTAGGTTGATTTAGGACTATTTGAATGACTAAAGTCAAAGAACAGCCAGTTACTGGATCAATGTCACCTTCTTGGGGGATCGGTAATGAAGGGCTCCAAAGTTTTGTCTTTGGTCCTTTCTCTTTATTAATGTTATAAATGTTTTGTGGTTGACACCAAACTATGATGAACAACTTATAGGTTCATGAATCAGGCTCCAAAAATATCTCAACAGGATAGAATAATAGACCAAATCAAATCAAGTGAAATGGAATAGGCATAAATGAAAAGTTAGACTCTTGGTTCCCAGAAGCCAGTTTCAAACAATAAAAATTTAATTTTTAAAAGGACACAAATGGTGTGAACAGACCAGCAGTTCCAATAAAAAATATCTGGGGCTTTTAGTTGTCTGTGAACAAAATGGAAAGCCCTAAAGCTAATCTGAGTCAGGCTATTCATGAATCTGGACTACTGGAGATGGTCCTGAATATGAGGAGATCAGGGTTAAATAACTTGTCAAGGACACACAGCGAGTAAGTATCAAGTGTCTGAGACAGGATTCTAATTCCCATCCTCCTTGCTGCCTCAAGTTTTAAAGTAATGGAAAGGTTGTAATTTTAAAGAATGATTGGGATCAAGCAACAAATTGTAGAAATAATAAACTATTTTTATCCCAGAAAATGCCAACAATGAGACATCATATCAAAATTTATGGGATGAAGCCAAAGCAGTTTTTAGGGGAAATTTTATATCTCTAAATGCTTATGTGAATAAAACAGAGAAAGAGAAGATCAATGAATTGGGCATGCAACTAAAAAATTAGATATAGAACAAATTAAAGATCCCCAATTAAATATCAAATTAGAAATTCTGAAAATCAAAGGAGAAAACATTGATCTAATAAATAAAACTGAGTTGGTTTTATGGGGGGGGGGAACAATAAATAGATAAACCTTTGGTTAATCTTGTTAAAAAAAAGAATACCAAATTACCAGTATCAAAAATGAAAAGGGAGAACTCAATATTATTGAGGAGGAAATGAGATGAGCCAGAACTATTTTGTCCAACTATGTGCCAACAAATTTGGCAACTTGCACGAGATGGATAGATATTTACAAAAGCATAAACTACCAGATTAACAGAACAGGATATAAAATATTTAACTAACCCCATTTCAGAAAAAAAAGAAATCAAAGAAACCATCAATAAACTCTCTAAGGAAAAAATCTCCAGGCCCAGATGGATTTACAAGTGAATTCTACCAAACATTTAAGGAACAATTAATTCCAATTCTACATAAATTATTTTTTAAAATAGGAGTTGTGTCAAACTCCTTTTATGACACCAATATACCAATATGACACCAGGAAGAACAAAAGCATACAAAGAAAATTATAGAACAATCTCCCCAATGAAAATCGATGTGAAAATCTTAAATAAAATTTTAGCAAAGAGATTGTAACAAGTTATTAGGATAATATACCATGATCAAATAGGACTTATACCACATAGGCAGTAATATTTCTATATTAGGAAAACACTCAACATAATTGAACATATCAACAATAAAACCACCAGAAATCACATGAATATCTCAATGGATGCTGAAAAAACTTTTGTCAAAATTCAAAATTTATTTCTATTAAAAACACTAGAGAGTATAAGAATAAATGGTATTTTCCTTAAAATAATTAACATGGGGGTGGCTAGATGGTGCAGTGGATTGAGCTTCGGCCCTGGAGTCAGGAGTACCTGAGTTCAAATCCGACCTCAGACAATAATTACCCAGCTGTGTGGCCTTAGGCAAGCCACTTAACCCCATTGCCTTGCAAAAACCTAAAAATAATTAAAAATAATAAACATGAACTATCTAAAACCATCAGCAAACATTTATATGTAATGAGTTATAAACTAGGAGCATTTCCAATAATATCAGGGGTGAAAGAAGGATGCCCATTATCACCATCATTATTCAATATAGTATTAGAAATGTTAGGTTTAGCATTAAGAGAAGAAAAAGAAATTGAAGGAATTAGAATTGTCAATGAAAAGCAAAACTTTCACTCTTTACAGATGATATGATATACTTAGAGCACCCTAAAAAATCAACTAAAAACTACTTGAAACTATTATCAACTTCAGGAAAGTAGCAAAATATAAAATAAACCCATAGAGGAATCAGGAGAACTGGAGATGACCCTGGATGAGATGCAATCACCATATAAATTATTTGAAAATAATTATTGAGCCATACTTTCTTTGACACAAACATGATTTTGATATCTAAACCAGGGAAAACCAGAACAGAGAAAGAAAACTAGAGACCAATTTTCCTAATGAATAGTTATGCAAAAAATTTTAAAGAAAATATTTGCAAAGACATTACCGTAACATATCTTAAAGAGCACACAGTAAGCAAACTTAAGCAGGACATATGAGTATTAGAGGACTGGTTCAGTATTAGGAAAACCATAAGCCTAATTGATTGTATGCATAAAAAAATAGCAATATACTATTTCTTTTTTAAAAATATTTTGTATTTAGTTAAATATTTTTCAATCACATTTGTACAATTTAACGGTCATTTAAAAATTTGTTTTTGAGTTCTGAATTTTCCTTCTGCTACGCACCCCTTGAAAAGGCAGGGGATATGATACCAATTATATATGTGACATTATGCAAAATATATTTCCATATTATCCATGCTGCAAAAGAAACACACACACACACACACACACACACACACACACACACACAGCCAAGAAAAATAAAGTGAAAAAAATGTTCCAATCGACATTCTCTGTGGAAATGGATTTTTTTTCAGGTATCTGTTTTGTAACAAAGAATAGAAATGAAAGGGGAAAGGGGAACGTGAATCGTTCAGAAACAAAAGAAAACACCCCAAACCCAACCCCCTAGAGCACGGTTTCAGAAGTTGATCTCCCCGTGGCCTCAGGTAGAAATTTCCGAGTTTCCGCTCTCCTGTAAAGGGCCTGGGTGGTCTCCATCAAGTCCCTTCCAGTTCCAAACAGGAAATCTAGCAACAAGAAAAGTTCATAGGTTTAGAACAATGGCGGACTTCTTAGAGATCATCCAGTCTTCTCAGTAATTGGTGTATTGAGCCTTTTTTTCCTAACATGGGTATATTATAACGACTCTTCCATCCCGCTTCCGTGCCCAAAGCCAAGCTTCCCTTCCCTAACCAGGGAGCTGTCCAGCCAGTGGAAAGAAAGGCAACTTCAGTCAGAGGCCGATCCAGCTGCCCCGCCCTCCCCTATTAGTTGGTGAAAGCAGAGGACTCAGGGCCTCCTGGGGCTTTGGGGAAATGAAAATGGGGTAAAATCCTATTTCAGGAAGCTTCTCCAAACGCCATGAGGCAGACCGGGTTCCTCCTTCCCTCAGCTAGAGATAGAAAAGAGGGCTGTGCCGTCCTTTATTTTTCCAGAAAGAGAAATCGAGGGCCGGAGGGGAGCCCCAGAGGAGGGATTTGCACCCCGGCCCCAACTCCCGCTCACCCCTCCCCCGGCCCCGTAGGTTAGGGCGCTGTAGGAGGGAGGCAGGCCAGCACACAAAGGGGCCAAGGTCAGGGGCGGACCACGCAAAAGGCCCCAGAGGAGCCAGGGAAGAGAAGGGGAGAGGGAGGGGGGAGGAGAGTCAAGGAGGGGCTTCAAGCGATGCTGAAAAACTTTGGCCAAAGTCCGACACCCATTCCCATTTAAAACGCTAGAAAGCAGAGACAAAGTAGATGCTTTTCTGAAATGATAGCTATGGTCGATCTAAAGCCAAGAATCAGCATGCTTTTTAATAGGGCCAAACTAAAAGCAGAGACAGTAAGATTCACCATGATTATTTCATACTGGACTGGAAATGTTAGCTTTTGCAATAGTAACAAGCACACACAAAAGAAACTGAAGTGAAAGGAAACAAAACCATCCCTTTTGGCAAATGATATGACGATTTACTTAGATAACTCTGGAGAGTCAATTAAAAAACAAACAATTCACACCCTTAGCATAGTTGCAGGATATAAAATAAATCTATAAAAATCATTCATTTGTCTGTAGGTTAACAATAAAATCCAAATGGAAAACATAGAAAAGAAATTATATTTAAAATAATTAAAAAACTGCAAAAGACTCGGGAACCTGCCTGCCAAGACACAGGAACTATAATGGACACAATTACAAAAGACTTTTTAGACAAATAAAAGCAGCCTCTAAATAGTTAGCACTGAGTAGGTCCAACAATTATAAGAGAAATGACAATATAAACTCCCAAGTTAATTTCTTTGTTTAGTGTCATATCAATCAAACTCCCAAAGGATTATTTTATGTAGCTACAAAACATAATAACATTCACCTCAAGAAATAAAAGCCAAAAGATTTACAAAAAAAAATCAATGAAAAAAAGTGTAGTCATACCTGATCTCAAACAATATTGCACAGTCATAATTGTCAAAACAATTTCATAATGGATAAGAAACATAATTTTATCAAGATAAATGTACTTCGGTAGCACAGTGGATAGAGCACTGTCCCTGCATTCAGGAAGACCTGAGTTCAAATCTAGTCTCAGGCACTAAATAATTACCTAGCTGTGTGAACTTGGGCAAGTCACTTATCCCCATTGCCTTGCAAAAAAGAAAGAATGAAAAAAGATAACTCCCTAGTCATAAAAGTATTCTCTTTCAACAGTCCCAAAGGTGACTGCACATGGACATCACCAAATGGTCTATATTCTATATTGAATTAAAAGTGATTATATACTTTGCAACCAAAGACACAGAAGCTGTATATAGTCAGTTAAAACAGGATCTGAAGCTGACAGTGTATCAGATGGCAGACAAGGTTCTAACTGCAAAATTCATACTTAAATCAAAGAAAGTAGGAAAACCCATCAAATCATATAAGTATGACCTTAAATCATATTCCTTATAAATGGTGTTGATCAATGGAGGTGATGAATAGATTTACAGGATTAGATCTAGTAGGGAGAGATCCTGAAAAACTATGAACAGGGGTTGCAATGTTCTACGTAAAGGAGCAGCAAAACAAAAAAAAAAGCAAGAAAGCAAATTGGCTGTCTTATGAGGTACTGTGGTTTCTTTGTCATTTGTTCTCTCTTACAAATAGCCAAGTCAAAAAGGAAAGTAAAAGTGAAAGGAGAAAGGGAAAGATATCCATTTGAATGTAGAACTCCAAACAATAACAAGAAGAGATGTTTTCTTAAATGAGCAAAGCAAAAAAAAACAAAACCAAAAAAAACCAGAATGAAACAGACAAGAGATCTTTAAGAAAATTAGACATCATGGGAAAATTTCATGTAGAAATGGACATAATAAAAGACAAAAATGATAGGAATTTAACAGAAGACTAAGAATTTTAGGTGGAAAGAATACACAGAACTATTCAAGAAAGATCTTACCATCACTGATGATGTTTATAATATTTGTTCTTCTTTCTTGAAAACCACATCATAAGGAAGGGGATGCCATGATGAGCACATATATTGGATTTCAGTAAGGGGAGCTGTGCTAAGTCCTCAGCCTCACTTTCTCCTCCAGAGCCATCTGGATCGAGTGGCCAGATAGGAAACAGGTTGACTGGAGATGGCCCTAGATGTGAGGCAATCAGGGTGAAATGACTAGCCCAAGGTCACAGAATTACTGTCAACTGTCTGAGGTCAGATTCAAACTCCTGTCCTCCTGACTACAAGGCCAGTGCTCTATCCTCTAAGCCACCCAGCTGCCCTACACATCATTGATAACCATAATGGTGTACTTACTGATCTAGAGTTAGACCTCCTGGAGAATGAAGTCAAGTTTAAGGCCAGTGGAGGTGATGAAATTCCAGTTCAATTATTTAAAACCTTAAAAGTTAAAATATTACACTCAATATAGCAACAAATTTGGGGGGGGGGGAACAACAGTGGCCACTGGGTTGAAAAAGATCAGTTTATATCCCAGTCTTAAAAATGAACAAAGTCACGCAACATTCAAATGACTGAACAAGTGTGAACATTTCATTCAGTAGCAAAGTTAGGCTTAATATTTTGCACCTTGAGCTATAGCAATATGTGAACTGAGAATTCTCAGAAGGGCAAGCTGGTTTTTCAGGAGGCAGAAGAACTAGAGACCAAATCATCAATATTCACTGGATTAGGAAGAAAGTCAGGGAGTTCCAAGAAAACATTGACTTCTACTTCTGAGTACACTAAAGCCTTTGATTGTGGATCATAAAAAATGTGGCAAGTGCTCCAAGAGAAAGGAGCACCAGATCATATTATTTGTCTTCTTAGGAAGTTGTATGAGGGCCAAGAAACATGAATTGGAACCAAACATGGAACAAGTGATTGATTTAAGATTGTGAGAGGAGTATGACAATGTTGTATATAGTCACCTTAGTTATTTAACTTTTAGGTGGAATATATCATGAGAAATGCCAGACTGGATGAAGCAAAAGCCAGGATTAAGGTTGCTTGGAGAAATAGTAACAATCTCACATATGAAAATGATATCATTGATTGCGAAAATTAAAGAAAAATTAAGAAGCATCTTGATCAGGATAAAAAAAGAGCATAAAAGGTCTATTACACTTTGATGTTGAAGTGCAACATCAAAAAAAAAAAACCAGCCAAAACCCACAAACCACAAACTAAACTAAATGAAATTCTCAGCAACTCCCACTGAGAGAGAATCCTCATTCTCATGCAAGGGAAAGTTCCTCAAAGTTTCCAGGGTGTCAAGCTGAAGATAGGGAGAAGATGGAGATAGTCAACTTCTCTCAATTCTTCTCAGTCTTCTTTTCCTATCAGCAACCTTAAGGGAGTTTGGAATCATCCATCTTTTTTCTAGAATTTGGAAATCAGAAGTACCCAAAGAAGCTGTGGAATTTGGAGAGACTGAAGAGACTTTTATCATCTCTACTCCAACTCTCAGAAAAGTATAGGACACTGATCTCCACCAATGAGGGAAGAGCTCCATATCAAGGGGTTTGGGTACTTAAGTTGCACTAATATCAGAGACAAATGAAGGAAAATGTAAACCAAACTCTCATCACTTTGAATGTGAATGGATTAACCAATCCAAGAAAATAAAAAAGTGACAGCTTGGATAAGAAAGTAAACTAACACAATTTGTTGTTTGCAAAAAATGCATTTTAAAAACAGATATACATAGAATAAAAATGAGTGCCTGGAAAATTGTTTTGCTATGTATCAAGTGAATCCAAAAAGTAGAAATTATGATCATACTATCAGATGCATAAAAACAAACAATTGAAACAGAAAAACAAAGAAATGACATGCTGAAAAGAATCATAGACAATAAATAAATAGCAATGTTAAACTTAATATATCCAAAATCTTTTAAAATCCAAGTTAATACAGAAAAAATAATGGATTTATAAGAAGACACAGAGAATAACACAATATTTATATTTCAATGTCCCTCTCTCAATTTTTGATAGTGTAACAGAAAGCTAAACAAAAGAGAAAATAGAGAACTGAGCATATTGCTGGAGAAATTAGAGCTCAGAAACCTATGTTTCTGCAAAATGGAACTGCAAATGCATTTCTCAGCACTATGTGAAACTTTTTCTAAAAATAACTGTGTTTTAAGACAAGGAGAAATCATAAGAATATGTAAAAAGGGAAAAATTATAAAAAAAAATTCTTTACATCCAAAGGGCAACAACAAAAATGTGCATACCCTTTGATCCAACAATAACACTACTGGGTCTATACCCTGAAGAGATTATGAAAAAAGGGAAAAACATCACTTGTACAAAAATATTCATAGCAGTTCTGTTTGTGGTAGCAAAGAATTGGAAATCAAGTGAATGTCCTTCAATTGGGGAACAGCTGAACAAACTGTGGTATATGTGTGTCATGGAACACTATTTTTCTATTAGAAACTAGGAGAGATGGAAAGACTTGCATGAACTGATGCTGAGCGAGATGAGCAGAACCAGAAAAACATTGTACACCCTAACAGCAACATGGGGGTGATGTTCAACCTTGATGCACTTGCAACAATCAGGCACAATTTTGGGGTATCTACAATGGAGAAAACCATCTATATCCACAGAAAGAATTGTGGAGCTTGAACAAAGACCAAAGACTCTTACCTTTAATTGAAAAAAAAAAAAAAACATTATCTTATTATGTAATTTTGCTTTCTCTTATACTCTATTTTTCTTCCTTAAGGACATGATTTCCCTCTCATCAAATTCAACTTAGTTCAATGTATACCATGGAAATAATGTAAAGAGTAACAGACTTCCTTTTGTGAGGGGTGGAGGGAGGCAATCAAGATTAGGGGAAAATTGTAAAATTCAAAATAAATAAAAGACTACATAAAAAATTCTTTATACATCACAATAGAAGAGAAAACTGTGCTCCATTTATGGACTACAAACAAAAGACACAGACCCACATGAAGACAACAGTGAAATGCTAAATAATGATTGGGTAAAAGAACAAATCAAAGAAATCATGAATAATTAATATGAAAAAATTATAATGTCACACCACATGCCCAAATTTCTAGGATGCAGTTAAAGCAATCCTCAGGGGAAACATCATAACCCTACAAACAAAGAAAAAGAAGATTAATGAACTGAATATAAATTTAGAAAATTAGAATGTAAATACATAACCTTAAAATAAGCACAAAAGAGGAACCATTTAGAAATCAGAGGAGAAATAAGTTGGAAACAAACCAAAAAATAAAAACCCAACCCAATGAAATCTCTATAGAAATAACTAAAAGCTATTTCTTTGAAATGATTGCTAACATTTCTCATCATTGTCCAGTCTTTGGAAAGGATGCCACGAGGTCTCAGAAAACTTCCTATCAAGATACTCATCATCCTGTAAGATTTTATCAACTTTAGTGTGACCTCAGTATCCTTTAACCTCTGAGTACAGGGCTACAGGGTAGATGATAAAGGAACCACTCCATTTAAAGAGGGCTCCCAGGCCAGTTATCTCTTTATTTCCCATCAACTTGCACTCTTTGTCTTGGGTATGTACTTCCACAGCCTTCTTAACCCCAACTCTAGCTTTTCAGCTTCCCTTTCTATGTTATTTTCTCCCAATACATTGGAAGACATACTTGAGACCAGGGGATGTCTTTTTTTAAACATGTGACTTGCCCAAGGTCACACAATTAGCAAGGGTCAAGTGCCTGAGGTCACGTTTGAACTCAGGTCCAGACTCCAGGGTTGGTGCTCTATCCTTTGCATCACCTAGCTGCCCCTCCCAATATTACATAACACAGAAGAACTATATGTTGCTATAATTCATGAAAATTAATTTAAAAATTTCGAATAAAATATTGTAAGACTACAGCAAATCACCCAAGAAGTCAATTATCATGACCAAGTTGGATTTATACCAGGAATGTAAGGATGGCTCAACATTAGAAAATCACTCAAAATAATTAATCATAGTCAGAATGAAAACAATTCAAACCACAGGATTATCTCACTAGAAGCAGAAAAAGCTTGGACAAAGTACAAAACTCATGTATACTAAAAACCCTACAGACTAGAGGCACAGAGGGATCTTTTTAAAAAAACATCAAAAGGTTCTAAAACCAAAAGCAAGAATCACACGTAATAGAGAAATATCAGAGCCTTTTCCCCAGAAAGATGGGAGTAAAACAAGGATGCCCACTCTCTATTTTTTGAAAATGCTGTGGAATTGTTATTAGCAACAGCAACAAGATAAGAGAAAGAAACTGAAAGCATATTCTGTTATATACTATTTGTCATATTGCTCTCTGGAAGGGGAGAGGGAAGGGAAACTGAGTAAATTGTGATAATGTAATAAAATTACATAATAAATAAAACAAAAGACATCTTTTCCTTTCTTTTTTAAAGGCGTTTGAGATCCCTTATCAGAATAACAAGTCCAGTTTTTTTTTAGGTTTTTGCAAGGCAAATGGGGTCAAGTGGCTTGCCCAAGGCCACACAGCTAGGTAATTATTAAGTGTCTGAGACCATCGGATTTGAACCCAGGTACTCCTGACTCCAAGGCTGGTGATTTATCCACTATGCCACCTAGCCGCCCCTTACAAGTCCAGTTTTTAAAAATTTAAATTCGGTCCTTAGCACTAAAATTATTTGATAGCCCTACTGGGGTCCATGAAAATAGACAGAAAAACCAAGATACAGGCCTATTACTAGCACACTTGGCAAGATAGTAAGTTTTTGTGATTTTTATGATTCACTCAATCATACAACCACAGGATCTGTTTGGAGGTGTGTGTTTTCATCTCACTTTTGTCAGAACTCTGTTGTTAGCAGCAACTGGGTGGCCCAAAGAATAGAGCACTGGCCTGGAGTTAAATTTGGCCTCAGATACTTCCTAGCTGTGAGATCCCAGACAGATCACTTAACCCTAGTTTGTCTCTATTCCCTCAACTGTAAAATAGAAATAACAAAAGCACCTCCCTCCCAGAGTGCTTGTGAGGATTAAATGAGATAATAATTGTAGATATTATAGTAGTGCTGGCTGGAATGATGATGAGTGAAGGGGCCCTATTTTCAGGACCTCATGTGGTACTAGTGTATGTGTGTGTATGTGTGTGTGTGTGTGTGTGTGTGTGTGTGTGTGTGTTTAGACCCAGATTTAGACACTTGATCCCATGCAAATTGAACATCAAGCTATGCACCTAAGAGTGACAATAATGAGGCGACACTGTCCAGAATGTGCCATTTTTATAATATGTTGAATACTTTTGAACAGGCATAAAAATGTTCTATACATTTATAGGTTGTAAATTCAACTTCATCAACATGATAGATATCTTTTCCCCCAAAGCAACGGCATTAACCCAAGGATAATTAAAGAACCTTCATATTTAAAATTTTTAATTAGGACATAGTTAATTTTTGGAAAAATACTGAAACAACAATTGCATGATAAAGGCTAGATTTTTTTGAGTTCTTAAGTATTAGGGAATGTGAAAATGGATTAAACCTGAATTTACAGAACAATGGTATTTGGGTTGAATTTTTTTTCTAGAAGGATGGGGTCTCTATTGATATTGCTTCAACACCATGATGACAGAGTAAACCTGATTTGCCTCTAATCTGCAAAGTACAAAGCTCCTAGCAATTTGCCTATTTGTGATTTGAAAGTCAGTGTAGACACCATTGCTCAACACTTGAGGCACCCCTCTCCAAAGACAATTCTGAGTGGCTGACCTCAGATGGAAGGAGTTTCTGTACTGATAGTACCTCAACCTTCCAACAGTTAAGGTGTAGACAGATTGGACACACACTAGAAAACAGGTTAGTTGTCTCCTTTCTTTTTTTATTAAAGAAATAGGGCATCTTCTTTGTGGTCCCTCTCATAAACTGCTGCTGTTTCTTCTTTCCCTCCCTCTCAATCCCAAGTCCAAACCAGAATCCAGAATGTTAAAGAAAGTAACCTTAGTGGAGGGGGATTGGTCTTGGACTGGAACCAGAGGACCTGGGTTTGAGGGCTGGTCTAATTAGGGATTGCTAAGCTGGGAAAGGCAATTAACTATCTTGGGTCTCAGTTACTCATTTTTGAAAGAGGTAAACTATTATGTACTCAAAGTATCCTTCTAGTTCTGAATCTGAGCCATGGGTTGAGTCAGCAGTGGCAAATGAACCTAGATCTTCTCTGTACCAAGTCCATTCCCACACACTCCCTCTTCAGAAATGAAAAGGGTTGTCCTTGATCTGCTATAGTTAAGGGAGGAAGGTTGAGGATCTTAGGTTCTTGGGGGTTTTAATTTTGACCACCCAACCCAGTCACCTCATTGAATGTTGCTCTCTAAATGCAAGTCCAGTCCAGAAAGCCAACTTGAACAGCAACTGGAAGTATCCAGAAAATATGTGGAGAGCACATATTACACCCTACCTCCAAGAGCTTGTTGAGGGGATGAGTCGCTGGGAACTTTAACATCACCTTCAAAAAGAAAGGCCTTAAGAAGATCCTAAAGAGATCTTTCTCTCCTAATTTCAACTAACACCACCACCCATCTATACTCAAAAAGGAGGTAGCTTTCATGAAGGTCAGAATTCTAGAAGGCAGGGCAATGGAAAGAATGGAGGAAAAAGGGAAGGGAAGAAGGGGGTAAGAGAATAAAAAAGGGGAAGAGTAAAAGAAGCAAAGTGGAAGAGAAGGGGGGAAGATTAGAGAAGAGGAAGAAAAAGAAGAGGAAAGGGGGGAGAGAAACAAGGAGAATGGAGAGGGCAAAGAGGAAGGAAAGGAAGGGAAATGGAAGAAAAAGAGGGGAAGACAGATGGGAGGAAGGAGGAGGGGATAAGGTAAGAAAAGGAAGGGAGGAGGTAGATGGATGGAGGGAAGAGGTAAAGAAGGGAGGAGTCAGATTCACAGTTTCCAGCCTCCAGCCCCCAGACTTCTCACTCACCAGCTTCAAAGCATCAGGGGCAGAGGGGCACCTGTCTCACCAATCCATCCTCTTTTTCCTGGTCCTGACTCCTCTCTGCCCCAACCCTGAGGAGCTTGCTCCCTGTATCGGCCTCCACTGCAGTGACTCATCCATCCACCAATCAGCACCACAACCACTTCTACCCCTCCCCCAGCCAGGATGCAGGAGGAGAAAGATTTGGAGCTTGGCAGTGTCTCCTAGGCAACCAGATTCGAGAGATGAGCCTGGAGATAGATGGAAAGGATTGCAGAGGGAAAGCCAGAAGATTATTATTGTTATTGACATTTATGAAATACAAAAGTTGGCAAAGTAGCCTTTTCATACCGGATCTCATGACAACCACCCCTTTAGGAGGAGCTACTGGGATGGTTCCCGGCCTCACTTTACAAATGAGGAAACTGGAGCTCAGAGACCAGCCTGCAGTCTCATTGTTAGGAAGCCCAGGATCTGGGATTGGAGCCAAATTCTTCCTGCGTCTTCCAAGTCTAGCACTCAGAAAAGGGGAAAGAGAGCAAGAAGAGGTGTGAGGGTTTACCTAGTATAGGTGGAAGGATTTGCTTTGGTGAGGAGTCAGGAGACAAACAGGAGAGGAGAAGAAAGCTGCAGGGACTGAGAAATTTGGATGAGTGCAGAAAAGAAATTGAAGAAAGAAAGTCTGGTTAAGTGTCTTCTGTTCCCTTAGTGAAGGAGGGAACTAAGTCAACAAGTGAGGGGGTATGAAGCCTGTCCAGGCCTTTGGTTGAGGGACCAAGGAGACAGGGAAAGTCAGCAGGAGAAATGTACTAGGAAATCTCCTCCTCAGGTCTCCCCACAATCTATGTCTGCTTCCCATTGTGCCAAGCAGCTCTTATGTGGTCATTGTTGGTATCCCCAATCCCCTGGCCAAATTCTTCAAATGTGACTCCCTTATTCCAGGCCTGGCAGCTTTGAGATTCCCTGCCCTCTCTTACAAAGCAGACAAGCAGGTTATTTGGCAAGGTGGGCACTGGCAAAAACAAATTCGGCCCAGGCCTCTCAGTAGTGGCACAGGAGACCCTGAGCCCTGCCTTTGATATGGTTAATTTGCAATTTGAAGGGAGTGAGAAACAGGTTTAAGGATGAAATCACCTGGTTTCTCATGGGTAGAGAAGGCAGTAGAGAGGGCGAGGAAACTGTGCCATCCGCCAAACCAACTGACTTACAGGGAGTTGAAGCTTAACTTACAAAATGGTTGGATATAAAAGCAAAAGGGAGTTACACTATTTGTAATGCAACAATACAGTGACAATGTACTCTAGCTACAAACCCTCTTTCTTCCCTTCGCCTTATTCTGCCTCTTGCTCAAAGAGAGGGAAGGGAGCCTCTTCCAGCCTCAGTTCCTCATCTGTAAAATGATGTAGGTTAGAATGCCAAGAAGTTCCTACTTGACAGGGTGGTTCAGGTAGGAAAAGGACAACTTTATCAGCATTAAGAGTTCCATAAATGCTAGTCCTTAGGGTATCATCTTCAGTTTGTCCCTCTCCAGACCTTTCCTCCCACCCACAGTCTCAAGTGTCCTCTGTTAAAGAAAGAAAGAAAGAAACAAAGAAGAAATAAATAAATAATTAAATAAATGAATGAATAAGGAAGGAAGGAAGGAAGGAAGGAAGGAAGGAAGGAAGGAAGGAAGGAAAACCTTTCCATATACCCTGAACCAACCAGATTCATGGAAAACTTGTCTATTCCTAAGGTCTTTTCTTTAGTAATAAGCAGGCTCTCATCATTTCTCTGCAGTGTAACTCCCATTCCTATGATCCTATTCAACTATTTTCTCCCAAATCTCCCAAAGAAGGCAGCACTCAATGCTGAACAAAGTGCATGCTCTCTCTGTCTCTGTCTCTGTCCCTTTCTCTGTGTCTCTGTATCTCTGTGTCTCTGTATCTCTGTGTCTCTGTCTCTCTCTCTCTCTCTCTCTGTCTCTCTCTCTCTCCACACACACACACACACACACACACATGTACACACACACCCTTAGGTCCCAAAATGAGGTCCATAGACTCATAGTCAGAAATGAGATATGGCAGGGGCCTCAGAGGCAATTTTGTTGGAGACCAGGGGAGATGAGGTCATTTGCCTGATATGATGTAATTAGCGAGTGATTGAATCAGGATTTGAATTCAGGTTTCCTGGCTCAAAGATCAGGGATGGAGCCACGAAATCTTGCTGGTTCTTTTCCCCTCATCTCACTGAGTTACTCTTATCTCTATATGTCCTGTAAACTAGAGGTGTAAGGAATCAGTTTCTTTTTGAAAATTGCAAAGAAAACTCATTTCTCCTCAATAGAGAGCTCCATGTACTAAGCACTGAATATATTTCAGAGGCCCACAAAGTGATGGACTTGTGACCTGACTTGAGTCTTCGACTTTCTGCCTATTACATGATAGTTTATCCTAAATGAGTAAATTTCTTTGTTCTTTATTTACCTTTTGTGGAAATGGGAGATTTAAAAGGATTTCCATGACAGCTTACCCCTATGACAGATATCAGCCAGGTAAATCAGAGGCATTATTTCTGCACCAAAGAAGACAGAGAGGGTTGGAAAGTTTCTTGTCACAGAAACAACAAGCATTACGCCCTGCTGTGCGCCTTCATAGAAGAATCATATTCAGCTTAACTGTTCAGTCTACACTGGGAAGGTGGGAGAGCTCGCTTCTTTTGAGGGTTAGAAATGATACTCAATTAAAGCCGTATGAAGAGAACAGAATAGTAACCAGTAACTATTATAAATTCAATTAGCATCTTATAGGTGGGTTCCTTTCTTCTCTTGAAAACAATATCTACACCTAAAGATATTCATGTAGGTCTTAGAGAGGAGAATTGTAGCAAATGTCTTCTGGCTCCAAAGAATTAGCTCCTTCTTAACCAGCCTCAAACAAATGAGGACAGGTACATCAGAAAAGAGCAAAAGGACAGGGATTGTCTATGAAACCTGGGTTTAAGGTGGTCACACTTTCCAGAAAACTCATTCTTCATGCAACCTATGCAGGCAGAATAAGGAAGGACATGAAATCAAATGCCATGGGCATCAATTTCCAGTCTCAAAACTCCAGAAAACTACTGAGAGTGAGCCTACTATACATGGGAAAGAACTGATGTGTATTTCACCAAAGCATTACTTTCTAATGTAAGTTCTCTGTCCAGAGACATCTTGAGAGGGATCCTGGCCAAAGAAAAGTTCATTGGCTGGACGGATTGAAGGGCCAAATATTTTAGTTTATGCATGAGTCAGAGAAGAAGAAAACTCATAAAGACATTGGTTTCTGCGGTGCATGAAGAAAGATGTTCTTAGGCTCAAAAATGCTTAAGGAAAGACTGAGTAGGTTATGAACAAAGGTTGAGTTCAATGTTTCTTAGTAGATTTTAAGTCAATTTACTTTGCGAGAAAAAACTACCCACTATTTTATGACCACCTACTACCTGCTCAACAGGTGAGGTGAGGAGGAGACA
Organism: Macrotis lagotis; assembly: GCF_037893015.1. Lineage (NCBI taxonomy): Eukaryota > Metazoa > Chordata > Mammalia > Peramelemorphia > Peramelidae > Macrotis > Macrotis lagotis. The sequence continues at coordinate 710,219 of NC_133666.1, forward strand.
GAGTGGATATTTGGGCGTAGCACGTCCTCTCCTAGGCCAACGCTGATCACAGTGCACTGAATCAGCACATTTGCTTGCTTCCCTTCCCTGCCATTTCCCCTCACCTTTTTTATCCTTGTCTGCATGGAATTAGAAGAGATTTGTAAAAATAACATTTTGAACAACACTTTTGGCTCTTTAGTTTTGATAACCTAAAATTTCCCCAAGACTTGGGATACCTTATATAGTTTTCTGGACCTCCTAAAGTTTGAGTAGACTGTTCAGGACTCATAGGATGGACAGAGAAATATCCCAGGTCCAACTCTTCGTTTCCTAGCTTAGGCTCCAAGTAAACACCCCAGGTGTTTACCTGGACAATTTGTGCCCCACCTGTGGTAGATCATTTCGAGCTCATATTGGTCTGATCAACCACAGTTGGACACACTGTCATTTGTCTTAAAAATATAGTGATGTCATTTTGGTCTTCATTGATAAGCTCCCTCTTTTGCCCAGCACACAGTAGATACTTAATAAATGCTTCCAGATTAATGACTTTTGTTGTAAAAGTGAGATAACTCCTGGTTCCTAGAGAGATTTCACAAGAACTTTTGATCCTTTTAGAGAGACAGAAGAAACTTCTCTGCTTTAGCATATGCTAAAGAGCAAAACGGGAGATGGGAGGAGGCAAGGTGTTAATTTTATTTGGAAGTCCCATATGCAAGAGAAATGTATAATAAATAACCCAGCCCTAGGGATACATGAGTTCAGAACAAACAAACCAGAAAGTAGTCCACTCAAAGATCCCTCATTTTATATATGTACATCTAACTAACACAGATCTTTAAGGAAAATGTGAATTGAGCCTGACCCTGAGCCTGAGCAGCCTCCAGGGATGATCTTGCTGCCTGGACCTGGGGGCTGCTTCTCATAGCATTTAGGGGTGAGCCACCACATGCTTTGCTACCCATGGTCTTGTTTCATGTAGGGACCATCCCTCCATTTCCTTGTAAAAGAAAAGGAAGGAGTCAATGAAGGGAGAAATGAATGCTTGCTGCCATTTTAAACTTAATGATCTATAGGCAAGGCAATCTCACAACACGTTCAAAACAGAATTCATGATCTTTTCCCTAAAACCATTCTCTTTGGACTTTCCCTCTCAAAGACACCACTATCCTCTCAGTCACCCAGGATAGATGAACTCTCACCTAATCTTGCTGGGAAGGAAGGGAGAGAGAGAAAGAGAGAGAGAGAGAGAGAGAGAGAGAGAGAGAGAGAGAGAGAGAAGGAAAGAAACATTAGCATTTATGGACTTTTGCAAAGGTTGTCCCCATGCTTGGAATGCACTCCATCGTCACTTCCTTTTTTTTTTGTTTGTTTGTTTTTAGGGCCATCCTCACTTCTACTGATGAAAAGTATTAAGGATTACCTTATTTATATTTGGGATATATTTCTACTTGAACTTTCTGCATCCACCACTAGGACACAACATCCTTGGGGACAGGAATTGTTTCATTTTTGCCTTTATGCACCTAGGACAGGGTCTGAAATTTATTAGGTGTTTAATAGAAACTTTTTGACCAGTTGCCATGGAGAAATATACTGTGGTATATTGGTGCTATCTAGTGGCTGTAATGTATTTTGCAGATTATTTGTGTTTTCCCCCTCAGCTCACTCTAGAATCACAGAATCTCAGAACTAGAAGGGAATTCCAAGGCCCCTGTTCCAACCTAATTGAGAATCCCCTCTATGGTATCCCCTAAAAGCAGTCAAACAGCTCCAATTGGAAGACTTCTAGTGATGGGAACCACACCATCATCTCCCAACTTTTAAATCCAGTCCATTCTACTTTGAAATAGCTTCCTAGCTAAGACATTTACTAGCTGTGTGACCCTGGACAAGTTACTTCACGCTGTTTGCCTCAGTTTCCTCATTACAGCTATTCTGTGAGTATTATTAGAATGTCAAGAAAACTCCAAATGAAAAGTCTCACATATTTCAAAATATAGCATCTCTTTTTGTAGTGGCAAAGAACTGGAAATTGAGGGGATGCCCATCAATTGGGCAATAGCTGAACAAGTTATGGTATAGGAATGTTATGGAATACTATTGTTCTAAAAGAAACCATGATTGGTCTGACTCTAGAGAAGCATGGAAAGAATTACAGGACCTGATGTTGAGTGAAGAGAGTAGAACCAAGGGAACATTGTATATGTATTAACAACAACATTGTGAGATGATCAACTATGATGGATGCAGCTCCTCTCAGCAGTTCAGAGAGCTAGGACAATCCTAGGAGACTGGCTATGGACAATACTATCCCCATCCAAAGAAAGAAAAACAAAACAAAACAAGCAAAAACCCTATAGAATCTGAATGAACACCACATTTACTTTTTTAAAATTTCTCTTATGTATTTCTTTCCTATCTCATGGTTTTCTTTAACCCTAATTCCTAATACTGAAAATGACTAATCTGAAAACATTTTAAACACAAATGTGTATGTACAATATTCACTTGACTGTTTGCTGTCAAGGGGAGGAAGGTGGGAAGGGAGAGTGGGAGGAAATTATGTAACTTAAAAATATGCATATGCATTGGATGAATGTTGAAAAACATTTCTAACATGTAATTGGAAAAATAATATATCAATTAAAAATTTAAACTTCAAATGGGGTCACAAAGAATTGGATTCAACTGAAAATGACTAAACAAGAACTAGTTATATAATTTAATTTGAGGTTTGGAAGGATTATTACCTCATTTCCCCCTACTCTTTTCATCTTTTTCATTGATATTCTACATCCGTTTAGAATTAATTGTGCTATTATTTTACCAGGGTTTTTAAAGCATACCCTTGATAATTTGATTGACATTGTATTAAAAGTATAAATTGATTTTGGTAACACAACTACCATCTGAATCATGAGAAAAATTAATCTCATATAGTTATATTGTATTGAAATTTGCACTATTTGATGGTATAATTATGTAAAATGGTGTTAATTGGTTCCAGTTCAATGGAAATTTGCAGTGCAAATCAAATAATGAATCACTTCATGAGGTTATTTGCACTGATGTGGTCTAAGCTGTATTGCCATTTATTTTATATTGGTACAGCCTAGCCATGATCATAGAATATTTCTCCAACTATTTAAACTTGTCTTTTTTTATTTCTTCAAGGATAATTTTGTAATTAAACCTATACAAGTCTTTTGTGTGTTTTGGTGGATTAATTTCCAACCATTTTATGCATCTTGAAGTTACCTGGAATGGGATTTCCATTTTGATTATGTCCTGTGACTTTTTATTATTATTCAGAAATGTTATTAATATTTGAGTGTTTATTTTGTAGCCTGCAACTTTGCTGAAGCTATTAATTGTTCCCTATTTGTATTTTTGCTTATTCTCTAGGATTTTGCAAGTAAATGATTCATCAGTTCTTTTTTTGGGCTTAGCAGGAAAGTCATGGACTCCTTTTCTTCACATGTTAAGAGACCCAGAAATATTGCATGTCATTATGCCTTTCGAGAAGCAACCACCTCCCCTCCCCCATCCCTACCTCTCCGATATATATTGAAATCAGGCAGAACATGCTACAGTAACTTTTTGGAAGGAACTCCCACTGGCTAAAACCCTATTACATGAAATGGTGTAGTAAGATTGATTTTTAAAAAATCTACATCTGTATCTGTTCAAATTGTTGGTGTTGTTCAAATGTTTTTCAGCCATATCCCACTTTTTGTGACCATGTTTGGGGTTTTCTTGAAAAAAAATGTTAGTGGTTTGCTATTTGTCTCCAGCTCATTTTATAGATTAAGTCTGTTGGAAAAGTGAAACTGGAAATCAGGGGAGAAGTTAGGGTTGAATAAGTAGATTTGAGAATCAGAATAGACATATTCAACCAACATATATTAAGTGCCTTCTTTGTGCCAGCTTAATACCTGGGGATACAAATATGAGAAAGAAAGATTTTTTTGCCCTCAATGAGCTTACAATTTAATGGGGGAAGAGGGGTAAAATAACACCAAAAGGAAAGCTGAAAGGGGTGGAAGTTGTGGGGAGTGCTATGCAAGTATGATGGAGAAGTCCAAAGGAGCATAGCTTTCTGGGAAATGAATCAATGGCTAGCCTGGGCACTTTCCTTCAATGGAAATTGTGGGAGAAAGAAATTTTAGCTGAATCCCTGAGACCTGATGAGATCACCAAATGAAAAAGTATAGACAGAGAAGAGGGACCAAGATGTTACAAGGTAAAAATCAACAAGTTTTAATCATATTGGATTGGGGGAGGGGTGAGGGATAGGGAGAAATCCAGGTTGACTTCTAGGTTAAGATTCTGAGGCATGGAAGGGAATGTAATGGTAAGGGGAGTGTTTGGGGAAAAGATAAAGAATTCCATTTTGAACATCTTTGGTTTAAAATGTATTACAGGACATTTTGTTTTAGAGGGATGAAAAACAGTTGGTGATGTGAGATTGGGGGTCAACAGAGTTTTAGATGTTGGAATATGCATTTCCCTTAATCACAGTGGTCCAGCCTGATTGGAAAAGGATCCATATTAAAAGATTATGGTTATATAATAATCTAGGTACAACCAGTTCCACATCTTGTTTATAGTTGTTGATACTTATGAAAGTCTTAGATTTGGCCTGATGCTGGCTCTGTTCACTGCCCATATAACTGTCCAGGGTAGGGGGCAGATCATGGGGTGTGGTAAGGCAGTCAGACCTTGCACTGTTTGAGGGACAAGTGGACGGACAGACATAGAGTGCACTGGACGACAGGGGGGACTAGGAACTTGGGGAAACTTGGGTTATGCAGATTGAACTATATGTGGACCTGAACCTGCAGTCTTCCACTGACAATTAAAAAGTCTTCTCATCATTCCTTTGGTCTCTCTGGGTAAAGAACTAGAAAACCAGATACCAGGTAATGAAGAAAAACCTCCAGAGCTCCTGCCTTACAATTGATGTATATTTGTCTGAGGCTAAAACTTCTTGGACTTGGACCTGGAAAGATTGATTTGATTGGATTAGATTTGCTTTACAATTGGTATCATGAGCAGGATTGACATTTGACATACTGGGCAGTATAGGTAGATCTGAGAATAATCAGTACAGAGATAATAATTAAATCCATGGGAACTGCTAAGATCAATAAGTACAGTGTATAGAGGGAAAAGAGGTCTGTGAACAGAGCCCTGAGGGACATCTATGGTTAGAACTCATGATCTTGAAGAGGACCCAGTAGCAAAGGACATTGAGAAGGAACTACCATATTGGTAGGAAGAGAACCTGGAGAGAAGGGTATCCCTGAAATCTAGAGAGAAAAGACTATCAAGGAGAGTGGAAAGGAAGTGGGTTAGTTTGATCACTTTGATTTATTTTTAAGATTAAGCTCTCTTCTTTAGGAAAATCTAGCCTTTGATCTACGACAAACACAGATAATCTCTTATATCTAGGTTACCTATAGATTTAGTGACTAGTAGATTGATAAGACCTTATCATTTAATAGCAGATAACTTAGAAGAACAAAATAATCATAGGATTATAAGGCTTTTTAAAGGCTAAATTCCCCTTTCTAGTTTCCAGCAGAACTAGGTGGTTGGCCAGAGGCTGTTTCCTTTTGTAGCAGTCAAACTTCTGTTGGCTAGAGGTTGAGCTCCACTTTTCAGTATTAGTGGATAAGTAACCCCCTTTTTTTTTCCTTGAGCTAGAGGTTGAGTAATGGAATCTTTTAAGGTTGACAGCTGGAAAAGGGAGGAGAATAGTGACTGTTAATTTCCAGTCACCAGTTCCCCTTTATTGGTTACAAAAAGCATCACTTTAAGGGCAAGGACTTCTGGTTAGGATCAAGAAATACTGGGAGAACCTAACTAGTCAAGTGATATCACTTGTTCAACTGAATTATATTGAAAAAAAGTTTTTGTATTTTTATTCCTCTTTTATGTGATAAAAATCAATTCTGTAAATCATGCCTTTTCTCTGACATCTGAAGAATCAGATGCCCTGATTTGATATGCAAATGATAGATTTGAAAATTAAATCTTAGCTATTTGGAAATCTTGTTCTCAGTTTCCTTTTATTTCAGGTAATTAATTTGAACAAGAAGAGGGTGATCAATGGTTTCAAAGGTTTAAAAGAGAAGTCTGGAAGAATGAGGATTGAGAAACGATTATTGGATTTAGTAACTGGAAGATCTTTGGTAATTTTGAAGAGAGTAGTTGCAGTATCTTGATGAGGGCAGAAGCTGTATTGTAAGGGGTTTAGAAATGAGTGGGAAGAGCAAAAGTGGAGTCATCTTTTGCAGAGGGCCTACTCAAAGAATTTAGCCACAAAGGGCAGAAGATTTATAGGACCACAGATTTTGGGGATGGAAGAATCAAATGAGAATATTTGGAGGTTGGGAGAAACAGAAGCATGTTTGTAGGCAATAAGGAAAGAGCCAGTAGAAAGAGAGGAATGAAAGAAAAATGATAAGGGTGAATAGGCAGGTTGAAGGGACAGAGAGGGAAGACTGAATGGAATGGGAAAGTTTATGTAGGTTGAAGGGTTTGCCTTGGTAAGAAGTTAAGTCACTTGTTCATATGAGACTGAACAAAGGAGATGATAATGGTAGAAGGCATAGGAGATGAGGAAAAGGGAGTCCACCGAGAATGGCCTCAATTTTTTTTCTGAAAGCTATTACCTGATGTTCTCTGCTTGGAGAGTGTGGTGAAGGGGGACCATAGAAAGTATGAGGAAGGAGGGAAAAGTTTTAAAGAATTACTGGGAGAATGGGAGAATTACTGGGAGGAGTTGATAAGGGAGGTGAAAAAGGATTGCTTAACAGCAGTGAGGGTTTAATTGAGGTTTGGTAACATAATCAATAATAACATAATCAATCAGAAGAATTTCATGGTTTTCTCTACCCTCATTCAGTTGCACATGTATAGGAATGAAGGCAGTAGATTGCAGAAGTTTTCCAAGGTTGTGTCTTCTCAGGGCACAATTAGCAATAAGATCAGGACCCAGGAACTCAATAAAAGACAGCTGTATAGTTGAGCCAAGGGGATCAAGTTGAAGGAAAGAGGAGAGAATGGCTAATGATGGTCTGGGAAAGAACCAAAGGGTGGAGTGTGAAGGTATAGACAAAGAGTAGGGTTTGATAAGGGAAAGCAAGAGAAGTGAAAAGCCAATAGATTTTGGTCAGATAAGGGGATTTCTGAATTCTTCTACAGAGGTGGTGCATTTGTGGATAATGGCAAGGTTATGACCCGCTTTGGGTGCACCTGAGGTAGGGTAGAAGAGGAAGTAGTTAAGTAAGTTAAGGAATTGAGTAGATAGGGAGTTTAAGGGAGAATTACTATGTCTATTGAAGTAGTCTAGTATTCATGCTGAATTGACTAGGTGGTACAGTGGATAATGCTAGACCCAGAGTGAGGAAGACTCATTTTCCTGAGTTCATATTTTGGCCTCAGACACTTAGTACTTGTGTGACCCTAAGCAAGTCACTTCATTCTCTTTGCCTCGGTTCCTCATCTGTCAAATGAACTAAAGGAAACAGTAAACCAGTATATTTGCCAAGAAGATCTCAAATAGGGTCACAAAGAATTGGACACAACTGAAATTACTGAACAACAACAAAAACTGTAAGTAAATTTTTAGTAATATTTTCATTTTTCATGGTGTAGTGTTATCTCCTCTTTACCTAATTTATTCATTTCTTTTCTTTCTCTTGTCTTATTGATAGTACTAGCATTTCCAGAACTATATTATTGTTCCACCCTTAGTTTTCAAAGAGGACTAATGACATTACAGTGTACTGTCTTGACATACACAACTTTGTGTGTGTTCTACTGTAGTATAGAGGTACTCTCAACTCAAGCATATAAATCAATGATTAATCCAACCTGTGACATTTACTAGGATTGTTCTGTGGGCAAATTATTGACATTTTATTCATTTACTACAAATACAAAGCACTGAGCTCTGGGGATGCAAAGAAAAAACTTGACCCTCTCAGTTTCAAAAATACTTCTTCCATATTGGGAGAATACCACAGGTACACAGAGAAGGAAATACAGGGTCATTTGAAGAGAGAAAGAGCACCAGAACCTGGGGAGATGCAGAAATATTTCTGGAGAAGTTAGCTCCTGAGTTGAGCCAAGTATTACCTTAAGATTTGGGGGAGGGGCAGGGGAACAGCAATGCATTCTGAACATATATGATCTACATTGGTACGATTCTTGAGGGCAAGTGATTCTTTCTCCTTTGTCTTTGTATCTTCTTGGACAAGCATGGGTAAGAGATGCTGGTTTATTGAATTCAAACCAATTTGTTGTTTCCATGACTGGTCAATTTGCACTGCCACCCAGAAAGTTTTACTAAATGCCCCAGCATAACAATTTTGTCTAACTTGTTTTTAGAAGGTTGATTTATCTTCTACATTTCACAAATGTTTCTATGTTTACAAACCGCTCAGCATTACCTGAGTAGCACACATAAGTCTGAGAAGCTGGGAATGTTCTATTCCTAATTCTCACTTTCTATCAAGATACACTATCTAGAACCAACATTGTACTCTTCTTCTGACAAAATGATGAGATTTTGTGTATTGTTTAATTCATGTACTACAAGAAACTTTTTTAATTGAAATTTTATTTTACTTTTCTAATTACATGTTCTGGTAGTTTTTCAACATCCATCCATTTGCAAATTTATGAGTTACAACCCTCCCTTCCCTCTTCCCTCTCCATGGTAGTAAACAGTCTGGAAATGGTTGTACATGTACATTTGTGTTTAACATATTTACATAGTAGTTGTTTTATGTAACAGGATTTAGAACTAAGGAGAAAAAAGAAAACCATGATCTCATGGAAGGAAAAACATAAGAGAAGTTTTTTTTTTTAAACGAGAACATAGGATGTCCTCAACTTCTGTGATATTTTCCCTTCTGGATGGAGATGGCACTATCCATAGCAGATCTCTCAGGTTTGTCCTCCATCTCTGAACTGCTGAGAGGAGCTGCATTCATCATAGTTTGATCATCTCACAATGTTGTTTTTAACTACAAGAAATTTTTCAAAGAAGGGTGGCAAGTTTGACTTTGTTTAAATTCAGGTGATTACAGTATGGATATTAGGAAACCTTGGGCATAACTTATGAGTTTAGTATGTGTTTCATTTTGGTCCTTTTTGGCATTTTGTTTGGCACAGAAACCAGATACACACACTCAAAAAGTTATAAATAGAATTAGGAAAATTGAAGCAAAATTCTAATTCAAAAATTAGAAAAATGAAACAATTTGCCAATGGTCTGACAGGAATGAGGAGACCTGAGTTCTAATCTCATCTCTGAGATTGTGAGCTCTAATAAATCAGTTAACGTCTCAGGACTTCAGTTACCAAGCTGTGAGATCAAAGAGTTGGACTAGAAGATCTCGAAGTTCCTTAGCAGATCTATGATGCTATGTCTCTGAAGTAAACTTACTACAATGATTGACCTGAATCTTATGTCAGAATCCTTTCTCCAGTATATCAGTGAGTTATCAAAATCATGTTTCCATCAGAAAAATAGTAACTGATAGGATAATGGTCAGACTATTGTTAGAGCCCAAGTCAATGTTCCAAACTGCATAGCAGGCAAGTTCTGAGTCCAGGGAACAAAATGTTGACACATCGTGTGGAGTGATAACCACGAGGATCAGTAACCAAAATCCTTCAGGCCCTATGGAGAGGCATGAGGTTGAGCCAGAATCAAAAGCAAAGGTTGGAAATGTACCAAGGAAGCCAAAAAAAGTTATGAACTCAGTCCACAGAATCTTAACTTTTATTAACTAAACAAATAGATTTATTCCATTTATTTTGTCTGATAAAATCCCTTTCTGGAAATCACAGAGAAATAAAATACAATAAAACTTTGTAATTTGGACTTGGAATCTGTATGGTGGTAGCCAGAGTGGGAACGTGACTGCACAGAAGAATGTAAACTACTTGGAATAAATGTAAACAACAAAAGAAATTGCAACTCTTCCATGGAACACTTGCATATGATCCTGGGCCATCCCCTGGCTTTGTTCTGTTTCTATTGTACCTAACCTGGCCTGAGGTTGGTGAAAATCTGGATTCCATGGTGTTATTTTATCCTGCTACCACCCAGGACCAATTGCCTCCTGTGAGTAACACTCTTCAACAATGATTGAGCTGGCATGGACCCTTCTCTCTTCACTATTCTCTCAAAAGGTATCCCACCCTACCTTTGGTCTAATTAGATCTAATTAGATCTTACATTTGGCCTAGTCATCAGGATACCAAAGAAATGGGCTTGGGGAGAGGGTTAGTGTGTCCTCCACAGGGGGAATCCTGACCATTCTCATCCATGAAGATGAGATACATGTCAGCCAAGAGCAACCATGACCTGGATATCCATATCCAATGCACAAGGATGGGGTTGCTTTGAAAATGCACAGCAACTTGTGCCTTGCTAGCTTCTGTGAGAGAGTCCTGTGTTCTCTTGGCTGTTTGTGTTGCTTAGTGGAAAATGTGTAGCCTAGGCACAAATAAGAACTTTCAGTGCTATTAAGAGAGATATTTCTGTGGGATCAGAACTGTGTATTTCAGTGTTGGTTCTCCTTAAACAGAATAATCAGAAGACTCGGACAAGAGTACAAAAGGGAGTTTATTTACTCTTCTCAAGAAGAGGGCACAGCCTCAGAAGTATGAGTTACAGCTCTGGGAGTGCAAAGGACTGAGGTCTGCAAGTCCCTTTTATCATAGTCCCAACCCCTTGGCCCACTAACGATTGGCTACATAGCTGGGCTCACCATCTTACCATTTAAACTTAAAAGTTTTTACAATATAGCCAATCAGTACAAAACATTTTTAAGTACTATTTGCATAATTATTCAGATTAAGTTTTACCCTATCAGAGAGATAATTCTGTATCCTTCCATATATGGGATCAATCAGCACAGTACTGTCTAATCTTTGGGGAAGTGGAAACTTTGCAAGTTTTGCTGACTTGGCTTTGGGAAAAAGAAAGCCTCATTGAACCCATGAGGGAGGCTTCACTCAGTTATAGTCATAAAGAACAGAAAAACCTTGAGGTAAAAAAGGAAGGGACAAGGAATATTTTTTGGTAAGACAGGAAAATAGAGAGGAAAAGAATAGGGTCTCCCCTCTTGTGGCCTCCGTCTCGTAGCCTCCCTCTCTTGACCTTGCTCCACAGCCTACTTGGCTTCTCTCTCTGGGCCTCCCTACCTTTCTTCACAGCCTCTCTGCCCAGTCTTACGCCCCCTCTCCTTGACCTCCCCCTTCAACCTTCCCCTTTGGCAGCATCCCTGCTCAGCCTCCCTGGCTTCCCTCTCTTGGCCTCGCTCCAAGGCTTCCCCACCAGCCCACCATGAGCTCCCCACCACCCTCTCTGGGCCTCCCTCTCTCTGTCTCCCTATTTGGCCTCCCCTGCCTCCCTCACTCAACTTTGCTCCAAGGCCTCCCCAGGATCCTGTCATGGGGTCCCCACTTCCCTCTCCTGGCCTCCCTCCCAAGCCTTCTCCTCAGGTCTCCCTTCCTGGGGCCCCCCTCCAAGGTTTCCCTGGCATCCCTCCATGGCCTACCCGCCTCCCTTTCTTGGCCACCTTCTCTGTGCCTCTCTCTGTGGGGCTCCCTTTGTGGGTATCCCTCTCTGGGTCTCCCTCCTCAGCTTCTCTCCCCTGCCTCCCTGGACTTGCTCATCCTTGCTCTAAGACCTCCCCAGCATCCAACCATGGGCTCCCTACCTCCTTCAGCTGCCCTCCCTTGGCCTCCCATCCTTGGCCTCACTTTTGTGGCCTCCCTCTCTGGGCCTTCCTCCATGACCTCCTTCCACAGCCACCCCACTTCCCTTTCTTGTCCTCACTCTTTGAGCCTCACTCTCTGGACCTCTCTCCTCAACTTCACACTTTAACCTCCCCCTTTGGCCTCCCTCCCCAGTCTCCCTTGCTCAGTCTCACTCCAAGGCCTCCCTAGCATCCTACCATGGGCTTCCCACCTCCCTTTCTTGGCCTCTCTCACTTGCCCTCCCTCCACAAGCCTCCATCTCTGGGCCTCCCTCCACAGCCTCCCAACTTCCTTCCTTGGCCTCTCTTCTTGGCTTCCCTCTCTTGGGTTCCCTCCTCAACCTCCCTCTCTCAGCCTCCCTCCCTGGAATCCCTCCATTCCCTCCCTCCTTGTCCTCACCCCCTACACCTCGACCTCACCTGTCACTTCAGTCTCACTCTTCAACCTCCCCCATTCCTCCCCCTTTGCCTCCCTCTCTGAGCCTCTGTCCATAGCTGCTGTCCATGGCTGCCCTCTCTGAGCCTGGCTCTTCAACCTCCCCCTTTGGCCTCCCTCCTTGGCCTCCCCAGCCTCCTTCACTCAGCCTTGCTCCAAGGCCTCCCCAGAATCCTACTACGGGCTCCCCACCTCCCTCTCTTGCCCTACCTCTCATGGCCTTCCTCCAAGGCCTCCCTCCCCTGACTCCCTGGGCTTGCTCAGGGACCTCTGGACCTCTCCCCTCAGCTTCTCCCTTTAACCTCCTCCCAAGGACTACCCAGCATCCTATCATGGTCTCCCCCACATCCCTCGGCCTCCTTCTCTGTGCCTCCCTCCACAGTCTCCCTCCAAGGTCACCCCACTTCCTTTTCTTGGCCTCCTTTTCTGGTCCTCACTCTCTGGACTTCTCCTTGGCTTCCTCGTTTAACCTCCCCTTTCGGCCTCCCTCCTCAGTCTCCCAATCTCCCTCACTCATCCTCGCTCCAAGGCCTCTACAACATCCTACAATGGCCACCCCACTTCCCTTTCTTGGCCTCCCTGACTTTGTCACCTTTTCTTGGTTTCCCCTTCTGGGTCCCACTCTCTGGGCCACCTTCTCTAGGCCTCTCTTCTTGGCTTCTCCATTTAACCTCCCACTTTGGCCTCACTCCAAGGCCATCCAGCCTCCCTTGCTCATCCTCACTCCAAGGCCTCCGCAGTATTCTACTATGGGTTCCCCACCTCCCTCTCTTGGCCTCCCTCAATTGGAATCCCTTACTTGACCTCCCTCTCTGGGCCTCCCCACTTCCTTCCTTTGCCTCCCTTCTCAGCTTCCTATTTTGGCCTCCAGATGTAGTCTCTATCCACTCTCTGGGCCTCCCTCTGTCTGTGGAATCTCTCCACCATCACCCTGCTTGGAGTCAACTCCCTATCTTCTCGGCCACCCCCTTCAAACTCTCTCTCTCTCTCCCTCCCTCCCTCCCCCATTGTCAGTCTGTCTGTCTGTCTCTCCCTCATGTGTGACTCTCTCTCCTCTGTCTGTGTGTCTCTTTCTCTGTCTGTCTCTCTCTCTTTAGCTCTCTCTCTCTCTCTGTCCCCCATTGTCAGTCTATCTGTCTCTCTCTCTCCTCCATGTTTGTCTCTCTCCTGTCTCTCTCTCTTTCTCTGTCTGTCTCTCTCTGTTTCTCTATCTCTGTCTCTGTCTCCCTCTCCCACCCACCCCCCTTCTCTTTTATTCTCTCTTCTGGCTTTGTCTCTCTGTCACTCTCTCAGTATCTACCTTTCTGTTTCTGTCTCCTTGTCTCTCTGTGTCTCTGTCTCTGTCTCTCTGTGTCTCTCTCCTCTGCTTCTCACTGTCTGTCTCTGTTTGAATCTGATTGTCTCCGGTTGTTAGTCTTTGACTGTCAGTCTCCTGCTGTCCATCTTCATCTCTCTGTCTCTGTCTCTCTGTGTCTCTCTATGTCTGTCTCTGTCTCTGTCTCTGTCTCTATCTCTGTCTTTGTCTCTTTCTCTCTCTGTCTCTGTCTCTCTGTCTGTCCCTCTGGCTCTCTCTGCCTCGCTGTCTTGCTCTCTCACACCTCTGACCCTCTGTCTTTCTCTGTCTCTCAGCCTCTGCCTCTCTCTATTCCTCTGTCTCTGTCTCCCCATGTTTCTCTCTAGATATGTGTTTTGCCTCTGTCTCAGGCTCTCTATCCTCTCCCTCATGCTATCTCTCTCCTCTGCATTTCTCCGCCTGTCTGACTTTCTGCCTCTGATTTTCTGTCTCTGGTTGTCTGTCTCCAGCTCTCTGTCTCTGTCTCTCTGTCTCACTGTCTCTGTCTCTCTTGCTCTCTATATCTTTCTCTCTCTCATTTTCTGTGTCTCTCTCTGTCTGTTTTTCTCTCTTGCGCTCCAGCTGTCCCTCTGCCTCTTTCTGTCTCTGTCTCACTCTCTCTCATTCCTCCACTTCTCTGTGTCTCTCTGTCTCTCTCCTTTGCTTCTCTCTCTCTCTCTCTCTCTCTCTCTCTCTTCTATCTTTCTAAGTATCTCCATTTCCCTGTCTTACTCTTTGCCTTTCTCTTGATCTCTGTCTCTCTCTCTCTCTCTCTGGGGTTACAAAGAGTGGGGTATGACTGCAAATGGACTGATCCAGCCCCCCCCCCCCCAATTTGGGCACATAAAGATTTAGATAGAGAATTTTTCACAGGGCTCATTTTCCATAGCCCTGGCCAGTGTTCCAGGCTCTTAGGCGTGGGAGCTCCTTCCTCACATGATTGGAGCATGTTCTGCCTGCTTTCCAGATATATGGGTGAGGTATCAATAGGGGAGGAGAAGCATGATGACCTGCTACGGAATGGTCCTGCTTATAGCTATTCTGACTCTGATCTCTTAACACGTGAAGTAATGGAGTCCATGAGAACAGAGAACTGAAGATATCATTGTTTATTTGCAAATCCTAGAGAATCAGCAGAGATACTATTAGAGACAATTATTAGCTTCAGCAAGGTTGTGAGGTACAAAATAAATACTCAAATATTAATAGCATTTGTGAATAATAAGAAAAAGACACAGGACATAATCAAAAAGGAAATTCCATTCCAGATAATTTCAAGATGCATAAAATGGCTGGGAATCAATCTGCCAAAGCACACAAAAGGTTTGTATAGATTTAATTACAAAATTATCCTTGAAGAAATAAAAAACAAGCTGAAATGGAGAAATATTCCATGCTTGTAGCTTGGCTGTACCAATATAATAGAAATGACAACACAGCTTAGGTCAGATTAGTGCAAATAAAGCATCTCAGGAAGTGATTCATTGTTTGAATTTGTACTGCACATTTTCATTGGACTGCAATCAGTTAACCATATTTTATATCATTATACCATCAAATAGTGCAAATTCCGATCCAATTGCATGAAACGAATTTTTCTCAAGAATCAGATGCTAGTTGCACTACCAAAGTCAATTTAAACTTTTAATGTTATATCTATCAAATTATCAAAGGCATAGTTTAAAACCTTGGTAAAACAATGGCACAATTAATTTTTAATGCAATCTACAATATCAAGGCAAAAGAGGAAAGGGGTAGGGAAAAGTGGAGTAATAATGCTTCCAGACCTCATACTAAAGTATAGCTTTTTCTTGTTTAGTCCTTTTCAGTTGAGCCTGATTCTTTGTGACTCCATTTAGAATTTTCTTGACAAAGATACTTGAATGCTTTGCCATTTCCTTTTTTACAGATGAGGAAACTGAGGCAAACAGGATCTCACAGCTAGTAAATGTCTTAACTAGTAAGTGGTTTCAAAGTAGAATAGACTGTCTTAGAAGGTTGGGAAACAGCAGTGGGGTTCCCATCACTGGAAGTCTCCCAGCTGAAGCTGTTTGACCACTTCAAGAGGATGTTATAGAGGGAGAAACAGGAGCTTTCGAACTCCTTTCCAGTTCTGAGATTCTGTGATTCTAGAATGAGGGGAAGAGGGGAAAACCATAAATAAACTGAAATATCTATTACAGTCACTAGATAATACCATATACCACAGTATGACTCTCCTTGGCAACTCGTCAAAAAGTAATTCTTAAACCTCTAGTATATATCAGGTCCTGTCCTAGGTGCTAGGAAAACAAAGACAAAAATAAAACAACTCCTGTACTTAATGAACTTGCCTCCTAGTGGTGGGTGTAGAAGGTACAGATAGAAATAGATCACAGATGTAAGTGCATGGTAATCCTCAGTACTTTCATGGGCAGAAGTGAGGATGGAATGCATTCCAAGTATGGGCATAGGCTTTGCAAAGGTCCATAAATGAGAATGTGTCTTTTTTTCTTTCTTATTTGCTTGGGAAATACAGGAAAAAACCAATTTGGCTGAATTATAGAGCACACAAAAGGACAAGACCAGAAAGGGAGGGCATAGCCAGGTAATAGAAGGTTTTAAATGACAAAGGGGTTTGTATTTGATCCTAGGTAGCCACAGGAGCTCACTGAGGATGGAATGAAGGCAGACAGACATATGGGCTCTGAGAATACCTCTTTAGCAGCTGAAAGGAAGGAGAGACCCACTGGGGTCAATATCCCAAGTAAAAAGTGATGAGATTGTGTGAGTGGAGAAGACAGATTCAAGAGATGTTGCATTCCTCCTGTCTCTCTAAAAGGATCAAAAGCTCTTGTGAAATCTCTCTGGGAACCAAGAGCTATCTCACTTTTGCAATAAAAGTGATCAATCTGGAAGCATTTATTAAGTGTTTACTGTGTGCTGGGCAAAAGAGGGAGCATAGGATTGGTTGATTGGTTTTTGTCCTTCATATCAAGGAAGACCAAAATGACATCACTATGTTTTTGAGACAAATGACAGTGTGTACGACTGTGGCTAATCAGCCCAATCCGAGCTCTGGATGCTCTACCACAGGTGGGGCACAAATTGTCCAGTTGAACACCTGGGGTGTTTACTTGGAGCATAGGCTAGGGAACAGAGTTGGACCTGGGGTGTTTCTCTGTTCATGCTCTGAGTCCTGAGCAGTCCACTAAACCTTTAGAAGCTCCAGAAATTATACAAAATGTCCCAAGTCTTAGTGAAATTTTAGATTATTATAACTAAAAAGCCAAAAGTGTTGGTCAACATGTTATTTTAAAAAGTCTCTTCTAATTCCATCAAGACAAGGATACCAAGGTGAAGGGAAATGTTAGGGAGGGGAAGGTAGCAAGTCTGGCTGGTTCAGAGTCCACTGTAATGAATGTTGGTCTAGGGTAGGGTGTGATGGGCCCCAAATCTCCAATCTGTCTCCTCCTTACTTCATCATTCAGCCAGTTCTGGGCTGAGCAGGTAGTAGGTGCTCACCAAGTGGTGGGGCTTTTTTCTCCCAAAGTAAATTGACTTAAAATCTACTAAGAAACACTGAACTCAGCCTTTGTTCATGACCTACTCAGTCATTTCCTTAAGCGTTTTTGAGCCTAAGAACATCTCTCTTCATGGACTACAGAAACTGATATCATTATGAGTTTTCTTCTTCTCTGACTCATGCATAAACTAAAATGTTTGGCTCTTTGATCCATCCAGCCAATGAACTTTTCTTTGGACAGGATCCCCCTCAAGATGTCTTCTGGACAGAAAACTTACATTAGAAAGTAATGCTTTGGTGAAATATGCATCAGTTCTTTCCTACGTATAGTAGGCTCACTCTCAGTAGTTTTGTGGAGTTTTGAGACTGGAAATTGATGCACAATGGCATTTGAGTTCATGTCCTTCCTTATTCTGCCTGCATAGGGTGCATGAAGAATGAGTTTTCTGGAAAGTGTGACCATCCTAAACCCAGGTTTCATATACAATCCCTGTCCTTTTGCTCTTTTCTGATGTACCTGTCCTCATTTGTGTGGGGCTGGGTAAGAAGGAGCTAATTCTTTGGAGCCAGAAGACATTTGCTACAATTCTCCTAAGACCTACATGAATATATTTAGGCATAGATGTTGTTTTCAAGAGAAGAAAGGAACCCACCTATAAGATGCTAATTGAATCTATAATAATTAAACTTTTACTGTTTACTGTCCTGTTCTCTTCATACGGCTTTAATTGAGTATCATTTCTAACCCTCAAAAGAAGCTAGCTCTTCCACCTTCCCAGTGTACATTGAACAGTTAAGGCTGAACTATGATTCTCCTATGAAGGCTCACAGCAGGTAGTAAGGCTTGTTGAGTTGTTTCTGTGACAAAAAAACCTTCCAACCCTCTCTGTCTTCTTTGGTGTAGAAATGATGCCTGCGATTTGCCCTGCTGTTATCTGTCATAGGGGTAAGCTGTCATGGAAAGCCTTTCAGATCTCCTGTTTCCACAAAAGGAAAAACAAGAACAAAGAAATTTGCTCATTTAGGATAAATTATCATGTAATAGGCAGAAAGTCGCTCAAGTCAGGTCACAAGTCCATCACTTTGTGGGCCTTTGAACTATATTCAGTGCTTAGTACATGGAACTCTCTATTGAGAAAAAATGAGTTTTCTTCGGAATTTTTTTTAGGTTTTTGCAAGGCAAACAGCTTTAAGTGGCTTGCCCAAGGCCACACAGCTAGGTAATTATTAAGTGTCTGAGACCGGATTTGAACCCAGGTACTCCTGACTCCAGGGCCAGTGCTTTTCCCACTATGCCACCTAGCCACCCCTTCTTTGGAATTTTCAAAAAGAAATTGATTCCTTACATCTCTAGTTTAGAGGACATATAGAGATGGGAGTAATCCAGTGAGAGGAGGGTAAAAGAACCAGCAAGAATTCATGGCTCCATTCTTGATCTTTGAGCCAGAAAACCTGCATTCAAATACTGCTTCAGTAACTTACTATCCACATCATATTAGGCTAGTCACCTCACCTTGGATAAATGGCCTCTGAGGTCCCTGCCAGATCTCATTTCTGACTGTGAGTCTGTGGATCTCATTTTGTTGCCTAAGGAATGACTGTGTAGAGAAAATTTGAGACATCCATGAAGACCACACATCTGAAAAAGTTGGTAGTGTCTGAAGAGAGTCAGACAGAGACACAAAGAGACAGAGACAGATGTGATTTATTAGTAGGATCACTGAAAACGGAGTTAAAAAAATTATATTAAATGACAAGCCATTTTCCTTGTATTTATTCTTCTCAGATTGATTCTAATTGAAGGGCAAGAGGTACATGGTAGTCATATATCAGCTCTATATTATCTCTACTGTTATTGTGTCTAATCTATCAGTTTGCCTTTGCTAGGGATAAGAATGGAACTGGCAATTTTAATGTATATTTAATGATTTCCTAACTTATTTCACTTTCTACACAGCATGGATGCAGAAATTAGGGAAGGTGCCAGTAGACAGAGATCTGTCGAAGGAAATAGGATGGAATGGTAGGTAGAAGGAAGGCAGAAAGTTAGCCTTGGTGAGAGGTAAGTCTCCTCATGTGAGGTGGGCAGAGGAGATAGTAGCAGAAGGCATTTCTATGATAGGAGATGCAAAAAAGAGGAGAGGCTGGAACTCGGGGCAAATGGCTTCTATTTTTTTCCTGTAAAACATGAAACAAGAATCTGAGCTGAGAGGGTGGAGGAGGGAGAGCTGTGTGAGCTTTGAGGGATTCTTTGGAAGAGCCAATGTGGAGAGAGGGAGAGTGAATTGATAAGGGAGGTATCCTAGGCTCACCTAGCAGTGGTGAGGGCTGAGTTGAAGTTGAGTATGGATGATGGGAGTTATTTTAGGTTGATCAGGACTAGGGACTCAAGGAAGACAGATTAGTGTTGTACTGGTTCCCCAAGGGGTCAAAATGGGAGAGAGCAGTTAATGCAAGGGTAATGGTCTGGGACAGAATTGAGGAATTGAAGGTCATAATGTGCCATAAGAGTAGGATTTTGTAAAGGAAGGTAGAGGGGAAAGGTGAAAAGGAGATTCAGAATTTATTACTATTCAGGTAGTCCATTTGTAGGTGATGAGAAGATCAAGGTTATCTTTGTGTATGGCTGAAGTGGGGTGGAGGAGTAGCTCAGAAGTGAGTAAGTTAAAGAACTGAGTGGTATTTGGGATTATATATGTATATTTATATATCTATATTTCTATCTGTATATTTTATATGTACATATATATGTATGCATGGATGTTGAAGTGCCTAGAATGAGGGCAGGAGCTGGGGAATAGAGTAAGACTGTGAACTGGGTTATGAACTGAATTGAGGAAGGGAGAGGAGTGATGTGGTTGGGGGGGCACGGAAGAGCTGTAGACAATAACTATCAGGATTTTGATTGGTTGGGAGAGACAAATTTAATTCATCTCAAGGGAGGAAAGATGACTGAATGATAGAGGTAGGGGGAGAACCTGGTCATCCAGAGAAAAGATTTAATGGTTCTCCCCAAGTATACTATTATATGGTGTGTGTATGCATACAGAAATGTATACATATATACATGTATGTATATGTACAATATTATATAGTATATATGAATATATTATGTATAGAGTATATAGTATCTATATACTAGCATATGGTATATATAATCGTAAGTATGTATAGATAGCATATGCTATATATAGTTTTATATAGTATATATAATCATAATCATATGTATGCATAGATAGTATATATGATATATACTATTATACAATATAAATAATTATAGGGATGTATAGATAGTATGTGCTATATCTATATGTACCATTATAATCACATGTATAGAGAGTATATAGTATACACACTATGACATAGTATCTATATGATATGTATCTATAGAGAATGTATAGGATATACTATTATAGAGTATATATAATCATATGTACAGATAGTATGTAGAATCATAATCACCTATGCATAGATAACATACTATGTACATGCTATTATAGAGTATATGTTAATCATATGTATGTATGTATAAATAGTATATGCTATATAGCAGATACATGATCCTGTGTAAGTGTATAATCATATGTATGTATACAAAGTATATCCTATCTATGTACTATTATAATAGATATCTAATTCTAGCTATAGATACATAGAAATCGATATCTATCATAGTATATAATATATATGTGATTAAACTAGATATGTATATAGCACATATATCCACTATTATAAAGTGGCATAAAATGATTTAGATCGTATATAGATACTATTATATAGTATATCGAATTATGTACCTATGCTGTGTACAATAAATGTTTTATAGAATGGATAGTATCTACCATGTGTGAATATATAGCGAGAAAGTCTGTCTCTCTCTCTCTCGCTTTCTCTCTCTCTCTGCTTTGTCCCACTAAGCACTAAAAGAGGGTAAGGACAGCATTCAGATCCAAACAAGAGCTAGCTGGAATAAAGGCATTTCACTCTAGGTGGGGGCATTCTCGACCATGGATCTTCTGGCTCCTTCTCTGATGCTTTCCCCAACCCGAATGGAAGCAATCCAGCCTAAGGCTCTCCTCAGGGTAGGGAGCCCTCCCACACAGCTCATTGCAAGAACATGCCAGTCATCCATTGGAATGTATTTGGGGAATTTTCCGCCAGGTGTCCTGGATCTTTTCCGTGCTAAGGATGCTGGGAGATGAGAAGAGGGGAATGAAAATGTGGTTGGGCCGGCAATTCCCCAAGCACATGTTCTTGTAGAACTCTCGAACCCTTTCGCTTGAGCTATGGGGGAGCGTGGGGCGAGGAGCTGGCTGAGAGAAGCCAGTGTTCAACATGTCATTCTTCACCCTTCTTGCAATAGGAGAACGAAAAGAAGACCTGAGCCGTGCCCTGGAATCTGAGGCCCCGCCCCTTCCCCCAGTTGCTTTGGCCTAACCTTGACCCTTCCTTCGCTCCCTACGTGGCCCGACCCACCCGCCTCAAACAAAGAAATGGAGGTTGCGCCTCTCCCCCGCGCCTGCGGCTTGTCCCCGCCCCAAAGGAGGCAAACCGGGGCCTTCTGGCTGACTAGGGTGAGTCCGAGCTAGGGGGCGGCAGGCAAGCTCCGGCCCTCCCTGGAGGCTGTCTCCTGCCCCTTTCCCGGCCCGGTCCCCTTTGCAGCCCCAGCCCCGTCCTCTGCCTTAGAGCCCGGATCTAATGGAGGAGCAGGGGGTGGAGGCCTGCCGGAGTCGGGGAGTGGTGGTTCCTGGGGTCCCTACAGTCCAGAAGGGTGGCGAGGCTTCCCTCCGGCCTGAGGGCGGGGAAGCCCTAACAGGAAATCCTCCTTTTAACTCCTGGGGGTGGGGTTGCAGATACAAATTCTTGGGGGGGCGTGGGGGGCGCTGCTTCGGGCCAGGTTAGTTCACCTGCTGTGGGATGGGGGTGGAATTGGTTCCTACGTCCCACCCCCTATGCACCCCCCCAGCCCCCGCCCCTATGCCCCCATACCCCCTATGCCACGCCCCGCTCCCGCCCCGCCCCGACCACGCCCCTATGCCCGCCCCAATGCACCGCCCCATACCCCATGCCACGCCCCGCCACTATGCCACGCCCCCTACGCGCCCCATACCCCCTCTACTACGCTCCGCCCCCCACACCTCCCCTATGCCCCGTCCCCGCTCTAGGCTTTTAGAGATGGGCTGTTGCCACCAAGTTCTAGAAGCTTCCCACCCCTGAAGCCCCCCCGCCCCCCCCAGTAGTTGGGTTATTTTTTAAATTTTGTGTTTCTCCTCTCATTGGTCCCAGTTCGAATTCCATGGTTGCTGTGGGATAGCAACAAGGAATTCCAACTCCCCATCTATCACCCCCACCCATCCTTACCCCCTTCCCACTCCCCAACCCCCCGCCCGAAATCTTTATGGAAGCTTATTAGCCGGTAATTGTTAAAAGGTCCTTGGCTTCAAGTGGGCACATGGCCATCAATTGGAAATGAAGGTTTGTCTGAGATCTTGGAGAGACGTTAGGAACCTTCAGCCCTCCCACCACTTTCTGGGCTAGATCCGGAAAGCCCCATCCCCAGGATCATTCCGGACCCCGAGAACTTCTCCAGCGTCTAGAACTGATTAGGCATGTTCCCCCTCCCCATGAGTCAATCGATAGCCGCTCTCCACCAAGGCCAACTTTAAGAATCCCCCCACTTGGGATGTCTTCCATGGGACTTGAATCCATGGGGATGAACTTCTGTTTAGATTGCCATTGTATGTGGATGCAGAAAAATCCTAAAGAATCCTCAAGTTGGTGTTTGTAGCAGTGGCCCAACATCAATTGTCTTGACGTTCCCCAAATCCAAGTCTTTGCTTTAACCCGGGCCTGGAGACCAAGTCCCATGGACATTCCTGTCAACTGACTGGGCCTCCCTTTCCTCCCAGGTGAAAATAAGGAAGAGTTAGCTGCCCTGATAAGGCCCCTTGATATTTGGAATCTGTGATCTGATGATGGGCCAGCCTCCTCCCTCTCAAGGAGGCCACCTTCCATCTACAAAGCCTTCCATAGCTCTCTCCCTCCCTTCAAAAGCTGCCTATTGAAAAAACAGATGCCAGGTGAGTAGACTGGGAGTCTACAGCCACAGGACTGCATTGCAAGAATTGCCTGAGAAGTAAAAATAGGGAGGACTGGAGAAAGACTTTGGGCTCCCAGGAAAGGCACACATTTCCTTGGAGCAGATGGCATGCAAAAGTATAAGGGCACAAGTTGAGCAGAGGTGATGGGCACAACAGCCTCTGAGAAAGGTGGGAAGGAAAGCTCTGTAGCAAGGCCAAACCAGGGAAAACTTTCTGGAGAAGGGACAATGCTGCTTGGGCTTGAAAAGAGGAGGACAAAGGTGACAAAGGGCACAAGGTGCTTGGGCTCCTCAGGAAGGAGCACTTAGGAGTGGGGGAAAAAGAGCCAGATACAAGGGACACACAAAGGGGAGACGCGTAGCCCATTGCAAGACACTAAACCAGCCACTGGGATCAAAATGACATTCTGTGGGGCTCCAGTGCAGGGCAAAAACTTTGAACCTTCCCTCTCTCCTTCCCTCCCTCCCTCCCTCCCTCCCTTCCTTCCTTCCTTCCTTCCTTCCTTCCTTCCTTCCTTCCTTCCTTCCTTCCTTCCCTTTCTCATTTTTGCTCTCGTCTGTCTATCTCATTCTCTCTTCTCTAAGTCTTTTTCTCATTTCCTTTTTCTTTTCTTTCTCCTTCTTTCTTTTCTCTCTTTCCCTCTCTTTTCTCTCCTCCCTTTATCTTTCCCCATTTCTTTCTCTTTCCTTCTTTTTCTCTCTCTTTCCCTCTTTCTCCCTTTCTATCTCTCATTCTTTCTTTTTCTTTCTTTCTCTGTCTTAATTTCTTTCTCTCATTCTACCTTTCTTTGTTTCTTTCTTGCTTTCTTTCTTTCTTTTTCTCTTTCCCTCTTTCCCTCTTTCATTTTCTCCCTCTCATTCTCTTTTGTTCTTTTATTCTTTCTTTCTCTTTCTCATTTTCCCTTTCATTGTCTTTTCTTTCTCTCTTTCTTTCTCCTTTCTCCCTTCTTTCTCTTTCACTCTCTATTTCTGTTTCTTTCCCTCGCTCTTGTTTTCTCTCTTTCTCTTTCTGTCTTCTTCTTTCTTTGTCTCTTTCTCTTTTCATTCTTTCTCTTTCTCTTTTTCTTTCTCTCTTTCCCCTCTCTTTCTCATTCTTTCTTTCCCTCTTTCTCTCTCTTTATCTTTCCTTCATTCTTTCCTTTTCTTTCCCTCCTCTCTCGTTTCCTCTTTCTTTCTCTTGTTCTTTCTAATTTTCTCTTTTGTTTTCTGTTCTCTGTCTCTCTGTCTCTCTGTCTCTCTGTCTCTGTCTCTCTCTCTCTCTCTCTCTCTCTCTCTCTCTCTCTGTCTCTCTCTCTCTCTCTCTCTCTCTCTCTCTCTCTCTCTCTCTCTCTCTCTTTCCTTCCCCTTCTCTCTCTGATTTTCTCTCTTTCTGGTTCTCTTTCTTTCTTCTTTTTTTCTTTCCCTCTTTTTTTCTTTCTTTCTTTTTCTATCTCTTTCTCAATTTAATTTACCTTTCTCCCTCTCTTTCTCTCTCTGTCTTCTTTCTTTCTTTCCCTCTTTCTCTTTCTTTTATTCTTTCTCCTCTGTCTTTGCCCCTCTCTCTTTCTTTCTTTTTCTCTTTCTTTCATTTTCTCTCATTCTCTCTTTCTCTTTCTTTCATTTTTTATTCTTTCTCTCATTCTCTCTTTCTCTATCATTTTCTCTCTTGTTTTCTTCTATCTTCCTGTTTTCTTTCCCTTTCCCCTTCTCTCTCTCCTTTCTTTTTTCTTTTTCTTTCCCTCTCTTTATTTCTTCTTCTTTCCATTTCTCTCTTATTTTCTCTCTTTCTGTCTTTTTTCCTTCTTTCTTTCTTTCCCTGTTTCTCTTTCATTCTTTCTCTTTCTCTCTTTTTCTTTCTCCCTTTTTCCTCCCTCTTTCTTTCCTGCTTTCTGTCTTCTTTCTTTCCCTCTTTTTCTTTTATTCTTTCTCTTTCTTCCCCCTCTCTCATTCTCTGTTTCTTTCTCTTTTGGTCATTCTCATTTTCTCTCTTTCATTTACTCTTTGTTCTGTTTTCTTTCTCGCTTTCCCTCTTCCTCTTCTTTGTTTTTCTTCTTTCTCACTTTCCCTCTTTCACTCTCTTTTTCTTTCTTTCCCACTTTCTTTCTTTTTCTCTTTCTCTTAATCTCCCCTTTCTCCATCTCTTTCTCTCTTTTTGTCTTCCTTCTTTCTTCCCCCTTCTCTCTCTTTTTCTTCTTTTTCTTTTTCTTTCTCTTTCTCTCTCTTTACCCCCTCTTACTTTTTCTTTCTTTCTCTCTTTCTTTCTTTCCCCTTTTCTCTCTTTTTTTCATCTTCTCTCTTGCTCTTGTTCTCTTTCTCATTCTTTTGTTCTCTTATTCTTTTTCATTCTCTCTCTCTCTCTCTCTCTCTCTCTGTCTCATTTTGTCTCTTTGGTTGTCTTCTCTCTTTTCCTCTTTTTCTCTCTCCTTCCTTTTTCTTCTTTCTCTCTTTCCCCTCTCTATTTTTCTTTCCCTTTCTCTCTTATCTCTCTCTTTCTTGTTCTCTCTCTGTTTTTGTTCCTTCTTTCTTTCCCTCTTTTTCTTTCTCTTTCTGTCTTCCTTCTTTCTTTCCCTCTTTCTTTTATTCTTTCTTTCTCTTTCTCTTTCCCCCTCTCATTCTCTTTCTTTCTATTTTGTTCTTTCTCATTTTCTCTCCCATTCTCTCTTCTCTCTTTGTTCTGTTTTCTTTCTCTTTCTCTCTTCTTTCTTTTTCTTCTTTCTTCCTCTCTTTCTCTCTTTTTATTTCTTCCCCTTTCTCACTCTCTTATTTTCTCTCTCTTATTCTCTTTTGTCTTTCTTCTTTCTTTCCCTCTTTCTCTTTCTATCTCTTTCTATCTCTATCTCTTTTTCTCTCTTTTATCTTTCTCTCAATTTCCCTCTTTCTCCCTCTCTCTTTTTGTCTTCTTTCATTCCCTCTTTCTCTTTCTTTTATTGTTTCTTTCTCTTTCTCTTTCCCTCTCTTTCACTTTCTCTCCTTTTCTCTTCTCTCTCTTCTCCTTTTCTCTTTCTCTTTTCTTTCTCTTTCCATCTTTCTCTTTTTCTTTCTCTTTCTCTTTTCTTTCCCTCTCTTTATTTGTTTCTTTCTCTCTTTTTCTTTCCCCCTTTCATTCTCTTTCTCTCTCCCTTTCTTTTTTCTTTTTTCTCTCTCATTCTCTCTTTTAGTCTTTCTTTTCTCTCTTTTCTTTCTGTTTCCTTCTTTCTCTTTTTTTCATTTTTCTCTTTCTTTCTTCCTTTCTTTCTTTCTCTCTTTCTTTCCCCCTTTCTTTCTTTTCCCCTTCTTTCTGTTTCTTTCTCTCTCTTTCCCTCTTTTTCTCCCTTTCTTTGTCTTTCTTCCCCTCTTCCTTCCTTCCTTTCTTTCTTCCTTCCTTTTTTCTTTCATTCCATCTCTTTCATTTTCTTTCTCTTTCTTTTGCCTTTCTTTCTTTTTCCTTTCTATTTCCCTCTTTCTTTCTCCCTTTTCTTTCTTTCTCTCCTTTTCATTTTCTCTCTCTCATTCTCTCATTCTTTCTTTCGTACTTTCTTTCTCTCCCTGTTTTCTTTCTTTCTCTTTCTCCCTGTCTTTCTTTTGTTTTCTTTCTCTCTCCCTTACTTTCATTTGTTTTCTTTCTCTTTCACTCTTTTTCTCCGTTTCCCTCTCTCTCTTTTTTCTTTCTCTTTCTCTTTTCTTTCTTCCTCTTTTTTCTTTCCATCTCTTTCTTTCAATTTGCCTACCTTTAGTCATTCTCTCTCTCTTCCTTTATTTATCTCTTTCTTTCTCTTTCTTTCTGTCTTTCTCTTTCTTTCCTTCTTTGTTTCTCTTTATCCCATTCTCCTCTCCCTCTCTCTCGCTCTCCCTTTCTCTCATTTCTTTCTCTTTTGTTCTCTATTTCTTTCTCCTTCTCTCTCTTTCTTACTTTTTTCTGTCTCTCAATTTCTCTCTCATTCTCTATTTCTCTCTTTCATCCTTTATTTCTCTTCCTACCTTCCTTTCTTTCTTCTTTCCTTTCCTGTTTCTTTCTCTCTCCCTCCCTTCCTTCCTTCCTTCTTCCCTCTCTCCCCCCTCCCTTCCTCCCTCTCTCTCTCTCTCTCTTTCTTTCTTTCTTTTTATCTTTCTTTCTTTTTATCTTTCTTTTCATTTCTCCTTTTCCCCCTTTTCTCATTCTTTCTTTCTCTTTTCTCTCTTCTTCTTTTTCAAGGTTTTTGCAAGGCAAAAAGGGGTAGGTGGCTTGCCCAAGGACACACAGCTAGGTAATTATGAAGTGTCTGAGGCTGAATTTAAACTCAGGTCCTCCCAACTCCAGGGCCAGTGCTCTATCCACTACACCACCTAGCTGCCCCTTTCAATTTTTCTTTCTCTTTTTCTTTCTCCTTCCCTCTCTCTTTCCCTCTTTCTCTCTCTCTCTTTCTTACTTTCTGTCTCTTTTTCTTTCTTCTCTCTATGTCTCTCTCTCTGTTTCTCTCTCTTTCTTTCATTTTCCCTCTCTCTCTTTCCCTCTTTCTTACTAACTTTCTCTCTCTTTTTTCTTTCTTTCTTTCTTTCCTTCTTTTTCCATTTTCTCTCTCTCATTCTCTTTCTGTCATAATTTCAATTACTCTCTCTCCTTTTTCTTTCTCTGTTTCTTTCCATCTTTTCTTTCTTTCTTTCTTTCTTTCTTTCTTTCTTTTTTCTTTCTTTCTTCCTTCCTTCCTTCCTTCCTTCCTTCCTTCCTTCCTTCCTTCCTTCCTTCCTTCCTTCCTTTATCTTTCTCTCACTTTCCCTCTATTTCCCTCTCTTTTGCTTTGCTTTTTCTTTCTTTCCCTTTCTTTCTTTCTCTCTCTCTTTCTATCTCCCTTTCTTTCTCTCTGTTTCTTTCCAACTTTCTTTCTTTCTCCTTGTTTCATATTCTCTTTCGTTCTCTCTTTCATACTCTTTCTTTCTTCCTTTCTCTCTTCTTTCTTTCTTTCTGTTATTCTTCCTTCCTTTTTTCTTTCTTTCCCTCTCTTTCATTTCTCTTTCTCTTTCTTTTTCCTTTATTTCTTTCTTTTTCCTTTCTTTCCCTTTTTCTTTCTCCCTTTTCTTTCTCTCTTTTTCATTTTCTCTCTCTCATTCTCTCATTCTTTCTTTCATACTTTCTTTCTCTCCCTGTTTTCTTTCTTTCTCTTTCTCCCTGTCTTTCTTTGGTTTTCTTTCTCTCTCTCCCTTTCTTTCTTTTGTTTTCTTTTTCTCTTTCACTCTTTTTTCTCCATTTCCCTCTCTTTTTTCTCTGTTTCCCTCTCTTTTTTCTTTCTATTTCTCTTTTCTTTCTCTTTCTTTCAATGTGACTTCCTTTAGTCATTCTCTCTTTTCCTTTATTTCTCTCTTTCTTTCTCGTTGTCTTTCTTTCTTCCTTCTTTGTTTCTCTCTCCCATTATTCTCTCTCTCTCTCTCTCTCTCTCTCTCTCTCTTTCTCTCTCTTTTCTTTCTCTTTTGTTCTCTATTTTTCTCCTTCTCTCTCTTTCTTACTTTTTACTTTCTCTCTCATTCTCTATTTCTCTCTTTTGTCCTTTGTTTCTCTTCCTACCTTCCTTTCTTCCTTCCTTTCCTGTTTCTTTCTTCCTCCCTCAGTTCCTTCCTTCCTCCCTCTTTCTTTCTTTCTTTCTTTCTTTCTTTCTTTCTTTCTTTCTTTCTTTCTTTCTTCTTTTTGTTTCTATTTTCCCCCTTTTCTCATTCTTTCTTTCTCTTTTGTCTTCTTTTTTTAGGTTTTTGCAAGGCAAAAGGGGTTAAGTGGTTTGCCCAAGGCCACACAACTAGGTAATTATGAAGTGTCTGAGGCTGAATTTAAACTCAGATACTCCCGACTCCAGGGCCAGTGCTCTATCCACTATACCACCTAGCCACCCCTTTCTATTTTTCTCTCCCTTTCTCTTTTTCCTTCCCTCTCTCTTTCCCTCTTTCTTTCTCTCTCACTTTCTTTCTTTCTTTTTCTTTCTTCTCTCTCTCTCCCTCTCTCTCCCTCCCTCCCTCCATCTTCCTCTCTCTCTGTTTCTCCTTCTTTCTTTCTGTTTCCTTCTCCTCTCTCTTTTTTCCCCCTCTTTCTTAATAACTTTCTCTCTCTTTCTTTTTTCTTTCTTTCTCTTTCTTTTTTCTTTCTTTCTCTTTCTCATTTTCTCTCTCTCATTCTCTCTTTCTGTCATAATTTCAGTTCCTATCTCTCACTTTCTATCTCCTTTTTTCTTTCTCTCTGTTTCTTTCCAACTTTCTTTCTCCTTGTTTCATATTCTCTTTCATTCTCTCTTTCTCTTTCATACTTTCTCTCTTTCTTTTTTCCCTCTATCTCCAATCTCTCTTTCTGTTTCTTTCATTCTTCTGTCTTTCTCTCCCTCTTTCTTCCTTCCTTCCTTCCTTCCTTCCTTCCTTCCTTTTCCTTTCTCTCGCTTTCCCTATATTTCCCTCTCTTTTGCTTTGTCTTTCTTTCTCTTTCTTTCTTTCTTTCTCCCTTCCTCTTTCCTCCCTTTTTCCTCCCTGCTTTATTTCTTTCTCTTCTCTCTCTTCCTTTCCCCCCTCCCTTCCTTTCTTTCTTACCTTTTCTTTCCTTTTTCCTTTTCTTTTCATTCTCTTTCTTTATCTTTCTTTTTTCTTCTTTTCTCCCTCGCTTCCTTCCTTCTTTGCTTCCTTTCATTCGTTCTCTCTTTTTCTCTCTTCTCTTTCTTTTTTCTTTCTCTCTTTTTTTTCTAAGAACAGGGGACTCTTGACACTGTAGGTAAGAGGAAAGGAAAGGACTGGAGAGGGAAATACTGTAGATGATATCCCTAATACCTGGCCTTTATGAAATTCTAAAGCTTGATAAAATTGTCCTTTTCCTACCTGATCTCATGGAAGTCCTACAACCAACCTGTCAAGTAGGAGCTGCTTGGCATTCTAACTTACCTCATGTTACTGATGAGGAATTGAGGCTGGAAGAGGCTCCCTTCCCTTTCTGTGAACAAGAGGGATTATAAGGCAAAAGGAAGAATGAGGGTTTGTAGCCAGAGTACATTTTCACAGTATTGTTGCATTACAAATAGCTTAAGTAACTCCCTTTTGCTTTATAATCAACCAATTTGTAAGTTAAGCTTCAACTCCCTGTAAGTCAGTTGGTTTGGCAGATGGCACATTTCCTCTCCCTCCTTACTGTCTTCTCTACCCATGAGAAACCAGGTGGTTTCATCCTTAAACCTGTTTCTCACTCCTTCCAAATTGCAGATTAACCATATTGAAGGCAGGGTTCAGGGCCTCCTGTGCCACTACTGAGAGGCCTGGGCCAGATTTGTTTTTGCCAGTGCTCACCTTGCCAAATAACTTGCTTGTTTGCTTTGTAAGAGAGGGCAGGGAATCTCAAAGTTGCCAGGCCTGGAATAAGGGAGTCACATTTGGAGAGTTTGGCCAGGGGATTGGGAATGCCAACAATGACCACGTAAGAGCTGCTTGGCATGATGGGGAACAGGCACAGATTGTGGGGAGACCTGAGGAGCAGATTTCCTAGTACATTTCCTGTGCTGACTTTCCCTATCTCCTCAGTCCTTCAACCAAAAACCTGGACACCCTTCACACCCCCTCACTTGTTGACTTAGTTCCCTCCTTCACTAAGGGAACAGAGGAACACCTAACTTGACTTTCTTTCTTCAATTTCCTTTTTCCACTCATCCAAATTTCTCCATCCCTGAAGCTTTCTTCCCTTCCCCTGCTTGTCTCCTGACTCTTCACTAAAGCACATCCTTCCACCTGTACCAGGTAGACCCTCACACCACTTCTTGCTCCCTTTCCCCCTTTCTGAGTGCTAGACTTGGCAGAGGCAGGAAGAATTTGGCTCCAATTCCAGCTCCTGGGCTTCCTAACAATGGGACTGCAGGCCCATCTATGAGCCCCAGTGTCCTCATTTGTAAAGTGAGGTTGGGAACCATCCCAGTAGCTCCTCCTAAGGGGGTGGTTGTCATGCGATCCGGTATGAAAAGGCTATTTTGCCAACTTTGGGGTTTCATAAATGGCAGTTTTTGTCTTCAATAACAATAATAATCTTCTGGCTTTCCCTCTGCAATCCTTTTCATCTATCTCCAGGCTCATCTCTCGGATCTGGTTGCCTAGGAGACACTGCCAAGCTCCAAATCTTTCTCCTCCTGCATCCTGGCTGGGGGAGGGGTAGAAGTGGTTGTGGTGCTGATTGGTGGATGGATGAGTCACTGCAGTGGAGGCCGATACAGGGAGCAAGCTCCTCAGGGTTGGGGCAGAGAGGAGTCAGGACCAGGAAAAAGAAGATGGATTGGTGAGACAGGTGCCCCTCTGCCCCTGATGCTTTGAAGTTGGTGAGTGAGAAGTCTGGGGGCTAGAGCTGAGATCTGTGAATTCCCTTGCTCCCCCTTTCCCCAGTTTCTTTTCTTCCTCTCAACTCTTCATTTCATCTTTCCCCTCCCCTTCTTCTTCTTACCCCCTCCCACTTCTTTCTCACCCCTTACAGTTTTTTTCCTTATCCTTCCCTTCTCTTCCTCCTCCTTCCTCTTTCCCTTCCCTCTTCATTCTTCTCTCCCCATTCCTCCTCTCTGTGGTCTCTGATTCCATCTTCTCTTTGTCTTATCTCATTCCCCCTGCCCTTTCTGTTATTTCCTCTTTCTTCTTTTCCTTTCTTTTTTGCCTCTTCCCCACTCTTATTTCTTATACCTTAGATCCCTTTTCCCTCTCTCTGCTTCTTTCTGCTCTTTCCTTAACAATTCTTTCCTTTTCTCCCTCTCCCTCCATTCTTTTCTTCCCTACTCCTTTTTCTCATATCTCCACCATTTTCCTCTTCTCCCCTTCTGCCTTTTGCTTGCTTCTTTCCTCTCCTCTTCCACCTCTCTCCTTCTCTGTCCCTTTGTCTTCTCCCCTCCCCCATCTTCCCCTTTCACATTTTGTTTCCCTTTCTCTTTTTCTTACCTCCCCAGCTCCTCCTCCTTTCTCTAACCTTTTCACACCTCCTTCCCCTACTTTTCTTCCTCATTTCTTACCTCTTTCTTCCTCCCACCCCCATCCTACCCCTATTCCTCTTAACTCCTTTCCCCTATTGCTATTCCTTACTCTCTTTATCACCTTTTCTCCCTCCTCCCAGCTTCTTTCCTCCATTCTTCCTCTCCTTTCCTTCTAACTCCCCTCCTCTTCTCTTTCCTTTACCTCCCCCCACCTTTTCTTTTACAATCAGACCCCTTCCTCCTTTCCACCCTCTTTCCCTCCCTTATCATTTCACCTCTCCTAACTTCTTTTTTCTCTTGCCTCCTCCCCCTCCTTTCTCTTATTTCCTCCTGATTCTCCCTCATTTCTGCTCCTTCTCCTCTCCTTTTCCCTCACCTGTTCTCTCTCCTCCCTTCTTGTTTTCTTTCCTTCTAAACATCTTCACTGAATGGATAAACTGAGTCCTAGGAACTCAATTAAACTGAGACCTAGGAAAGACCTGAGCTCAAAAAGCCCAATGCATCTGGGACCATCTTCAGGCATCTTGATCCATATATGGCCACTGGATTTAGATGACTTTGGAAAAGAAAGTGAGGCTGATGACTTTGCACAACCCCCCTCACTTGAATCCAATTTATTTGCATGTCATGTCATCACAGACCTGGTGAAACAGTCCTCTTACAGAAGGAAGGATAAACACTCTTTATTTGACCTCAGAACGCTTTATCTTTCTGTGTGGTAAATTTCCTGGTTAAGTCCTCTCAGGGTTAAAGAAAGTGTTTAGGTTGAGAAAAACCTTGCATTCCAAGAGACCCAGGACATCTTGCTTTTGCAAAAGACTGTTTTTCTAACTGAGGCACTGACCATGAGAATCCTATTTTTCTAGTCAAAACAGTGTGAAGGCCATCAGGATCTCTAAACTAAGAAAGTCCCATAACATGTCACCCCACCATCTGGTGAGATACATATTTTGAAAATATTACATTCCTTTCTTTGTGTCTTTTGCTGTGGTAGATTTCCATGAATAGACTGTACACTCTGAAACCTAACCAATGGGCTAAAGGGGAAAAGGGTTAGGATGAGGGAATTGTGGTTAGAATATTTATAAACCAATCTTTTGGTGGGGGTAAGGCGATGGATTAAGTGACTTGCCCAAGGTAATACAGCTAGATAATTGTTAAGTGTCTGAGGTGCCATTTGAATTCAGATCCTCCTGACTCCAAGGCCGGTGCTCTCTCCACTGAGCCACCTAGCTGCCCCCTTTATAAATCAATCTTGCTGTGCTTTTGAGTGGGACTCTCTGATTTGAGTGCACCTTCTGAAGAATGAGTAAATAAAGGATTTTTTTTTGTTTAGATCCAGTCTCTGAGAATTACTTTTAGGGTAATGTTACCACACACATTTCCCTTCCCCTTCTCCATACTCTTTCCCCTAACTCTTCTTTCTCTTGCTTTCTCCCTCTCCCTCTTTCTTTTATCTCCTTCCCTCTCTCTCCTCCTCCCTTTCTTCCTCTTCATTTTCTTACCTTCTCTTTCTCTGATGTTAGACCCGTTCCTCTTATTTCTACTCTCTTCAACCCTAATTCATTTTTTCTCTTACTTCTTCCCCCATCTTCTTTCTCCCTTCCTCTTTTCCCCTCCTTCTTGTTCTTTATCTTCCCCATCTTTTTCACCTGTTCTCCTTCCTTTCCTTCCTTTTTCTCTTACCTCCTCCACCATCCTTCTTCCTTCCTTCTTCCCCTTCCTCCACCTCCTTTTCTCCTTCCTCCTCTTCTCCCTGTCCTCTTTATCTTACTGCCTCCCTTCCTTCCCTTTCCTGCCTCCTAGCATTTTGAGTTTCATCATAGCTACCTTTCCCTGTCATGGGACAGCTGATGAAAGTGGTTAGAATTAGGGTTAGACTGGATCTAGAATCAGAAGACTTCAGTTCAAACATGGCCTCAGATACTAACTGTGTGACCCTAGGTTGCCTTACCTCTATTTGCCTCAGTTTCCTTATTTATAAAATAAGGAGAATACTTGCCTCTCAGGATTATTGTGAGGATTAAATGAGATGATTGTAAAGTATTTAGCTCAGTACCTGGCACATTGTAGCCACTTATTAAATGTTAGCTCTTATTTGTAGAAATCATGTCATTTTGACTATAATGAATTATTTTGAGCGATTTTCTAATGCTGAACCATCCTTGCATCTCTGGTATAAATCCAACTTGGTCATAATAAATAACTTCTTGGATATGTTGCTTTAGTCCATTTGACAGTATTTCTTCAAATTTTTTGAATCAATTTTCATGAATAATAATAGTATCTAATTCTATGTTTTATTCCTTGGTTGGTTAGTTATTAGGAGTCTGTCTCATAAAAGAATCATGGCAGGGTGCTTTCTTCCTCAGTTTTTGAGAATAATTTGTGTAGGAGGACTATTAATTGTTCTCTTAAATATTTGATAGAATTCTCCTGTCAAATCTCAAGAACCAGGAAATTTTTCCCCTTTGGTAGTTCCTTAACTGTCCATTCTATTTTGTTTTCTGAGACAGTTTTTAAGATCTTTGTTTGGCATTATTGATTAGAGAAATACAAATTAAAAGAACTCTGAGGTCCCACCTCATACCAATCAAATTGGTTAAATATGAGAAAAATGGAAAATGATAAATGTTGGAGGGGATGTGGGAAAACTGGGTTGTGTTGGTGGAATTGTGAACTGCTCCAACCATTCTGGAGGACAATTTGGGATTTGGCTAAAGGGCAATAAAATTGTGCATACTCTTTGATTCCCACTATTAGGTAGGTATCCCAAAGAGATAATAAAAAGGGGGGAAATGCTCACATGTAAAAAAACCCACTATTGATAACAGCTCTTTTTTGTGGTATCAAGGAATTGGAAATTGAGGGGATGGTAACAATTGGGGAATGACTGAACAAATTGTGGTATATGAATGTGGTAGTGTTCTATAAGAATCATGAATAGGTGGACTTCAGAAAAACCTGGAAAGACTTACATAAACTGATGCTGAGTGAAGTGCTCAGAACTTGAAGAACATTTTACACCATAACATCAACATTATGTAATCATCAGGTATAATAAATAGGCTTAGCTCTTCTGAGCAACACAATGTTTGTTTGTTTTTTTAGGTTTTATTTTTGCAAGGCAAATGGGGTTAAGTGGCTTGCCCAAGGCCACACAGCTAGGTAATCATTAAGTGTCTGAGACCGGATTTGAATCCAGGTACTCCTGACTCCAGGGCCAGTGCTATTATCCACTGCGCCACCTAGCCGCCTCCCAGCAACACAGTCTTTAAAGACAGTTCTAAAGTATTTGTGATGAAAAAATGCCATCCATATCCAGAAAAAGAACTATGGAGTTAGTCTGAATGCAGACCAAAAAGACTCTGTTCACTTATTAAAATTTGTTTTATGTCTTTTTTTCTTTCTTATATTTTTCCCCTTTTCTTCTGATTCTTCTTTTACAACATGACTATGGAAATACTTTAAATGTCATTATGTATTTATAACTTGTATCAGATTTCTTGCTGTCAAGGGCAACAGATAGGTAAGGGAGAGAGACAGGAAAATGTAGAATTACAAATCTTACAAAAAAGAATGTTGAAACTATCTTTTCATGTAACTGGAAGGAAATACAAATCTCAAAAAAGATCTCTATTTGTTCTCTGTCATTTGGGTATCTGGCATTTTTGAAAGTGTTCCTCTTTGTCTTTCGTATTCTCAGTTTTGTTTTATTGGTTTTCAGTGTGTAACTGACCTTGTTCTTTTAATTTTTCCTGGTTTTGCTGTGATTTTCTCTTTTTTCTTGGGCTAATTTGTTGCTTTGATTTTCTGCCTTTTTAATCATATTGGTGAGTCTGTTAATAAGTTTTTATTGAGCACCTACTATGCACCATATACATTGTGCTAAATGTTGGGAATGTGGGGAAAAAAGCAATGATTGGACTCAAGGACCTTACAAGGTAAACAATATAGGAAGCTGAAAAACTGGGGTTGGAGTTAAAGGGATTTGGGAAGTAGGTACTCAGTGCAAAGTCCAAAGAAATCTTGGTTGGTTCTTGTCCTTCATTATCAAAGAAGACCAAAAGAAGAAGACCACAATGCCATCACTCCGAGGCAAATTACAGTGTGTCTGACTGTGGCTGATCAGACCAATACCAGCTTGGAATGCTTTACCACAAATAGTCCATGTGATCAATCATGTAGAGTATATACTCCAAATTCACGTTATCTCAAGTTTCCTTTGAGCTGCTTCAATTCTGTCTTGTTCATAGAATGCAGCACCCTCTCTGATGAAGGCATGAATGAGTATCCTGATAGGAGGTCTTCTCGGGCATGGTGACATCTTTGCCAAGAACTGGAAGATAGTGGGAAATTTAATAGTCTTTTCAAATAAACAGCTTTTAGTTATCATTTCTATAGGGATTTTTTGTTTCCAATTTATTTCTCCTTTATTTCTAATGGCTCCTTACTTTAAAATTATGTGTTATTTTCTAACTTTCTAAATTTATGTTTGATGGGTTATTATTTTCCTCTTGGGTAAACAGAATATTGAAATTTCTAGTCAATATTCTATAACTTTCTGTATATTCTTGTATCTTTTTCCTTTGTTAATTTGGATATTGAAATCTGTAGTATAGTAAGTTTAATATTGATATTAGTTCATTATCTATGATTTCTTTAAGCATTATATAATTTTCTTATTTATCTGTTTATATATTCTTTTTTTTAACTTTAATATTCTGCTATATTGCTTTTTTGGATTCACTTAGTACTTATTACATTTTTTTCAGTCCCTCATTATTATTCTGTGTATCTCTCTTTTTTCCTGATATGTTCTATTTGTTACAACATCACAGTTCCCCATGCATACATTCCACATATTCTCTCATAGACACATGACAAATAGTATTTTTGGAGAGGAAGGAGCTGGGTGGGGGAAGGAAAAGA
Source organism: Macrotis lagotis (assembly GCF_037893015.1). NCBI lineage: Eukaryota > Metazoa > Chordata > Mammalia > Peramelemorphia > Peramelidae > Macrotis > Macrotis lagotis. The sequence goes on from NC_133666.1 coordinate 747,187, forward strand.
TAATAGATTAAGACTTTGAAAAAGCCCAAAATCATGCAATGTGTAACACTCATGAATCTCCCATCTCCAAGAAGGGTAGATTGAATGTGTCTTCTCATCTTCCTTTTGTGGTATATGTCCTCCTTGATCTCATCATTTTGTTACATTCACTTTTTTGCCTTTTTGCTGTGTCAATGTTCTTTTCATTTACATTGTTGTAGTTACTGTGTGAAATATTTTCTTGGTTCTACTACCTTTCCAAGTTTCTCTGGATTCATCATATGCACTAGAAATCTCTGATTACATTCATGGATCACAATGTATTGAGTCATTCCCCTTCTGATGACCATCTACTTTGTTTCTAATTCTTAGTTATCAGCAAAACTGCTGCTTTGAATGTTTGGGAATATATATTTTCTCATTGATGACTGCTTTGTTGTGTGAGTTCAACAATGGAATCTCTAGTTGAGAGAGTGTAGATATAGTAGTTTATTTTTTCCCCTTATGTGTAGAGACAGTTTTGAACATTCGTTTTGTAAAATTTTCTCCCTCCTTTGCTTCCCCCCCTCCCCAAGAGAGCAAGAATCTGATTTGGTTTTACATGTACAATCACATTTAGCATATTTCCACATTAGTCATATTTGTGACAGAAGATCAAAACTAAAGGGAAAAAACATTTAAAAAATAAATAAAAACAAATTAAAAAGTGAAACTAGTGTGCTTTGATTTACATTCAGACTCCATAGTTTTTTCTCTGAATGTAGATGGCAATTTCCATCACAAGCCTTTTAGAATTGTCCTTGATCACTGAACTGCTGAGAAGAGCTAAGTCTGTCATAGTTGATCATCCCACAATGCTGCTGTTAATTGGGTCCCATGTTCTTTTGGTTTTGCTCACTTTACTCAGCATCAGTTCATGCAAGACTTTCCATGCTATTTTAAAGTTCACCTTGGAATCAGGAGGACCTGAGTTCAAATTTGGCCTCAGACACTTAATAATTACCTTAGGTATGTGACCTTGGGCAAGTCACTTAAACTCCATTGTCTTACAAAAAACAACCAAAAACAAAACCAAAAAAACAAACAAAAACAAAAACAAAAAATGTCTACTCACTCATGGTTTCTTACAGAACAATAGTCCTCATATACCATAATTTGTTCAGCCCTTTACCAGCTGATGGGCATCCCTTCAATTTCCAATTCTTTACCATTCCAAAAAGAGCTGTTACCATATTTTTGAACATATGGGTCTTTTTTTTCCTTTTTATGATCTCTTTGGGATATAGACTTAGTAGTGATATTACTGGATCAAAGGGTATGTACAGTTTTTTTGGGCTAAGTTACACTTTGCCCTCCAGAATTGTTGGAGAATTCACAGCTCCCAGTGCCCCAGTTTTCTCACGTCCCCCCAAAATTGATCATTTTCCTCTTCTGTCATCTTAGCCAGTCTGGTAGGTGTGAGGTAGTACCTCAGATTGTTTTAATTTGCATTTGTCTAATTAATAGTGATTTATAGCATTTTTTATGACTTTAGATACCTTTAATTTCATCTATAAGTATAGACATTTTAATCACTTAATTTGCATGATTCCACATTGCTTTTCAAATTGGAAAACTCCACCAAAATGCATTAGTGTGCCTCTTTTTCCATAATTTCTCCAAAATGAATTGTGATTTTGGGGGGTTTTTTGGTCACTTTGTGGAGTGAAATTTCGGGTTTCTTTTATTTGAATTTCTCTGCTTATTAGTGATTTGGAACATTTTTTTCACGTTGCTGTGAATGCTTTGCATTTCTTCTTTTTTGAGTATTATTAGTATATAGCCTATATTAGTCATTTATATTTATTAATTATCTATATCTATATCTTGGCTGCCAAACTTTTATTAAAGTAGTTTGATAGAAAGTTTTAGTTTCCCATTTGGTCACTTCCCTTTTTATCCTAGATAAATTAATGTTATTTGTACTGAAGAAGTTTTTCAGTTTCAAGTAATCAAAGTTTTCTGTCTTATCTTTTGTAATACCTCCTATTTCTTATTTGGTTAAGAACATGGCTTCTATTTATTGCTGTGAAAGATGGTATATGAATAGTTTCTCTTCTAATTTTTTTTATAGTATAATCTTTAATAATAAGATTGGGTATTCATTTAGAATGTATAATGGAGTGTGTTCTAAGGTGTTGCTGTGAGCCTAACTTCTAACAGACTGCTTTCCATTTTTCCCAGCAGTTTTAATAAATTAGGATACATTTTTGCTAAGATTTTGAGAATTTATATTTTCTACTTTATTAAACATTGGTTGAGTTCCATTGTTTTTCATTCTCCCTTTTCTAGTCTGTTCTGGTACACTAATTGTTTTTTTGAATACCAGAAGATTTTGGTGATTGCTTCTTTATAATATGTTTTGATGTCTGGAAGTGATATTCCCTCTTCATTTTAGCTTTTTTCAATCATTTATCATGATATAAATATTTTGTTTTTGCAAATAATTTTTGTTATTATTTTATCAAACTCCAGAAAGTATCCCCATGGTAATTCAATTGGTATATTATTAAAAGTGTGAATAAATTTTATCACATTTTCCACAGCACAGTTTTTTTAATTTCCTCTTTACCTATGTCTATTCATTTTATTTCTTTTTCTTATTGCTCTTGCTAGCATTTCCCCAAATATTTAAAAATACTTGGGAGAGTAGGCATCCTTGCTTCACTCCCATATTTTTTGGAAATATTTCTAATATATTCCCATTACATATGATGCTTGCTTTTTGGTTTTCCATTGTCAAACTTTCAAGAGTTTGGCCTTAATAAATAAATAACAGAAATTAGGCTAAAACAAGTGATGATATATTAAGTTCTCCAGGCCTATGAGTCACTCGTGAATGGGAGCCAGTTAAAAAAAATGGACTTAAAGTTATACTTTTGGAGAGTATATTTATAGGACTTAGACAAAGGACAATAAAAATGACTGGTGGTAACCAGTGAAATTATATATTATTTCATAAAGATGTCACAGGTAATATATGTTATGACATCTTTATTAAATAATACATAATTCCCCTAATTTCAGGATATAATGAAATAATATATAATTTATCCAATTTCAGGATATCTGCTTCACAGCACTACAGCCAGAATCCCATTAGGGGAAGAAAGAATGCCTTATCCTGAACTCAGGACATCTGTGCCTTATCCATAAAACATAGGATTCTCTCTCCCCTTCCAGGATATCCTGTGACTGTTGATAAAATTGGGGGGGGGTTATAGTTGTTATTAGAAAGATAAACAAGAAAAAAAAGAAAGATAACCAAGAAAGCTTTTTGTTTTCTAAGCAGGAAGTTGGCAATTTCGCATATAGAGCTGACACCTCTACTTTCAGAGTTATAATTGTTATTAGAAGGAGGGAAGGGAGGATGATAGAAAAATGTAGAACTCATATACTTGCAAATGAATGAAGTCTGAAAACTATCTTTGCATATAATTGGAAAAATTAAATTAAAAAACAAAAATAAATTATGATGGATGGGACTTTAGGAAGGCCTGGAAAGACTTTCATGAGCTGATGCTAAGTAAAGTAAGCAGGACCAGACACTAACAGCAACATTATGTGATGATCAACTATGATAGCCTTGCTCTCAGCAGTATAATAATAATCAAAGACAATTCTAAAGGACATATGATGGACAATAGTATCCACATCCAGAGAAGGAACCTATAGAGTCTGAATGTAGACCAAAGCTTACTATTTTCAATTTTTAAAATTTGTTTTATGCATTATGGTTTTTGTTTCCTCTCATGATTTTTTTCCTTTTTGATTTGATTCTTCTTTCACAACATGATTAATATGGATCTGTTTAATATAGTTATCAGGGGGAGAAGGGAGGGAAGAGAAGGAGGGAGAAAAATGTGAAACTCAAAATTTAAAAGAAATGACTGTTGAAAATTATCTTTGCATGTAATTAAAATTGATTAAAAATTAAAAATATTGTTATTAGAGTGAGAGAAACAGACAAAAATTTATATTTCTTCATCACAGATATTTTTATGATGTTAAAAGGTCTCTATTTGCCAATACTTTGTAGAGGTTTTAGCAAAAAAAGAATGTTTTATTTTACTAGAAGCCTTTTTTTGCAAACATGAAGCTGATCATGTGATTTTGGATCTTTTACCTTTTATTATGATTCATTGTACTTTTTGTTTTTCTTATGTTTAACCAGCCTTGAATTTCTGATATACTTTTTTTGTCATAATGAGTGATTTCTTAGATAAATTACTAGTCTATTTGATAGAATTTTGTTTGAAATTTTTGAATCAATGATGGTTAATGATTTGGCCTATAATTTACTTTCTGTGTTTTATCTTTCCTTGGTTTAGGTATTACAACTATCTTTGTCTCATGAAAAAATTCTGATAAGACTTTCTCCATTTTAGAGAATAATTTGTCAAATATGTGTATTTCCTTTTCTTTAACTTTTGATAGAATTCTCCTGTGCATCATATCAGGTTCAGGAATTTTATTTGTAGTTAATGCTTTGGCCCTGCTTATTTCTTCAATTGCTTAATGACAGTTCTCTGGCATAAGAGAAGACATGTAGTTCCCCTAATGACCCTTGCTTTCTCTTTCTACAACTGAACTCATAATGCCCTACTCCTGCAGTGTAAGGGCAACTGTTAATAGTTTAAGTCCAGGTGCCCCTTTTATGTCTAAGGAGAGGCCCATGGGACAATCAGAGATGTCAGGGAAAACAATGCCTTAATGAATTCTCATGTGGAGAATAACATGTAAAACAAGAAGTGTTAGTTCACTGTCAAGCTTATCATAAGCAATAGGGAAAAGGGGGAATGGGAGAGAGGAAAGGGGAATTCAACATTCAACTCAGGTGTGAACTCAAGCATAGACTATAACTTACATATAGGCAGTGCTGTATTGGGGAGCACTGAGACATGGATCCCTTCAATAGAAAGGAAGTGCTCCAGCATGAAGGGCTTTGCCAGGAAGGGATGCTCCTGTTGAAGGGAAATGGATGTCCAAGGTATTCTTATGATTTTTGCATAATTTCCCTATTGCTACCTGAATTGTATATCATGGGTCAGGGAAAATACTATTTTGGGAGATTTCTTATCAGAGAGAAATATTATTTGGGGGAATTTCCATTTAGGGGAAAATGATGTGGTAACCAAAATATTATTTGTGGCCCATGGCTTTCATTGTCAGTATTTTTAGTCTTATAACAATGGTTTCCATACACACATTATATAAGCTATAATGTCCTTAAGGGGAGACTGTCATGGTAATCTCAAGACCACTAAGCCCAATTTTATAACCATTCATGACATTGACAGACCTTACATAGGCAACAGTATATAGGGAAAGAAAGGGAAGGATCTAATCCTAATTTATCCTAACCCAATAGTCCATCCAATGACCTGGAAGATCTTATGGAACAAATTGTATACACACAACATAAAAAGAAAGCAGTTTGGGCCCAAATTCTCCAGTTCCTGGGAAGGGCCCAGGAAAATAGGTTATCTACTTGTCCTAAAGAGATAAACTGAATTGGATTTATGAGATCACCAATCTCACTGGCCGTGTTCTTCATTCTCCTGTGAGTCTGTGAACCTTATCCACATGTGACAAGAAGAGTTAAGGAGGGTACAGATTATCCCTTGGTATCCTTTGACAGCATCCGTGATTTGTTCCATCCGGCATATAACTTCCAGTGTGTCTGTCAAGAGTCAGTACATGTCCCCTTCAGCCATTCCCAATGTAACTGCCTCTAGGGGAGCAGGATGAAACTCAATGCCCTTTTATGCTTGGACAAGGATGAAGGGGAGAGTTCAAGGGCAAGTTTCAAGGCTTCAGTGGAGCTATAAAAGGTGAGGCAGGTGTCATAGGTCATGTACAAATACTTCTTGGAGAGGACTTATACAGCAAGTGGTGTTCTGCTGGGTTTGATTGTTTGCAGGCACTTGGCCTTAAAGTGCTACTGGAAAGCTGAATGGATAGATTAGGGAAGTGTTTTTTTTTTGTTTTGCCTTTTATTAAAGATTTTATTTGAGTCTTACAATTTTTCCCCCAATCTTACTCCCCCCCCCCCCCCCACGGAAAGCAATCTGTCAGTCTTTAATTTGTTTCCATGTTGTACATTGTTCCAAAGTGAGTGTGATGAGAAAGAAATAGCATCCTTAAGGAAGAAACAAAGTATATGGGATAGCAAAATCAGATAATAAGATATTTCCTTTTTTTTTCTAAATTAAAGGGAATAGTCCTTGAACTTTGTTTAAACTCTACAGTTCTTTCTCTGGATACAGATGGTATTCTTCATTGCAGACAGCCTCAAATTGTCCCTGATTGTTGCACTGCTGGAACAAGCAAGTCCATCAAGGTTGATCATCACCCCCATGTTGCTATTACAGTATACAGTGTTTTTCTGGTTCTGTACATCTCACTCAGCATCCATTCATGCAAATCCCTCCAGGCTTCCCTGAATTCCCATCCCTCCTGATTTCTAATAGAACAATAGTGTTCCATGACATACATAGACCACAGTTTGCTAAGCCATTCCCCAATTGAAGGACATTGACTTGATTTCCAATTCTTTGCCACCACAAACAGGGCTGCTATCAATATTTTTGTACAAGTGATGTTTTTACCTTTTTTCATCATCTCTTCAAGAGGGTATAGATCCAGTAGTGGTATTGCTGGATCAAAGAGTATGCTCATTTTTGTTGCCCTTTGGGCATAGTTCCAAATTTCTCTCCAGAAAGGTTGGATAAGTTCATAGCTCCACCAACAGTGTAATAGTGTCCCAGAGTTCCCACAACCATTCCAACAATGATCATTATCCTTTCTTGTCATATTGGCCAGTCTGAGAGGTATGAGGTGGTACCTAACAGAAGCTTTAATTTGCATTTCTCTAATAATTAATGATTTAGAGCAATTTTTCATATGGCTGTGGATTGCTTTGATCTCCTCATCTGTAAATTGCCTTTGCATATCATTTGACCATTTGTCAATTGTGGAATGGATTTTTGTTTTAAAAATATGACTCAGTTCTCTGTATATTTTAGAATTGAGTCCTATGTCAGAATCATTAGTTGTAAAGATTGATTCCCAATTTACTACATTTCTTTTGATCTTGGTTACAGTGGTTTTATCTGTGCAAAAGCTTTTTTAATTTAATGTAATCAAAATCATCTAGTTTGTTTTTGGTGATGTTCTCCATCTCTTCCTTAGTCATAAACTGCTCCCCTGTCCATAGATCTGACAGGTAAACTAGTTCTTGATCTTCTAATTTGCTTATAGTATTGTTTTTTTATGTCTAAATCCTGAATCCATTTGGATCTTATCTTGGTATAGGGTATGAGGTGTTGATCTAATCTAAGTTTCCTCCATACTAACTTCTAATTCTGAAAGCAGTTTTTTATCAAAGAGAGAGTTTTTATCCCAATAGCTGGAATCTTTGGGTTTATCAAGCAGCAGATTACTATAGTTGTTTCCTGCTATTGCACCTAGTCTATTCCACAGATCCATCACTCTGTTTCTTAGTCAATACCAGAGAGTTTTGGTGACTGAAGTTTTATAATATAATTTTAGATCAGGTAGGGCTAAACCCCCTTCAATTTTTTTTTTCATTAAATTCCTGGAAATTCTTGACTTTTTTTTTCTCCATATGAATTTACTTACAACTTTTTCTAACTCATTAAAGTAATTTTTTGTACTTTTGATTGGTATGGTAATAAACAAGTAGTCTAATTTTCATAGAATTGCCATTTTTATTATATTAGCTCTACCTATCCATGAGCCATTGATATTTGCCCAGTTATTTAAATCTGATTTAATTTGTGTGAGAAGTGTTTTGTAATTGTCTTCAAAAAGTTGTGGAGTCTGTCTTGGCAAATAGAATCCCAAGTATTTTATATTGTCTGAGGTTACTTTGAATGGTATTTCTCTTTCTAGCTCTTCCTGCTGTATCTTGCTAGACATATATAGAAAAGTTGAGGATTTATGAGGGTTGCTTTATGAGGATCCAGATGTAGGCGATTGCGTTTTTCCCCTGAAAGCCTGGCCCCTGGCTGGTCCTAATGGTTTGTTCCTTTCTCTTCTACTTTCAGGATCTGCTGGGTTTGGCCTAGGCCAGCAACAATTTCCTCAGAATGGGAATTCCCCCCTGCTTGACTGGAGTGTGGTTTTTGCCCCCCCCCCCCAGCTCACAGAAGTTGTTTTGGAGGTTGAAATCGTGGATGGTCTTGATGTCCACCACGCAGTAATATGAAGGGCCACTGTTTCTTGCAGCTTCTGGCATAAAGGCATGCTCTTGCCCTAGAGAATGGGATTGAAGCCCATTTTCTGCCACTCAGGCTAGCTTCCTCCTCCAACCATCAACCAACCACCTTGGATTACCAAGCCTGGGAAGTGGGTTTATGACTGGGGCCACCCAGAGTCTTGGTGAGCTGTCCTCCCGCTCTTAATCTATGTCCTCCATTGGTGTGCTTCTGCCCAGTTCTCAGTCATCTGAGAAATCCACATCTCAGTCTTGCTCATTTGAGAGAATCTTCTAAATTCAACTGCTCCTTTGATAGCTTGAAGCCATGAGAGCAATTCCTTGGCCAGGCAGAATCTTTCTACAAGCAACAAGGAGTGAGCACATCTAGCCGACCAGTGTGGTCAACCATGAGTGTGCAGTGCTTTTCCCGTTTCCCTTTGTGTACTCAAAGAAAAATTGGCTGCAATCTGACTCAGGTTGCTGTGTTGAGCTTAGTAATAGAGGCAGCCCTTCTATTATTAAATGACATGCCTTTCTGTTTTCTTTCCAGCTGCCCTGATACTGAGAGGGATCCTAAGTGCCTTCTTCATGGAGAACAATGGCCAGAAAATAGGATCCCAACCTGTGCCGTCAAGTCCCTAGTAAGTCAATCCTCTAGGCAAGATTTCCTTGGGGGCCCCGTGGGTCATCAAGCATCATGTGTGGATGCAGAGGATGGCATCCCCCACCAAGCCCCCAGTAATCTTTCCTTGTACTGGAAATCCTCTCAAACGGGGAGGGAACAAAGCCATGAGAGGTGTGTCCCTTCCCAGGTGCTCTCAATGATGCTGCAGGGGACCATTTTGGTCTTCCCTTCAAACTGTGCCTCAAGTGAGGCAGGGGATGTGATTTCCACATGGAACCTGCCTCCTAGAGCAAGATCATTGTCAGCTGGCCTGGAATCTCAGAACCTTTTAGGGTCCTAGCACTGACTGTTACTAGAGGGTGATGACAAGAACACAGACAAAGCTGAAAAGTCAAAGAGCTTGGTGGCAGAATTTTTATTGGAGACCTTCCTTGGCTTCTTTTGCTTGTTCTGGCTCTCTGTGCCTTTAAGGTTCAGGTTCACTCTTGCACTTAGCCACCTATTCAGAAAGGCCAGTGTTCTCATTTAGGCAGGGAAGAGCTCATATTTCTCAGTGGTAAGCCATATGGGTCCCCTTATCTTGCTTGCTAGAAGATGTGGGTATAATGCATTGACTGAGAAGAATTTGCCACTGCTTCCCCTTTTCCTTGGTAGGTATGTACTATAGGCTTTACTTAGGCTGCCTTTGCCAATTGGTTTTGGCAAGAAGCAGTAGGATTAGCACAAGATGGAGGAGTTGGCATCAGCCCTCTTATGCTAGAGTAATGATAGGGCAATGCATAAAAGTCAGAAGGTCAATGATAGAGAGAACTGGCCAGCTTCAAGGAAAGGAAAGACAAGGGGAAAGGAGAGGAAAGGACAAAGGAGGAAAGGAAAGGAGAAAGGGACGCATAAGAAAGGGAGAAAGGAAAAGAAAGCCTAGGAGAGGGAAAAAAATAAAGGAAAGGAAGGGGGAAAGGAAAAGAGAAAAGTAGAAAGTAATGGAAAAAGGAATGGTCAAAAGGATAGGATAAAGGAAAGGAGCCTTGAAGAAGAGTTTCGGTTGTAATCAACCAGAAATTACCCTCGGGGTCTAATTGGTCCATGAAGCCTTTCTTTACCTTTCCTCAAGTGGTTCCTAAATCTAGAGGGATTTTTCCAGTGGGGCCTCAGGCTCTAAATGGAGAGCAATGAACCAAATATTTGGAAATGCATTTTCCCCTGGAAGATGCCACCAGCTTTGCTTTCATCCCTCTAACATTTTCTGCCTCTGTCTTCTGCTTGCAGAATTCCCTTGAAATTGGCTGAGGCCAACAGCATCCTTGGTATGGGAATAACCCAGGTTTATTAGATGATGGCCTAACTTTATCAATGTGTCGGGGGCTTTTCCCTCCTGTGGCAGAGGAAATTATTTTTAAGATGGAAAGCTTTGAAGGTCTCGGTATCCAAAGCAGTGCAAGCCCTGGAAAACGAAGGGCCTCTACTTCATGAATCTTCTGCCAGAATGGCTACCCCCATGTAACGTATGTGGAGCCCACTTTCTCCCACCGTAGATGGAATCTTCCTTCAGCATCCAGCGGCTTCTTCCTTGTTATGTCTGTTAGCCAACAATACGGTCCAGGAAGTGGGCTTGGCGTAACAGAATGTAGAGTTATCTTGTTATGTCAGGAAAACAACATCTGCTTGGTGGCCTTTATTCTACACTGTCATCCTTCCCGGTGCTTCTGCAATAATCCGTGTCAGCCAGAGGATCCTAATCTCAGTGCCCCTAAGCTGAGAGAATCTTCTAGTTTGGAAAGAGCTTGCACCCCCTCCTTTGATAGCTGTAAGCCATGATAGCAATGTGAGAGCACAGCAGAATCTTTCCATGAGTGAGGAGGAGAGAGCATGTTCATTCCACCAGACTACTCGTCCCTGCTTGTGTGTGTGCCTTGTCCTGGTTGCTTTCGGACACTACAGCTTTAGCCTGCCTTCTACCCCATGATCCGTTATTCAAATGCTGACTGCAGGCATGCCATTTCAGCATGATAGGCAATGCATGTCTTCGCTTACCGCTATTGTGTTGTTTTGGTGGATGCTACATGTCACACAGGTGGTTTGGAGAAGCCTTGCCGGAGAACAGGTTCCAGCTATGTACGGTCAAGGGCTTCTCCTCATCTCCCGTAAGTCATGGTATTGACAAGTTCTCCTTCTGTTGCCCAAAGGGTTTGTGGGCCTCCTCGAATCCACTGTCAAGATTCCTTGGCTCTAGTTGCATCCTATCAGCATTGTGAGCTCAAAGACCCATGGCAGGGATGTTCTTCCATTCCAACCCTTTTTGATGATTGTGCAAGAGACTATTTTCCTCTCACCCTTTAGCAATGGCACATTGATCAAACTGAGCTCGCATGGTTCTTCAGGGAACAATGGGTCATGATTTCCCATCTGAGGCTGTGACCTCAAGAAGGTAAGTATTCCATGGAATGGAAATTCAGACTTTAGTTACTTGTCAGATGCTAGCATTGACTCAATCTAGCTGGCTGTCGATGAGGAGAACCTCAAGAGAGCAGAGAAGTCAGAGCTTGGGTACAGAGTGGTGACTGAAATCCTTCCTTTGCTTCTAGTTTTTCTGATTGAGCTCCCTGTGCCTTCAGGGATCAGGCAATGCTTTCCCCAACCTGGGTTTAATAGGGTCCTGCCCTTTCAAGGGTGAGCTGAGCAGGCTCTCAGATATCTCAGTGGTCAACCCTATGTGTCCCCTGGAATAACTAGTTTGAGGTTGTTGGTAGCCCGGAGTGCCTCTGACAGATCGAAGTTGGCGTTTTCTAGCTGACTGACAATAGGTTTCCTGAAGGGATCATCTGGAAATGGGGATTGCTTTTCAACTGCAGGTTAGACCCCAGATAGATTTGTTGGCACGACAATTTTGCTGTTAGACTCCTGAGCCTGGAATGCCATCGATGCAATGAATGGAAGAAGGGGAACTGGGGAAGAGTTTTGATGTGAATCCATTGGGCTTATCCTTGAGCTCTTGTCCCCTCTCAGAAGCATTTCTTCTCCCTTGTTCAGGTGCTGCCTTGTGCCTGCGGATTCCTTCTGGGAGATGGAAAGAGATCAGGATCTACCCCTGGGTTCTCCTGTTGCAAGTGGGTGGAAAGGATCCAGATGTAGCCAAATGCATTTTAGCCCCGGAAGGCTGGTGCCTGGCTGGTCCTCATGGTTTGTTCCTGTGTCTTCTTCTACTTGCAGTATCTCCAGGGTTCGTCCTGGGCTAGCAACAACCTCCTCAGCACGGGAATTCATGCTACTTACCTGGGGTGTGGCCGTTGGCCCTCAGCTCTCAGAAGTTGTTTTGGAAGTTGAAATTGTGGATGGGCCTGATGTCCACCACGCAGTAATATGAAGGGCCACTGTGTCCTGCAGCTTCTGGCATAAAGGCTTGCTCTTGCCCTGGAGAATGGGATTGAAGCCCATTTTCGGCGACTCAGGCTAGCATCCTCCTCCAGCCATCGACCAGCTTGTACCACCAAGCCCGAGAAGCGGGCTTGTGATGAGCACCACACGGCAACTTGGTGTGCTACCCTGTCGCTCTTCACCCGTGTTCTCCATGGGTGCGCTTCTGCCCAATTCTCAGTCATCTGAGAAATCCTCAACTCAGTCTGGCTCATCTGGGAGAATCTTCTACATTCAACCGCTCCTTTGATAGCCTCAAGCCATGAGAGCAATTCCTTGGCCAGGAAGAATCTTTCTACAAGCAACAAGGAGTGAGCACGTCTGGCCGACCAGTGTGGTCAACCATGAGCGTGCAGTGCTTTTCCCATTTCCCTTTGTGTATCCAAAGAAAAATGGGCTGCAATCTGACTCAGGTTGCTGTGTTGAGCTTCGTAATAGAGGCAGCCCCTCAATTATTAAATGATATGTCTTTGTGTTTTCTTTCTAGATGCCCTCATACTGAGAATGATTCTAAGTGCATTGTTCATGGAGAACAATGGCCAGAAAATAACATCCCAACCTGTGCCGTCAAGTCTCTAGTAAGTCGATCTTCTACGCAAGTTTTCCTTGGGGGTCCCGTGGGTCATGAAGCATCATGTGGGGATGCAGGGGTTGTCATCTTCCACCAGGTCCCAGTTAAACTATCCTTGCTGTAATGGAAATCCTCTCACACAGGGAGCGCACAAAGCCATGAGAGCAGTGTCCCTTCCGAGGCATTCTCCACGATGCTGCAGGGGACCATTTCGGTCTTCCCTTCGAACTGTGCCTCAAGTGAGGCATGGGATGTGAGTTCCACATGGAATCTACCTTCTGGAGCAAGATCAGTGTCAGTTGTCCTGGTAATCCGAGAACCTTGTAGGATCCTCACATTGACTGTTACTAGAGCGTGATGATAAGGACACAGACAAAGCAGAGAAGTCAAAGATCTTGGTGGCAGAATTTGCATTGGAGACCTTCTTTGGCTTTTTTGCTCATTCTGGCTCTGTGTGCCTTTAGGGTTCAGGCCCACTCCTGCACTTAGGCACCTTTTCAGAAAGGCCAGTGTTCTCACTCAGGCAGGGAAGATCTCATATTTCTCAGTGGGTAGCCGTTGGGTTCCCCTTATCTTGTTTGCTTGAAGATGTGATTGTAATGCACTGACTCTGAAGAAGTTGCCTCTGCTTCCCCTTTGCCTTGGTAGGTATGTACTGTAGGCTTCGCTAAGTCAGCCTTTACGAATTGGATTTGGCAAGAAGCAGTACGAGTATCACAAGATAGAGGAGTTGGCCTCAGCCCTCTTTTGCTAGAGTAATGATAGGGGAATGCTTAAAGGTCAGAATGTCAATGATAAAGGGAACTGGCCAGCTTCAAGGAAAGGAAAGAGAAGGAAGGAAAGACAAGGGGAATGGATAGGAAATGAGAAAGTTGGAACGGAAAGGAGAAAGGGACGCATAGGAAAGTTGGAAGGGAAAGGAAAGGATAGGAAAGCAAACAAAAGAAAGGAAAGGAAAGGGAGAAAGGAAAAGAGAAAAGTAGAAAGGAATGGAAAAGTGAAAGGTCAAAAGGATAAGATAAAGGAAAGGAGGCTTGGGGAAGGGTATCAGTTGTAACCAACCAGAAATTACCCTTGGGGTTTCTTTGCTCCGCAAAGCCTTTCTTTTCCTTTACTGAAGTGGTTCCTAAATCTAGAGGGATTTTCCCGTGGAGCCTCACGCTCTAAATGTGGAGAAATGAACCAAATATTCTGAAATGCATTTTCACCCAAATGATACCACTTGCTTTGCCTTCATCCCTCTAACCTTTGCTGCCTTTGTCTTCTCCTTTCAGAATTGCATTCAAATTAGCCAAGGCCAACAGCATCCTTGGCATGGGAATACATGCACTAAGTGGGGATGATGGCCCAGCTTTCTAATGTGTCAAGGGCTTTGTTTCCTCCTGTGACAGAGGAAAGTATTTTTAAGATGGATACCTTTGATTGCCCTGGAATCCTAAACAGTGCAAGCCCTGGAAACGAAGGGCCTCTATTTCATGAATCTTGTGGCAGAATGGCTACTCCCACGTAAAGTGTGTGGAGCCCACTTTCTGCCACCCCAGATGGCATCCTCCTTCTGCATCCATCGGCTTCTTCCTTGTTATGTCTGTTAGCCAAATCCCAATCTAGGAAGTGGGCTTGGCATAACGGCATCTGGAGTCATCCTGTCCTATCGGGAAAACAACATCTGTTTGGCGGCCTTTATTCGAGGTCGTCGTCTTTCCTGGTGCTGCTGCAAAAATTCGTGCCAGCCGGGGGATCCTAATCTCCGTCTTCCACAGTTGGGAGAATCTTCTAGTTTGGAAAGAGCTTGTGCCTCCTCCTTTGATTGCCGTAAGGCATGGGAGCAATCTGTGAGCACGGCAGAATCTTTCCACTAGTGAGGAGGAGAGAGCACTTTCGTTCCACCAGAGTACTCGTCCCTGCTTGTGTATGCACCTTTTCCCCATGGCTTTTGTGCACTACAGCTTCAGCCTTCCTTCTACCCCATGATCCGTTATTCAACTTCCCACTACAGGCATGCCTTTAAAGACTGACGGGCAATGCATATGGCTTTGCTTCTCTCTAGTGTTTTGTTTTGGTGTATGATGAATGTCACCCAGCTGTTTTGGAGAAGCCTTGCCGGAGAACAGGTTCTGGCCACATACGGTCATCTCCGGTAAGTCATGGTACTGGCAGGTTACCATTCTCTTACCCAAGGGGTCCGCCTGCCTCCTCGAAGGCACTGTCAAGCTTCCTTGGCTCTAGTTGCCACCCTGTCAGCATTGTGAGCTCAAAGGCCAACAGCAGGGATGTTCTCACATTCTAACCCTTTTGGATGATTGTACAAGAGACTACTTTCCTCTCACCCTTTAGCAATGGCACATTGATGAAATTGAGCTCACACGATTCTCCACAGAACCCTGGGTCGGGATTTCCCATTGGAGGCTGTGACCTCAAGAAGGTAAGTATTCCATGGAATGGAAATTCAGACTTTAGTGACTTGTCAGATGCTAGCATTGACTCAATCTAGCTGGCTGTCGATGAGGAGAACCTCAAGAGAGCAGAGAAGTCAGAGCTTGGGTACAGAGTGGTGATTGAAATCCTTCCTTTGCTTCTAGTTTATCTGATCTGGCTCCCTGTGCCTTCAGCCATAGGGCATTGCTTTCCCCAACCTGGGTTTTAGAGGGTCCTGCTCTGTAGAGGGTGAGCTGAGCAGGCTCTCAGACATCTCAGTGGTCAACCCTATGTGTCCCCTGGAATTTCTGCATTGTGTTTGTTGGTGGCCCAGAATGCCTCTGGCAGATCGAAGTTGACTTTTTCTAGCTGACTGACAATAGGCTTCCTATTAGAATCCTTCATGTGGCAATGCGGATTACTTTTCAAATGCAGGTTAGACCGCAGGCTGACTTGTTGGTACAATTGTGCTGTTAGTGTCCTGAGCCTGGAATGCCATCAATGAAGTGAATGGGAGAAGGGGGACTGGGGAAGAGTTTTGATGTGAATCCATTGGGCTTATCCTTGAGCTCTTGTCCCCTCTCAGAAGCATTTCTTCTCCCTTCTTCAGGTGCTGCCTTGTGCCTGTGGGTTCCTTCTGGGAGATGGAAAGAGATCAGGATCTACCTCTGGGTTCTCCTGTTGCAAGTGGGTGGAAAGGATCCAGATGTAGGCAAATGTGTTTTCCCCTGGAAGGCTGGCCCCTGGCTGGTCCTATTTGTTTGTTCCTTTGTCTTCTTCTACTTGCAGTATCTCCTAGTTTGTCCTGGGCCAGCAACAACCTGCTCAGCACGGGAATTCATGCTACTTCCCTGGGGTGTGCCCGTTGGCCCCCAGCTCTCAGAAGTTGTTTTGGAAGTTGAAATCGTGGATGGGCCTGGTGTGCACCAGGCAGTAATATGAAGGGCCACTGTGTCCTGCAGCTTCTGGCATACAGGCTTGCTCTTGCGCTGGAGAATGGGATTGATGCCCATTTTCTGTGACTCAGGCTAGCATCCTCCTCCAGCCATCGACCACCTTGTACCACCAAGCCCGCGAAGTGGGCTTGTGATGAGGGCCATCCGGCGTCTTGGTGTGCTACCCTGTCGCTCTTCACCTGTGCTTGCCATGGGTGTGCTTCTGCCCAATTCCCAGTCATCTGAGCAATCCTCATCTCAGTCTTGCTCATCTGAGAGAATTCCTACATTCAACCGCTCCTTTGATAGCCTCAAGCCATGAGAGCACTTCCTTGGCCAGGCAGGATCTTTCTACTAGCAACAAGGAGTGAGCACGTCTGGCCGACCAGTGTGGTCAACCATGAGTGTGCAGTGCTTTTCCCGTTTCCCTTTGTATATCCAAAGAAAAATTGGCTGCAATCTGACTCAGGTTGCTGTGTTGAGCTTCGTAATAGAGGCAGCCCTTCAATTATTATATGACATGTGTTTGTGTTTTCTTTCTAGATACCCTCATACTGAGAAGGATTCTAAGTGCCTTCTTCATGGAGAACAATGGCCAGAAAATAACATTCCAACCTGTGCCGTCAAGTCTCTAGTAAGTCGATCTTCTAGGCAAGTTTTCCTTACGGCCCCCGTGGGTCATGAAGCATCATGTGGGGATGCCGGGGTTGGCATCCCCCATAAGATCCCAGTTAAGCTTTCCTTGCTGTACTGGAAATCCTGTCACACAGGGAGGGCACAAGCCATGAGAGGAGTGTCCCTTCCGAGGCATTCTCCACGATGCTGCAGGGGACCATTTTGGTCTTCCCTTCGAACTGTGCCTCAAGTGAGGCATGGGATGTGTTTTCCACATGGAACCTGCCTCCTGGAGCAAGATCAGTGTCAGTTGTCCTGGTAATCTGAGAACCTTGTAGGATCCTCGCTTTGGCTGTTACTAGAGGGTGATGATAAGGACACAGACAAAGCCGAGAAGTCAAAGATCTTGGTGGCAGAATTTGGATTCGAGACCTTCCTTGGCTTTTTTGCTCATTCTGGCTCTGTGTGCCTTTAGGGTTCAGGCCCACTCCTGCACTTAGGCACCTTTTCAGAAAGGCCAGTGTTCTCACTTAGGCAGGGAAGATCTCATATTTCTCAGTGGGTAGCCGTACGGTTCCCCTTATCTTGTTTGCTTGAAGATGTGATTGTAATGCACTGACTCGGAGGAAGTTGCCTCTGCTTCCCCTTTGCTTTGGTAGGTATGTACTGTAGGCTTCGCTTAGTCTACCTTTGGGAATTGGTTTTGGCAAGAAGCAGTAGGATTATCAGAAGATAGAGGAGTTGGCATCTGCCCTCTTTTGCTAGAGTAATGATAGGGGAATGCTTAAAGGTCAGAATGTCAATGATAGAGGGAACTGTCCAGCTTCAAGGAAAGGAAAGAGAAGGAAGGAAAGACAAGGGGAACGGATAGGAAATGAGAAAGTTGGAACGGAAAGGAGAAAGGGACGCATAGGAAAGTTGGAAGGGAAAGGAAAGGATAGGAAAGCAAACAAAAGAAAGGAAAGGAAAGGGGGAAAGGAAAAGAGAAAAGTAGAAAGGAATGGAAAAAGGAAAGGTCAAAAGGATAGGATAAAGGAAAGGAGGCTTGGGGAAGGGTATCAGTTGTAACCAAACAGAAATTACCCTTGGGGTTTCTTTGCTCCACGAAGCCTTTCTTTTCCGTTACTGAAGTGTTTCCTAAATCTATAGGGATTTTCTAGTGGAGCCTCACGCTCTAAATGTAGAGAAATGAACCAAATATTCTGAAATGCATTTCCCCCCGAATGATACGACTTGCTTTGCCTTCATCCCTCTAACCTTTCCTGCCTTTGTCTTCTCCTTTCAGAACTGCATTCAAATTAGCCAAGGCCAACAGCATCCTTGGCATGGGAATACATGCAGGTATTTGAGATGACGGCCCAGCGTTCTCATGTGTCAGGGGCTTTTTTTCCTCCCGTGGCAGAGGAAAGTATTTTTAAGATGGATACCTTTGATTGCCCTGGAATCCAAAGCAGTGCAAGCCCTGGAAAACGAAGGGCCTCTATTTCATGAATCTTGTGGCAGAATGGCTACTCCCACGTAATGTGCGTGGAGCCCAAATTCTGCCACCCCAGATGGCATCCTCCTTCTGCATCCATCGGCTTCTTCCTTGTTATGTCTGTTAGCCAAATCCCAGTCCAGGAAGTGGGCTTGGAATAACGGCATCTGGAGTCATCCTGTCATATCGGGAAAACAACAGCTGTTTGGCGGCCTTTATTCTACGTCGTCTTCCTTTCTGGTGCTGCTGCAAAAATTCGTGCCAGCTGGGGGATCCTAATCTCCGACTTCCACAGCTGAGAGAATCTTCTAGTTTGGAAAGAGCTTGCGCCCCCCCCCCTTTGATTGCTGTAAGGCATGGGAGCAATCCGTGAGCATGGCAGAGTCTTTGCACTAGTGAGGAGGAGAGAGCACTTTCGTTCCACCAGAGTACTCGTCCCTGCTTGTGTGTGCACCTTGTCCCCGTGGCTTTCGTGCACTACAGCTTCAGCCTTCCTTCTACCCCATGATCCATTATTCAAATTCCCACTACAGGCATGCCTTTAAAGAATGATGGGCACTGTATATGGCTTCGCTTCTGTCTAGTGTGTTGTTTTGGTGGATGCTGAATGTCACCCAGCTGCTTTGAAGAAGCCTTGCCCGAGAACAGGTTCCGGCCACGTACGGTCATCTCCGGTAAGTCACGGTACTGGCAGGTTATCGTTCTCTTGCCCAAGGGGTCCGCCCGCCTCCTCGAAGCCACTTTTACTTCCTTGGCTCTAGTTGCCACCCTGTCAGCATTGTGAGCTCAAAGACCCATGGCAGGGATGTTCTCCTATTCCACCAACCCTTTTTGATGATTGTGCAAGAGACTACTTTCCTCTCGCCCTTTAGCAATGGCACATTGATCCATCTGAGCTCGCACGGTTCTCCACGGAACCCTGGGTCAGGATTTCCCATTGGAGGCTGTGACCTCAAGAAGGTAAGTATTCCATGGAATGGAAATTCAGACTTTAGTGACTTGTCAGATGCTAGCATTGACTCAATCTAGCTGGCTGTCGATGAGGAGAACCTCAAGAGAGCAGAGAAGTCAGAGCTTGGGTACAGAGTGGTGATTGAAATCCTTCCTTTGCTTCTAGTTTATCTGATCTGGCTCCCTGTGCCTTCAGCCATAGGGCATTGCTTTCCCCAACCTGGGTTTTAGAGGGTCCTGCTCTTTAGAGGGTGAGCTGAGCAGGCTCTCAGACATCTCAGTGGTCAACCCTATGTGTCCCCTGGAATTTCTGCATTGTGTTTGTTGGTGGCCCAGAATGCCTCTGGCAGATCGAAGTTGACTTTTTCTAGCTGACTGACAATAGGCTTCCTATTAGAATCCTTCATCTGGAAATGCGGATTACTTTTCAAATGCAGGTTAGACCGCAGGCTGACTTGTTGGCACGACAATTGTGCTGTTAGTGTCCTGAGCCTGGAATGCCATCAATGCAGTGAATGGGAGAAGGGGGACTGGGGAAGAGTTTTGATGTGAATCCATTGGGCTTATCCTTGAGCTCTTGTCCCCTCTCAGAAGCATTTCTTCTCCCTTCTTCAGGTGCTGCCTTGTGCCTGTGGGTTCCTTCTGGGAGATGGAAAGAGATCAGGATCTACCTCTGGGTTCTCCTGTTGCAAGTGGGTGGAAAGGATCCAGATGTAGGCAAGTATGTTTTCCCCTGGAATGCTGGCCCCTGGCTGGTCCTATTTGTTTGTTCCTTTGTCTTCTTCTACTTGCAGTATCTCCTAGTTTGTCCTGGGCCAGCAACAACCTGCTCAGCACGGGAATTCATGCTACTTCCCTGGGGTGTGCCCGTTGGCCCCCAGCTCTCAGAAGTTGTTTTGGAAGTTGAAATCGTGGATGGGCCTGGTGTGCACCAGGCAGTAATATGAAGGGCCACTGTGTCCTGCAGCTTCTGGCATACAGGCTTGCTCTTGCGCTGGAGAATGGGATTGATGCCCATTTTCTGCGACTCAGGCTAGCATCCTCCTCCAGCCATCGACCACCTTGTACCACTAAGCCCGCGAAGTGGGCTCGTGATGAGGGTCATCCGGCGTCTTGGTGTGCTACCCTGTCGCTCTTCACCTGTGCTTGCCGTGGGTGTGCTTCTGCCCAATTCTCAGTCATCTGAGCAATCCTCATCTCAGTCTTGCTCATCTGAGAGAATTCCTACATTCAACCGCTCCTTTGATAGCCTCAAGCCATGAGAGCAATTCCTTGGCCAGGCAGGATCTTTCTACTAGCTACAAGGAGTGAGCACGTCTGGCCGACCAGTGTGGTCAACCATGAGTGTGCAGTGCTTTTCCCGTTTCCCTTTGTATATCCAAAGAAAAATTGGCTGCAATCTGACTCAGGTTGCTGTGTTGAGCTTCGTAATAGAGGCAGCCCTTCAATTATTATATGACATGTGTTTGTGTTTTCTTTCTAGAGACCCTCATACTGAGAAGGATTCTAAGTGCCTTGTTCATGGAGAACAATGGCCAGAAAATAACATGCCAACCTGTGCCGTCAAGTCCCTAGTAAGTCGATCTTCTAGGCAAGTTTTCCGTAGGGCCCCCGTGGGTCATGAAGCATCATGTGGGGATGCCGGGGTTGGCATCCCCCATAGATCCCAGTTAAGCTTTCCTTGCTGTACTGGAAATCCTCTCACACAGGGAGGGCACAAAGCCATGAGAGGAGTGTCCCTTCCGAGGCATTCTCCACGATGCTGCAGGGGACCATTTTGGTCTTCCCTTCGAACTGTGCCTCAAGGGAGGCATGGGATGTGATTTCCACATGGAACCTGCCTCCTGGAGCAAGATCAGTGTCAGTTGTCCTGGTAATCTGAGAACCTTGTAGGATCCTCGCTTTGGCTGTTACTAGAGGGTGATGATAAGGACACAGACAAAGCCGAGAAGTCAAAGATCTTGGTGGCAGAATTTGGATTCGAGACCTTCCTTGGCTTTTTTGCTCATTCTGGCTCTGTGTGCCTTTAGGGTTCAGGCCCACTCCTGCACTTAGGCACCTTTTCAGAAAGGCCAGTGTTCTCACTCAGGCAGGGAAGATCTCATATTTCTCAGTGGGTAGCCGTAGGGTTCCCCTTATCTTGTTTGCTTGAAGATGTGATTGTAATGCACTGACTCGGAGGAAGTTGCCTCTGCTTCCCCTTTGCTTTGGTAGGTATGTACTGTAGGCTTCGCTTAGTCTACCTTTGCGAATTGGTTTTGGCAAGAAGCAGTAGGATTATCAGAAGATAGAGGAGTTGGCATCCGCCCTCTTTTGCTAGAGTAATGATAGGGGAATGCTTAAAGGTCAGAATGTCAATGATAGAGGGAACTGGCCAGCTTCAAGGAAAGGAAAGAGAAGGAAGGAAAGACAAGGGGAACGGATAGGAAATGAGAAAGTTGGAACGGAAAGGAGAAAGGGACGCATAGGAAAGTTGGAAGGGAAAGGAAAGGATAGGAAAGCAAACAAAAGAAAGGAAAGGAAAGGGGGAAAGGAAAAGAGAAAAGTAGAAAGGAATGGAAAAAGGAAAGGTCAAAAGGATAGGATCAAGGAAAGGAGGCTTGGGGAA
Organism: Macrotis lagotis; assembly: GCF_037893015.1. Taxonomy (NCBI): domain Eukaryota; kingdom Metazoa; phylum Chordata; class Mammalia; order Peramelemorphia; family Peramelidae; genus Macrotis; species Macrotis lagotis. The sequence goes on from NC_133666.1 coordinate 769,037, forward strand.
GGGTATCAGTTGTAACCAACCAGAAATTACCCTTGGGGTTTCTTTGCTCCAAGAAGCCTTTCTTTTCCTTTACTGAAGTGGTTCCTAAATCTATAGGGATTTTCCAGTGGAGCCTCACGCTCTAAATGTAGAGAAATGAACCAAATATTCTGAAATGCATTTCCCCCCGAATGATACGACTTGCTTTGCCTTCATCCCTCTAACCTTTCCTGCCTTTGTCTTCTCCTTTCAGAACTGCATTCAAATTAGCCAAGGCCAACAGCATCCTTGGCATGGGAATACATGCAGGTATTTGAGATGACGGCCCAGCGTTCTCATGTGTCAGGGGCTTTTTTTCCTCCCGTGGCAGAGGAAAGTATTTTTAAGATGGATACCTTTGATTGCCCTGGAATCCAAAGCAGTGCAAGCCCTGGAAAACGAAGGGCCTCTATTTCATGAATCTTGTGGCAGAATGGCTACTCCCACGTAATGTGCGTGGAGCCCAAATTCTGCCACCCCAGATGGCATCCTCCTTCTGCATCCATCGGCTTCTTCCTTGTTATGTCTGTTAGCCAAATCCCAGTCCAGGAAGTGGGCTTGGAATAACGGCATCTGGAGTCATCCTGTCATATCGGGAAAACAACAGCTGTTTGGCGGCCTTTATTCTACGTCGTCTTCCTTTCTGGTGCTGCTGCAAAAATTCGTGCCAGCTGGGGGATCCTAATCTCCGACTTCCACAGCTGAGAGAATCTTCTAGTTTGGAAAGAGCTTGCGCCCCCCCCCCCCTTTGATTGCTGTAAGGCATGGGAGCAATCCGTGAGCATGGCAGAGTCTTTGCACTAGTGAGGAGGAGAGAGCACTTTCGTTCCACCAGAGTACTCGTCCCTGCTTGTGTGTGCACCTTGTCCCCGTGGCTTTCGTGCACTACAGCTTCAGCCTTCCTTCTACCCCATGATCCATTATTCAAATTCCCACTACAGGCATGCCTTTAAAGAATGATGGGCACTGTATATGGCTTCGCTTCTGTCTAGTGTGTTGTTTTGGTGGATGCTGAATGTCACCCAGCTGCTTTGAAGAAGCCTTGCCCGAGAACAGGTTCCGGCCACGTACGGTCATCTCCGGTAAGTCACGGTACTGGCAGGTTATCGTTCTCTTGCCCAAGGGGTCCGCCCGCCTCCTCGAAGCCACTTTTACTTCCTTGGCTCTAGTTGCCACCCTGTCAGCATTGTGAGCTCAAAGACCCATGGCAGGGATGTTCTCCTATTCCACCAACCCTTTTTGATGATTGTGCAAGAGACTACTTTCCTCTCGCCCTTTAGCAATGGCACATTGATCCATCTGAGCTCGCACGGTTCTCCACGGAACCCTGGGTCAGGATTTCCCATTGGAGGCTGTGACCTCAAGAAGGTAAGTATTCCATGGAATGGAAATTCAGACTTTAGTGACTTGTCAGATGCTAGCATTGACTCAATCTAGCTGGCTGTCGATGAGGAGAACCTCAAGAGAGCAGAGAAGTCAGAGCTTGGGTACAGAGTGGTGATTGAAATCCTTCCTTTGCTTCTAGTTTATCTGATCTGGCTCCCTGTGCCTTCAGCCATAGGGCATTGCTTTCCCCAACCTGGGTTTTAGAGCATCCTGCTCTTTAGAGGGTGAGCTGAGCAGGCTCTCAGACATCTCAGTGGTCAACCCTATGTGTCCCCTGGAATTTCTGCATTGTGTTTGTTGGTGGCCCAGAATGCCTCTGGCAGATCGAAGTTGACTTTTTCTAGCTGACTGACAATAGGCTTCCTATTAGAATCCTTCATCTGGAAATGCGGATTACTTTTCAAATGCAGGTTAGACCGCAGGCTGACTTGTTGGCACGACAATTGTGCTGTTAGTGTCCTGAGCCTGGAATGCCATCAATGCAGTGAATGGGAGAAGGGGGACTGGGGAAGAGTTTTGATGTGAATCCATTGGGCTTATCCTTGAGCTCTTGTCCCCTCTCAGAAGCATTTCTTCTCCCTTCTTCAGGTGCTGCCTTGTGCCTGTGGGTTCCTTCTGGGAGATGGAAAGAGATCAGGATCTACCTCTGGGTTCTCCTGTTGCAAGTGGGTGGAAAGGATCCAGATGTAGGCAAGTATGTTTTCCCCTGGAATGCTGGCCCCTGGCTGGTCCTATTTGTTTGTTCCTTTGTCTTCTTCTACTTGCAGTATCTCCTAGTTTGTCCTGGGCCAGCAACAACCTGCTCAGCACGGGAATTCATGCTACTTCCCTGGGGTGTGCCCGTTGGCCCCCAGCTCTCAGAAGTTGTTTTGGAAGTTGAAATCGTGGATGGGCCTGGTGTGCACCAGGCAGTAATATGAAGGGCCACTGTGTCCTGCAGCTTCTGGCATACAGGCTTGCTCTTGCGCTGGAGAATGGGATTGATGCCCATTTTCTGCGACTCAGGCTAGCATCCTCCTCCAGCCATCGACCACCTTGTACCACTAAGCCCGCGAAGTGGGCTCGTGATGAGGGTCATCCGGCGTCTTGGTGTGCTACCCTGTCGCTCTTCACCTGTGCTTGCCGTGGGTGTGCTTCTGCCCAATTCTCAGTCATCTGAGCAATCCTCATCTCAGTCTTGCTCATCTGAGAGAATTCCTACATTCAACCGCTCCTTTGATAGCCTCAAGCCATGAGAGCAATTCCTTGGCCAGGCAGGATCTTTCTACTAGCTACAAGGAGTGAGCACGTCTGGCCGACCAGTGTGGTCAACCATGAGTGTGCAGTGCTTTTCCCGTTTCCCTTTGTATATCCAAAGAAAAATTGGCTGCAATCTGACTCAGGTTGCTGTGTTGAGCTTCGTAATAGAGGCAGCCCTTCAATTATTATATGACATGTGTTTGTGTTTTCTTTCTAGAGACCCTCATACTGAGAAGGATTCTAAGTGCCTTGTTCATGGAGAACAATGGCCAGAAAATAACATGCCAACCTGTGCCGTCAAGTCCCTAGTAAGTCGATCTTCTAGGCAAGTTTTCCGTAGGGCCCCCGTGGGTCATGAAGCATCATGTGGGGATGCCGGGGTTGGCATCCCCCATAGATCCCAGTTAAGCTTTCCTTGCTGTACTGGAAATCCTCTCACACAGGGAGGGCACAAAGCCATGAGAGGAGTGTCCCTTCCGAGGCATTCTCCACGATGCTGCAGGGGACCATTTTGGTCTTCTCTTCGAACTGTGCCTCAAGGGAGGCATGGGATGTGATTTCCACATGAAACCTGCCTCCTGGAGCAAGATCAGTGTCAGTTGTCCTGGTAATCTGAGAACCTTGTAGGATCCTCGCTTTGGCTGTTACTAGAGGTTGATGATAAGGACACAGACAAAGCCGAGAAGTCAAAGATCTTGGTGGCAGAATTTGGATTCGAGACCTTCCTTGGCTTTTTTGCTCATTCTGGCTCTGTGTGCCTTTAGGGTTCAGGCCCACTCCTGCACTTAGGCACCTTTTCAGAAAGGCCAGTGTTCTCACTCAGGCAGGGAAGATCTCATATTTCTCAGTGGGTAGCCGTAGGGTTCCCCTTATCTTGTTTGCTTGAAGATGTGATTGTAATGCACTGACTCGGAGGAAGGTGCCTCTGCTTCCCCTTTGCTTTGGTAGGTATGTACTGTAGGCTTCGCTTAGTCTGCCTTTTGCGAATTGGTTTTGGCAAGAAGCAGTAGGATTATCAGAAGATAGAGGAGTTGGCATCCGCCCTCTTTTGCTAGAGTAATGATAGGGGAATGCTTAAAGGTCAGAATGTCAATGATAGAGGGAACTGGCCAGCTTCAAGGAAAGGAAAGAGAAGGAAGGAAAGACAAGGGGAACGGATAGGAAATGAGAAAGTTGGAACGGAAAGGAGAAAGGGACGCATAGGAAAGTTGGAAGGGAAAGGAAAGGATAGGAAAGCAAACAAAAGAAAGGAAAGGAAAGGGGGAAAGGAAAAGAGAAAAGTAGAAAGGAATGGAAAAAGGAAAGGTCAAAAGGATAGGATCAAGGAAAGGAGGCTTGGGGAAGGGTATCAGTTGTAACCAACCAGAAATTACCCTTGGGGTTTCTTTGCTCCAAGAAGCCTTTCTTTTCCTTTACTGAAGTGGTTCCTAAATCTATAGGGATTTTCCAGTGGAGCCTCACGCTCTAAATGTAGAGAAATGAACCAAATATTCTGAAATGCATTTCCCCCCGAATGATACGACTTGCTTTGCCTTCATCCCTCTAACCTTTCCTGCCTTTGTCTTCTCCTTTCAGAACTGCATTCAAATTAGCCAAGGCCAACAGCATCCTTGGCATGGGAATACATGCAGGTATTTGAGATGACGGCCCAGCGTTCTCATGTGTCAGGGGCTTTTTTTCCTCCCGTGGCAGAGGAAAGTATTTTTAAGATGGATACCTTTGATTGCCCTGGAATCCAAAGCAGTGCAAGCCCTGGAAAACGAAGGGCCTCTATTTCATGAATCTTGTGGCAGAATGGCTACTCCCACGTAATGTGCGTGGAGCCCAAATTCTGCCACCCCAGATGGCATCCTCCTTCTGCATCCATCGGCTTCTTCCTTGTTATGTCTGTTAGCCAAATCCCAGTCCAGGAAGTGGGCTTGGAATAACGGCATCTGGAGTCATCCTGTCATATCGGGAAAACAACAGCTGTTTGGCGGCCTTTATTCTACGTCGTCTTCCTTTCTGGTGCTGCTGCAAAAATTCGTGCCAGCTGGGGGATCCTAATCTCCGACTTCCACAGCTGAGAGAATCTTCTAGTTTGGAAAGAGCTTGCGCCCCCCCCCCCTTTGATTGCTGTAAGGCATGGGAGCAATCCGTGAGCATGGCAGAGTCTTTGCACTAGTGAGGAGGAGAGAGCACTTTCGTTCCACCAGAGTACTCGTCCCTGCTTGTGTGTGCACCTTGTCCCCGTGGCTTTCATGCACTACAGCTTCAGCCTTCCTTCTACCCCATGATCCATTATTCAAATTCCCACTACAGGCATGCCTTTAAAGAATGATGGGCACTGTATATGGCTTCGCTTCTGTCTAGTGTGTTGTTTTGGTGGATGCTGAATGTCACCCAGCTGCTTTGAAGAAGCCTTGCCCGAGAACAGGTTCCGGCCACGTACGGTCATCTCCGGTAAGTCACGGTACTGGCAGGTTATCGTTCTCTTGCCCAAGGGGTCCGCCCGCCTCCTCGAAGCCACTTTTACTTCCTTGGCTCTAGTTGCCACCCTGTCAGCATTGTGAGCTCAAAGACCCATGGCAGGGATGTTCTCCTATTCCACCAACCCTTTTTGATGATTGTGCAAGAGACTACTTTCCTCTCGCCCTTTAGCAATGGCACATTGATCCATCTGAGCTCGCACGGTTCTCCACGGAACCCTGGGTCAGGATTTCCCATTGGAGGCTGTGACCTCAAGAAGGTAAGTATTCCATGGAATGGAAATTCAGACTTTAGTGACTTGTCAGATGCTAGCATTGACTCAATCTAGCTGGCTGTCGATGAGGAGAACCTCAAGAGAGCAGAGAAGTCAGAGCTTGGGTACAGAGTGGTGATTGAAATCCTTCCTTTGCTTCTAGTTTATCTGATCTGGCTCCCTGTGCCTTCAGCCATAGGGCATTGCTTTCCCCAACCTGGGTTTTAGAGGGTCCTGCTCTTTAGAGGGTGAGCTGAGCAGGCTCTCAGACATCTCAGTGGTCAACCCTATGTGTCCCCTGGAATTTCTGCATTGTGTTTGTTGGTGGCCCAGAATGCCTCTGGCAGATCGAAGTTGACTTTTTCTAGCTGACTGACAATAGGCTTCCTATTAGAATCCTTCATCTGGAAATGCGGATTACTTTTCAAATGCAGGTTAGACCGCAGGCTGACTTGTTGGCACGACAATTGTGCTGTTAGTGTCCTGAGCCTGGAATGCCATCAATGCAGTGAATGGGAGAAGGGGGACTGGGGAAGAGTTTTGATGTGAATCCATTGGGCTTATCCTTGAGCTCTTGTCCCCTCTCAGAAGCATTTCTTCTCCCTTCTTCAGGTGCTGCCTTGTGCCTGTGGGTTCCTTCTGGGAGATGGAAAGAGATCAGGATCTACCTCTGGGTTCTCCTGTTGCAAGTGGGTGGAAAGGATCCAGATGTAGGCAAGTATGTTTTCCCCTGGAATGCTGGCCCCTGGCTGGTCCTATTTGTTTGTTCCTTTGTCTTCTTCTACTTGCAGTATCTCCTAGTTTGTCCTGGGCCAGCAACAACCTGCTCAGCACGGGAATTCATGCTACTTCCCTGGGGTGTGCCCGTTGGCCCCCAGCTCTCAGAAGTTGTTTTGGAAGTTGAAATCGTGGATGGGCCTGGTGTGCACCAGGCAGTAATATGAAGGGCCACTGTGTCCTGCAGCTTCTGGCATACAGGCTTGCTCTTGCGCTGGAGAATGGGATTGATGCCCATTTTCTGCGACTCAGGCTAGCATCCTCCGCCAGCCATCGACCACCTTGTACCACTAAGCCCGCGAAGTGGGCTCGTGATGAGGGTCATCCGGCGTCTTGGTGTGCTACCCTGTCGCTCTTCACCTGTGCTTGCCGTGGGTGTGCTTCTGCCCAATTCTCAGTCATCTGAGCAATCCTCATCTCAGTCTTGCTCATCTGAGAGAATTCCTACATTCAACCGCTCCTTTGATAGCCTCAAGCCATGAGAGCAATTCCTTGGCCAGGCAGGATCTTTCTACTAGCTACAAGGAGTGAGCACGTCTGGCCGACCAGTGTGGTCAACCATGAGTGTGCAGTGCTTTTCCCGTTTCCCTTTGTATATCCAAAGAAAAATTGGCTGCAATCTGACTCAGGTTGCTGTGTTGAGCTTCGTAATAGAGGCAGCCCTTCAATTATTATATGACATGTGTTTGTGTTTTCTTTCTAGAGACCCTCATACTGAGAAGGATTCTAAGTGCCTTGTTCATGGAGAACAATGGCCAGAAAATAACATGCCAACCTGTGCCGTCAAGTCCCTAGTAAGTCGATCTTCTAGGCAAGTTTTCCGTAGGGTCCCCGTGGGTCATGAAGCATCATGTGCGGATGCCGGGGTTGGCATCCCCCATAGATCCCAGTTAAGCTTTCCTTGCTGTACTGGAAATCCTCTCACACAGGGAGGGCACAAAGCCATGAGAGGAGTGTCCCTTCCGAGGCATTCTCCACGATGCTGCAGGGGACCATTTTGGTCTTCCCTTCGAACTGTGCCTCAAGGGAGGCATGGGATGTGATTTCCACATGGAACCTGCCTCCTGGAGCAAGATCAGTGTCAGTTGTCCTGGTAATCTGAGAACCTTGTAGGATCCTCGCTTTGGCTGTTACTAGAGGGTGATGATAAGGACACAGACAAAGCCGAGAAGTCAAAGATCTTGGTGGCAGAATTTGGATTCGAGACCTTCCTTGGCTTTTTTGCTCATTCTGGCTCTGTGTGCCTTTAGGGTTCAGGCCCACTCCTGCACTTAGGCACCTTTTCAGAAAGGCCAGTGTTCTCACTCAGGCAGGGAAGATCTCATATTTCTCAGTGGGTAGCCGTAGGGTTCCCCTTATCTTGTTTGCTTGAAGATGTGATTGTAATGCACTGACTCGGAGGAAGTTGCCTCTGCTTCCCCTTTGCTTTGGTAGGTATGTACTGTAGGCTTCGCTTAGTCTACCTTTGGGAATTGGTTTTGGCAAGAAGCAGTAGGATTATCAGAAGATAGAGGAGTTGGCATCCGCCCTCTTTTGCTAGAGTAATGATAGGGGAATGCTTAAAGGTCAGAATGTCAATGATAGAGGGAACTGGCCAGCTTCAAGGAAAGGAAAGAGAAGGAAGGAAAGACAAGGGGAACGGATAGGAAATGAGAAAGTTGGAACGGAAAGGAGAAAGGGACGCATAGGAAAGTTGGAAGGGAAAGGAAAGGATAGGAAAGCAAACAAAAGAAAGGAAAGGAAAGGGGGAAAGGAAAAGAGAAAAGTAGAAAGGAATGGAAAAAGGAAAGGTCAAAAGGATAGGATCAAGGAAAGGAGGCTTGGGGAAGGGTATCAGTTGTAACCAAACAGAAATTACCCTTGGGGTTTCTTTGCTCCAAGAAGCCTTTCTTTTCCTTTACTGAAGTGGTTCCTAAATCTATAGGGATTTTCCAGTGGAGCCTCACGCTCTAAATGTAGAGAAATGAACCAAATATTCTGAAATGCATTTCCCCCCGAATGATACGACTTGCTTTGCCTTCATCCCTCTAACCTTTCCTGCCTTTGTCTTCTCCTTTCAGAACTGCATTCAAATTAGCCAAGGCCAACAGCATCCTTGGCATGGGAATACATGCAGGTATTTGAGATGACGGCCCAGCTTTCTCATGTGTCAGGGGCTTTTTTTCCTCCCTTGGCAGAGGAAAGTATTTTTAAGATGGATACCTTTGATTGCCCTGGAATCCAAAGCAGTGCAAGCCCTGGAAAACGAAGGGCCTCTATTTCATGAATCTTGTGGCAGAATGGCTACTCCCACGTAATGTGCGTGGAGCCCAATTTCTGCCACCCCAGATGGCATCCTCCTTCTGCATCCATCGGCTTCTTCCTTGTTATGTCTGTTAGCCAAATCCCAGTCCAGGAAGTGGGCTTGGCATAACGGCATCTTGAGTCATCCTGTCACATCGGGAAAACAACATCTGTTTGGCGGCCTTTATTCTACGTCGTCTTCCTTCCTGGTGCTGCTGCAAAAATTCGTGCCAGCCGGGGGATCCTAATCTCCGTCTTCCACAGCTGAGAGAATCTTTTAGTTTGGAAAGAGCTTGCGCCCCCCTCCTTTGATTGCCGTAAGGCATGGGAGCAATCCGTGAGCATGGCAGAGTCTTTGCACTAGTGAGGAGGAGGGAGCACTTTCCTTCCACCAGAGTACTCGTCCCTGCTTGTGTGTGCACCTTGTCCCCGTGGCTTTCATGCACTACAGCTTCAGCCTTCCTTCTACCCCATGATCCGTTATTCAACTTCCCACTACAGGCATGCCTTTAAAGAATGATGGGCACTGTATATGGCTTCGCTTCTGTCTAGTGTGTTGTTTTGGTGGATGCTGAATGTCACCCAGCTGCTTTGGAGAAGCCTTGCCCGAGAACAGGTTCCGGCCACGTACGGTCATCTCCGGTAAGTCACGGTACTGGCAGGTTATCGTTCTCTTGCCCAAGGGGTCCGCCCGCCTCCTCGAAGCCACTTTTACTTCCTTGGCTCTAGTTGCCACCCTGTCAGCATTGTGAGCTCAAAGACCCATGGCAGGGATGTTCTCCTATTCCACCAACTCTTTTTGATGATTGTACAAGAGACTACTTTCCTCTCGCCCTTTAGCAATGGCACATTGATCAATCTGAGCTCGCACGGTTCTCCACGGAACCCTGGGTCAGGATTTCCCATTGGAGGCTGTGACCTCAAGAAGGTCAGTATTCCATGGAATGGAAATTCAGACTTTAGTGACTTGTCAGATGCTAGCATTGACTCAATCTAGCTGGCTGTCGATGAGGAGAACCTCAAGAGAGCAGAGAAGTCAGAGCTTGGGTACAGAGTGGTGATTGAAATCCTTCCTTTGCTTCTAGTTTATCTGATCTGGCTCCCTGTGCCTTCAGCCATAGGGCATTGCTTTCCCCAACCTGGGTTTTAGAGCATCCTGCTCTTTAGAGGGTGAGCTGAGCAGGCTCTCAGACATCTCAGTGGTCAACCCTATGTGTCCCCTGGAATTTCTGCATTGTGTTTGTTGGTGGCCCAGAATGCCTCTGGCAGATCGAAGTTGACTTTTTCTAGCTGACTGACAATAGGCTTCCTATTAGAATCCTTCATCTGGAAATGCGGATTACTTTTCAAATGCAGGTTCGACCGCAGGCTGACTTGTTGGCACGACAATTGTGCTGTTAGTGTCCTGAGCCTGGAATGCCATCAATGCAGTGAATGGGAGAAGGGGGACTGGGGAAGAGTTTTGATGTGAATCCATTGGGCTTATCCTTGAGCTCTTGTCCCCTCTCAGAAGCATTTCTTCTCCCTTCTTCAGGTGCTGCCTTGTGCCTGTGGGTTTCTTCTGGGTGATGGAAAGAGATCAGGATCTACCTCTGGGTTCTCCTGTTGCAAGTGGGTGGAAAGGATCCAGATGTAGGCAAATGTGTTTTCCCCTGGAAGGCTGGCCCCTGGCTGGTCCTATTGGTTTGTTCCTTTGTCTTCTTCTACTTGCAGTATCTCCTGCTTTTGTCCTGGGCCAGCAACAACCTCTTCAGCACGGGAATTCATACTACTTCCCTGGGGTGTGCCCGTTGGCCCCCAGCTCTCAGAAGTTGTTTTGGACGTTGCAATCGTGGATGGGCCTTGTGTCCACCACGCAGTAACATGAAGGGCCACTGTGTCCTTCAGCTTCTGGCATAAAGTCTTGCTCTTGTCCTGGAGAATGGAATTGAAGCCCATTTTCTGCGACTCAGGATAGCATCTTCTTCCAGCCATTGACCACCTTGTACCACCAAGCCCGGGAAGTTGGCTTGTGATGAGGACCATCCAGCATCTTGGTGTGCTACCCTGTCGCTCTTCACCTGTGTTCTCCGTGGGTGCGGTTGTGCCCAATTCTTAGTCAATCTGAGAAATCCTCAACTCAGTCTTGCTCATCTGAGAGAATTCCTACATTCAACCGCTCCTTTGATAGCCTCAAGCCATGAGAGCAATTCCTTAGCCAGGCAGAATCTTTTTACAAGCAATAAGACCAGTGTGGTCAACCATGAGTGTGCAGTGCTTTTCCTGTTTCCCTTTGTGTATTCAAAGAAAAATGGGCTGCAATCTGACTCAGGTTGCTGTGTTGAGCTTTGTAATAGTGTCAGCCCTTCAATTATTAAATGACATGTCTTTGTGTTTTCTTTCTAGATGCCCTCATAATGAGAAGGATTCTAAGTGTCTTGTTCATGGAGAACAATGGCCAGAAAATAACATCCCAACCTGTGCCCTGAAGTCTCTAGTAAATGGATCCTATTATAGCAGCTGGCTACTTTCCTTTGATTCTGCCCATGAGGAATCATTATTCAAACTCGGAAAAGTATTGGTGGAATTCATAGATTTTTTGAATAGGTTTCAAGATCTAGGATGGTCTAGATAGTGATAAGGGAGAGATAAAGGAATAGCAAAACAACCTTGCCTGGGCCATTGTCAGAGAAGACTTACCTGGTCTTGAACTAGAGTCCAATGCAAGTTTTTGATTCTTGCCTCTCATCCAGATGGCAAAAAGTGATCTCCCTTCAGCTATGCTCTTACCAGGGTGAAGCCCAAGGAAGTCAGGATACAAATTTTACATTAAAAAATAATAATTATGAATAGGCACATTCCCCACCCAAGATTACAATGGTTCTTTTGTTTCAGTCATAATTCTCTTCTTAAAGTCAATTTACATCTCTCCCCAGATTCTTTCTTTTACATTCAAATTTCCCCTGCATCATTCCCATTCCTCAATCATTTAAGACCAGAATCTTCTGGGCCTTTCAGAGTCCATTTGGTGATGAATGATATACAGTGAGCGTTTCATTGAGGCAGGGACAAGGGAATGATTGGTTGGCATAGCTGGTTGGCATCCTGTAGAGTCTGGTGTTCGAGCTATACAGCTAAGAGAAACAAAACTCAAGGGAAAAAATTGGGTGGCTAGGTGGTGTAGTGGATAGAGCACTGGCCCTGGAGTCAGGAGTACCTGAGTTCAAATCCAACCTCAGACACTTAATATTTACCTAACTGTGTGGCCTTGGGCAAGTCATTTAACGCAATTTAGCTTTCTAAACCGTAAAAAAACCATACTGGAGTTATTGTCATAGAAAAGGCTATTTAGCAGAGGTCTAGTAATTTAGGAAATAACTGGTTCACTCAGGGGTAAGAATTATACTTTTATAATCCTAAGCCAGTATCAAGATATCTTTTATAAGGACATGGGTTCCAATATAACAGAATTGTTGATAGATGCCACATAAATTGCAAACAGAAGCTCAAATATTATAAACAAATGTACTGAAAAAAGCATTTTGAAAACTGCACGTTTCCATAAAGTACTTTTCTATGGCTTTGGCCATGTTTAGAGGGAACAAAAAATTCCAGCTGAAGAGTAGATCTCTCTTTAAAGCAGTTAAATATGCCAATAGGCATTTCCTGATCCACTGGCTCACTCTCATACTTATTTATGATGCACCTGCTATGATCATGGCAATATGTTATTACAGAGGAGAACAGGACACGAGAACATGTTCTCTTATACAGGCAATATTTTTCAGTGCACCAGGTGAGGGAACTTTTTTAAATTTATTTTTTTATTCTCATTTTGTACAAATGTTTTTTTACATTAATAAAATATTCTTGCTTACAAGTAAATAAAATACCCCTCCTCCCCCATGAATATAGATAGACTTGCTTGGGCGAAAAAAGTAAAGGGGAGAGAAAAAAATTAAAATTAAAAAAAATAATAGTAATAATTGTAGGTATGGCCAGGTGGTTCAATGGACAAAGCACCAGCCCTGGAGCCACAAGCACCCGAGCCCATATCCAGCCTCGTAAACCCAACAATCACCTATCCATGTGACGTGAAAGCCACACAATCCCCACTGCCCTGCAAAAACCAAAAAGAAGAAAAAAAAAAAAAGACCCAAAATAAAATAAAATAGTAATAATAGTAGGGGTGGCTGGGTGGCAGACAGAGCATTGGCCCTTGAGCCAGGAGCACCTGGGTCCAAATCCGGCCCCAGACACCCAAAGATCACCCTGCTATGTGGCCCCAGGCAGGCCATCCAGCCCCACTTGCCCTGCATCCTCCCCCAAATAATAATAACAAAAAATGTGCTTGAGTCTTTGTTCCAACACCAACAACTCTGTTATGGGTGGATCTCATTCTTTATGATAAGTCCATCACAAAAGTTACTTCCATATTTTTCCAACATTGCCATTGCTGATCACAACTCCATGAGGGAACTTTTAAAAGAATTCTACCCTAGTTGAGGCTAGGGTCTTTCTTTCAAAGTCACTTCATCTCCAGCATTTAACATCAAACCCCATAGGGCTAAATGTCTTCAATGGCATATTGTCTTTCTATTTCATTATACCTGATGTTAGGCACATCAATATGTTATAATATAGCAATTACCTATAGCCAGAGCTTCAGGTGGTTTGAGCACTAAGGAGAATCAAATGTGTTCCAGGCTGAAATCTGGTATAAGAGATCCAGGAAAAGACAAATAAAATCATAATTCATTTGTTGCTCACGTAGCTAAGGACAGTGCTGTAAATGAAATGAGATAAACAGATCTTGAGATATCAAAACAATAATCCTAATTCATATATATATATATATATATATGCAGATTTTAACAAAATCAACTTTTTGCAATGAACCCATTTAGTTATTGATATATAAAAGTACTAAACATCTCCTCTTCTGGCTAGGAGATTGCCCATCATCTCCATACTTTTCACATAATAATTGACCAGAGAGTGTCACAGAAAATTTGAGTCTACATCATGTTACATAGGTGCTTTTTCCTCAAAGCAAATAACCACAGTTTAGTCCTAGTTTACATATATAGCTAGACATTTCTGTACATAAACTTTTAACTAATAGCCATCTTCAAAAATACAGATTATTACTTTCAGAATTCTAAAAACCTTAGAACAGCTTAGGTAACCTTAAATTTCTAACATGTGTAATTGATGCCAATGCAAGAAAATAGTAAAAACAACCTGGCATTCAAGGCAATTAACATGAGTTATTATGCATGAATCCACAGATTTATCCCAGAAGGGGGTCATAATTTGTGACATTTCCCTTACCACCCCTTCAAAATGATCACATGTTAATTCCAGGCTCTAACATTTCAGTATTCAAATAGCTTACATCTTCACAAGAGAACCAAACACTGTTAGGATTTCTTTGAAGTTACAAAAGAAAATCACATAACTGTTAAATACATATATCTTCCCCTTCCATAAACATATGATGAGAGACAATGAGATAAAGATTACAAACTTTCTTCCTTTACCACAAAAGACCTTGTGAGATTGTTGACAATTACCAGTATTGATTTAGCATTATAATAGGTCAGATTACAAAATTTAGTACAATATTGCTCTTCTCCAAAAGAAATCAATAAATTATGATTCAATAATACCAAATTCCTTGATGTTCAATTTACCCTGTTATTTTCGTTCTTAATAACACATATAAATTCTTAAGACTTGTTACAAAACTTAGGTGACTAAATTACTCTCAGATAGTTTCTTTTTTATTTAAACAAAGGGTAGTGACCTTTTCCTATCAAGACCTTCCTGACCTCTTTACAAAGTATCTTGAGGTCAGGGAGTCTGAATTTAAATCATTTCAAACTTTGCCACTCACACACTTTCAAATTGTATAAGCAGATAGGCTCAGATCCTAACTTCATTAATTCCTTAAGAGTAGACCCTTTCAAGCAATTAAAATTCAAAACTCAAACTCAAAGGAGTAAAATTTAACTTTGCCTACCTATTTCAGATCTGAATTGCACACACACACACAGACACAGGCACAAACAACAGAAACAACTCTCTTGTATCAAATTTACCTAGCTGAGGTTGATACCCTGGGTCAGTACCAGATCTCAGACTATAGAAACATTTTTCCACCTCTGTAGGCCAGTAGAGAGATGATGCAAAAACTTCCCACTGATGTTTAAATACACATATACAAACATATAGCTGTATTATATTTTTTGAATGTGCCAATTATGACCAGTCAAAAAATAACTTTTAGAATCAATCAGAATTTCTTGAGGAACATCTTACATATTCACTAAGATTTTGAAATAGCCAACCAATAGTTAAATTGTATGCATTCTTAAGTAACTTTATAAAGTTCAACTCCAGCTATTAGCAGTGGCTTAATTTAAGGAAGAAATCTGAACATCCTGGTCCCAGAAAAAGTGATCTTCCCCTTTTCTTTAATTAATTGACCCGAGGCTTCCAAATCATTCTTCCCATTTCCCCTTCCCCCTCCCAAGTGTGGGACTTTCTCAGCCCAGCTAAATGGGGCTTGGAATTGATAAACACCTGTAGCCTAAGAAAAATGTGATCATTGCCCGACCTCCCCCTCCTCCCCAAACCAGGAAGAAAGCATGTGGGTCCCCTGTTTTCTAAAGCAAGTTTTTTTGGGGGGGGTGTCTTACCCTTCTTGCACTGAAGCATGCATTCCATCTGAGGCATAGGTTTAAGTTTCAAAGTTCTAAAAAGGAAGATTTCCTTCTCCCTCCTTCCTCCCTCTGAAGAGAGTGGGGCGGCAGAGAATGAGAGAGAGCAAAAGAGAAAAAGAGTTCCACCCAAACATAATTTCCAGGAGCTCAGGTGTTTTGCTTTTCTCAAATCTAATTCCTTGCAGGGAGCAAGCACACAGCTGGGGGATGAGTATTGGTACCAGATTTTCCCCACATTTTAATTCTCTAAAAATTTATAGGTAGGGAAACATGTCACTTGGACATATGCTGAACATCCTTCCTTAACAACCCTCACTCACAGTGGGGTATAAACCAAACACACCTCAGAACTGCCATTTCTCTGGTCAGTCTGAATAGGAAAGGTTCACAAGAGGGCTACTGCCAACACCACATGGGTTTAGCTTTGATGACAAGCCACAAACTCAGCCTTTTTCCATTTTCCAGAAAAAGGTAACCACAGAAGAGGGCTAGAGGTCCATTAAGGAAAGGAAAGAAAGACAAGGTGAAAGAAGAGGATAGGAGAAAGGGAAGGAAAGGGAAAAAAAGAAAGGAAAGGAAGGAGCAGAAAGGAAAAGGAGGAAAGGACTGGAAAAAGGAAAGGAAAGGACAAAGGAGAATGGGGAAAGCAAAGGGGGAAAGGAAAAACAAAGGAGAAAAGAATGGAAATAGGAAAGGAGAAAGGATAGGATGAAGTAAAGGAGGCTTATGTTAGAATTTTGGGACTAAACAACTGGAATTACCCTTGGGTTCTCTTTGCTCCACAAAGCCTGCCTTCTCCTTTCTGCAAGTGAGTCCTTAATCTACAGGGATTTTCCACTGGGGCCTCAGGGTCTAAATGTAGAGAAATGAACCAAATATTCTGAAATGCATTTTCCACTGCAAGATACCACCTGTCTTGCCTTAATCCCTCTAACCTTTTCTGCCTTTGTCTTCTCCTTCCAGAATTCCCTTGAAATTGGCCGAGGCCAACAGCATCCTTGGCATGAGAATACACCCAGGTTTTTGAGATGATTGCCCAGCTTTCTCATTTGTCAGGCTGCTTTTCCTTCCCATGGCAGAGAAAAATTTTTAAGATGGAAATATTTGATGGCCCTGGTGTCCAAATCAGGTCAAGTCCTGGAAAACAAAAGAATCTTCTGGCAGAATGGCTACCCCCATGTAATGGCCATGGAGGTCATTTTTCCTTCTGCATCCATGGGCTTCTTCCTTGTTATGTCTGTAACCCAAAACTCCAGTCCAGGAAGTAGACTTGACTTTAGGGCATCTAGTCATCCTTTGATATTAGAAACCAACATCTACTTGGGGTCTTTTTTTTTTCTACGTCGTCCTTCACAGTGCTTCTGTCAAATTCTGTGTAATCCAGGGGATCCTTATCTCAGTCCCCATCAGCTGCAAGAATCTTCTAGTTTGGAGAGAGTTTCCATCACTCCTTTGATCCCTGTAATCCATGAGAACCTTCCATTGGCATGGCAGAATTTTTCCATCATTGAGAAAGAGAGAATGCCTGTTCCACTAGGGTACCTGTTTGTGTGCTGCTTTTCCTGGTGGCTATCCTACATTGCCCCTTCAGCCTGCTATCTTCCCCGTGTTCCAGTATTCTTCTTTCTACTGGAGGTAGCCCTTGTAGCATGACGGGCAAAGCATTTGTCTTCCCTTCCCTCTAGCGTATTGTTTTGGCAGATGTTAAATGTCATTCAGTTTGAACCATTGCCAGACAATATGATCTGGCACATGCAGTCAAAGCCTTTTCCTCTCTCCAGTAAGTAATGATATTGGCAAGTTTTCCTTCTGTTATCCCAAGGATCATCTGTCACCTTTTTGAGATGCCGAGTCCAGCGTCCTCCTCAAAACTACTGTCTAACCAAGGACTATTACCTTTAATTTAAAAAAAATGTCTTATGTAATTCTGGTTTATCTCATACTATATGTTTCTTCCTTAAGGATATGATTTCTCTCTTATTACATTCAACTTAGATCAATGGATACTATGGGAATGATGTAAAGACTAGCAAACTGCCTTCTGTGGGGGGTGGGGGAGGGAAGCGAGATTGTGGAAAAAATTGTAAAACTCAAAATTAATAAAACCTTTCTAAAATTAAAAAAAAACCACTGTCAAACTTCCTTGGCCCTATTTGCCATCCTGTCAGGATTGTGAGCTCAAAGACCCAAGACACTAGGGGACTCCCTTTCCAACTCTTTTTGATGATGGTGCAAGAGACTTCTTTTCTCTTTCCCTTTAGCAATGCCCCATTGGTCAAGTTTTTTTTAATGTTTGTCCTGCCTGCTTCATGATTTCTTTTCCTTTTAGTAAGAAATGAATGCCTTATTAAAAACTCAGAAAGTCATTAGTGAAGCAAAAAGGATCTTCCTTTGTGTCATTCTTATGAATGGTTGACCTGAAAGGAGGCACACACTTGGTGAACAAACCCTCAAGTTTTTATTCCCTGTCCTGAAATGCAGGTCCCTTTCCTTGTCCCCATTGACCATGTACTTCCTAGGTTACAGCCTATCCGAAACATTTAATTCCCTCATTTGAATCTCTTCCATGGATTAAATTTTCTTCTTCTCCATTATACATCAAATTAATTATAATTGGTTTCTACCAGTCGCACATATCTAGTATGGAAATGAAAATCACTTCTTACATTCTCTCCTCTTCTTTCATCTGTAATTTCTTTTCCACATCCTACTCCAATTTCTTAAATTGATTTAACAATCTTTTCCCTTGTCCTGTATTTTGTCTAGTAAATAAAGTTTATTCTGCTTATACTGAACAGACATTTGCTTGGTAATGGTAGCAAAGAATTGGAAATTGAGGGGATGCCCATAAATTGGGGAATGGTTGAACAAGTTATGGTATGTGAATGTGATGGAGTACTATTGTTCTTTAAGGAACCATGAATGGTCAGACTCTAGAGAAGCATGGAAAGAATTACAGAAACTGATGGTGAGCTTTAACAACAATATTGTCAGTTGATCTACTTTGATGGATGCAGCTCCTCTCAGCAGTTCAGAGAGCTAGGACAACCCTGGAAGACCCGTTATAGACAACACCATCCACATCCAGATGGAAAAAAAATACAAAATCTGAATGAACACTATGTTCTCTTTTTTAAAATTTCTCTTGGTTTTCCTTCCTATCCCCTGATTTTCTTTCTTTTTCCTTAGTCCTAATTTCTTATACAAAAATGACTAATATGTAAACATGTTAAACACAAACATAAATGTTTGCCACTGAGAGAAGGGGGATAGGAAGGGAGGGTGAAAGAGTGTTGTGTAACATAAATATTCATGTGGATGAATGTTGAAAAACTTTCATAATATGTAATTGGAAAAATAATATATCAATAAGAAAAAAGGAATGACAGTACAATAGCTACCTCCTATCATGGTTCAGACACCCCCTTTTTCTGACAACTTTCTGTCCAATGACATCTTATTCTCCCACACCATTCTGCTTGTGACATCAAGTTGACTGGATATTCTTTTAACTGGATCCCTGATGTAGTTAATAAACCTCTGTTGGTTATAACATATAATTAATCCAATCCAATACATTTTTGTTAAATGGTTATCCATCAAATTGAAATTACTCAAATCCAGAGGCTACCTGATTCTGGATATACTATCCAGTTAAATTCTTTTTATTATTTTTGCAAGACAATGGAATTAAGTGATTTGCCCAAGATCATGCAGCTAAGTATTAAGTGTCTGAGGTCACATTTGAACTCAAGTCCTCCTGACTCCAGGGCCAGTGCTCTATTCACAGCATCATCTTGCTGTTCCTTTCAGATCGTTTTTTTTTTTTTTGCAAGGCAATGGGGTTAATAACTTGCTCAAGGTCACACAGCTAGGTAATTATTCAGTGTCTGAGGCCAAATTTGAACTCAGGTCCTCCTGACCCCAGGACTGGTGCTCTTATCTACTGCATCACCTAGCTGCACCCAGATAAAAATTCTTCAGATCCATGTGGTAAACTCCTACTCCTTCTAATTCAATAGTTTGTTTCTTACTTTTCTTTTTCAAATACCAGGATAAAAGGAATAGCCAATTGAACTAATACATAGGTGCCTTTCAAATCTGAGGGAAGTGTAGTCTTAAGATTTTGCCTTCACAATACTACCACTGGTCTCCCCTGGGGACACTCAAGGCAGAGTAATTTCTTGACTTGTCCTCAGTCATATTCCATGGCCCTATACAAATATCCAATTCTTCCAGGTCTCTGGTAGCATTCACACCCTGTAGTGAGAGGCAGGCTGTGATCCATAGAAATGGAAACAGGAGTGAAAGGGACTTACAAGTATCTCTTTACCATGCAGTTTTATCCTGATATAGTGCAACCAATCACCTCATTCCTTGTTTGTTTTTCATCCATCCCAATGGGAAGGGAACTATCTATGCCACCAGTTGACCTGAAGTACAGACATAAGTCACTTTAACTTTTAGCATATTTTTTATCCATTCTACCCAGGCATATGTGTCCCTATATCCTGTTTCTAGTCCTATAATCTGTCTCAGACTCTTATCTTCAATTACCTTCACAATTTCAGGGACATTGAGGGGTTGCCATTCTTCTACCAGGAACACTAAAGTTGAACTGGATTGTCCTGGGTTGCTAGGTCTTGTACTATTATACTAAATCTTGCTACTGGGTCTCTTTCTGTTATTTCTACTCCAAACCCATAGGTCCAATTCACCTCTCATTCTACATCTTTTATGGTCATCATTATGGAGTCACATCGTAAATCCTGACAATCTGTCCCTAGTAATGGGAAGACAACAAACATGATGGGGTGGCTAGGTGGCACAGTGGATAGAGCCCTGGCCCTGGAGTCAGGAGTACCTGAGTTCAAATCCAGACTCAGATACTTAAAATTACCTAGCTGTGTGGCCTTGGGCAAGCCACTTAACACCATTGCCTTGCAAAAACCTAAAAAAAAACCCATCAAAAAAAGACAACAAACATGAGGTCCACTTAAAATTACAGAGATCAAAAAAGGGGTAGTCCCCTTTGATTAAATAACCCATACAAATAGATGCAAGAAGGAGAAGGCAAGCAATGAGGTAAACTTCTGGTCCGATTTTTCTTTCTTCTGGAAACATCTGATGTCCTTTTATATCTCCAGTTTCTATTACAGAGGTCGTCTTCCTTTCTAGTAGAAGAACTTAACACAACTTTTAAACAGGTCAAAACTCATGTCATTAATTGAAAATAAAACTCACACTTCTTAGATCATGACACTTTACGATTTGACTTGCCCACTATCATGTTGATATACACAGAAAATTCAGTGACAAATAGGAATTAACCGAGTTTTGCTTTTGACATTATCTTTTTCCCCATTTGAAGGATGCTTCTCCACTTAATAAAATAAACTCCTTAAGGATTCCACTACAAAAGTGAACTTGCTAAAGACTGCCAAATTAACTTGAGCTTGTCACACATACATTTGATAATCATTTTAGAATAGCGAGTATTCAGTAAGTGATTTATAAATGCAAGTTTTAACTTTATTCTAATATTTAAAAATAAATAAAAAATTCTTAACTGAAAATGAATTTCTCTTGGAAATAATATCTTTCTAATATCTTTAGTTGAGTGACATTCCTTTGCTTAAAGCAGAACTAGAGACTGTCATAATAGAGAATAGCTTGATGTCATAAAAAACTTCTTATGCTTCACTTAAATGTTCCCTTGTCATTGTAAAAAAATTAAGGACCTTAATTCTCACAGGAACATATAGCTGACAAATGGCAAGGCTATATATTAACCTAGTTGGCTATTAGGATTTAGATAAATGTAGACTGACTTAAATTTCTACACCTTATTTCAATATAGACCACCTGACATGATTACAGCAATTTACTACAAAGATCAGGGATATCTGGAAATTTTTTTTAAAAAATTATTTAAATGTCAGTTTCCAGGCAGAGGTGGGCAGCTAGGTGGTGCAATGAATCAAGCACTGGCCTTGGAGTCAGAAGGACAGGAGTTTGAATCCAACCTCAGACACGTGACACTAGTGTGACCTTGGACAAGTCACTTCACCCCAACTGCCTCACATCTAGGGCCATCTGCAGGCATCCTGATTCATATCTGGCCACTGGACCCAGATGGCTCTGGACAAAGTGAAGTTAGCAACTTAGCACAGCACCCCCCCATTCAAATCCAATTCATGAGCTTGTCTTGCCATCACCTCCCTGATGGCATGGTCTTTCTCAACAAGAAAGGATGAACATCATCATCTCCAGGTCATGTGGGTGGCCAAATGCCTTAGGCCAGATTTTAAACCTGCCAAGTGAGACTTATTCCAAATGACACATTTGGGAAAGCAAGTTAGGAAAATATAGCCTTAGAGATAGCTAAAACCTGTTTTCCCAGTCCCTCTCAGTGAGCCTGTCACCTGGAGGCATCAATAGAACATTGACTCAATAGCATTTCTTTTGCTGATCATACTTAGAATCAGACCCAGAATAATAGTCCCATAAGATCTTAAATAGCAGATTCTAAATAATCAGAACTTGAAGGGAATTTAGCTTACAAATCAAAGCTTACAACAAAAGATATAGGATGTATAAACCCAATAATCACAGAATGCATATAGAAACAGATTCTGTAGAAACAATTTTCTCTTATTAATTTGTTCAGTTATTATCCATATTCAATGAGACATAATAAACCATTGCTTCCAGAATCCTTTAAAAACAATTAGGACATCTTAGATATCTTTCTTATTTAACCTTAAAGTAAAAAGAAATCTTTAAAACTGGAATTTATCAAACTCAAGTTTGTATAAGATTATCTCCATCACAAATAAATCGTCCAAAGTTCCCAAGACTCAAATAAATCCCAATTACCACAAGTTTCCTTGAACCAAAGGGTGTTTCCAAAAGGAAGTCTGTTTGTTTGATAGGGACAGTATGCCTAATTAAATTATTCTTGGCACAAAGTTTACCAAGGCTTAAAGAGTTATTCAAATATAATTTTTCTTTGTCTTTACCTTATCACTAGAAATTATCCCATATTAAATATTCAAATTAACTTGGATATGAAATACATCCTTAGATGCTCTCACACAATGATTTTTTCCTAAATTTACTCTCTAGAAATTCTTCAACATAGGAAATTCTCGATAAAGATTTATGACCAGATGGTTCTAAAAATCCTTTTTTTGTGATTTCAAGATTTATTTGATACCTCACATAACAATCTTATGAAATTCATAAGTCATGGGAAAAATTTTACTTCAATGAGCAAATAATAATGATATTTATTTTCTTCACATGGTTTATTGCAAACAGCATAATTTTAAACTTCCCAATATTTAGTTTATAAGAGCATTTTATCCCTACCAGAAAATAGCTGATATAATTATTAACTAATATTTCTTCATGAAAATTATGCCATTTCCAAAACTTGAAAGTTCATTAATTTTGTATTTCAGATTATGTTACACAGATCAGCCCATATAGTGTTACTTAATTGAAGAGGTAATAAAATGTTAACATTCCCATAGCAATTACTTTATAGCCATACAGATCTTTGTTTTCTTCTTACAGAATAACCTAAACCATCTTTCTTTATATAGCATATACATTTCTCATTGGCAAAACAGCAAATATTAGGTAGCCCTACTTTGTTTCCTTCAGGACTAAAATTTGGATTAAATAAAGCCATATCTGGATTTATAAGTTAACTCCCGATATATAAATTCCTCTGTTTTTACAAGAACGGTTAAAAAAAATCATTCCTAGTTACCAAATGGTTTGCAAGCTTTCAATTTTTTTTTCTTAACTCATCATGGACTGACCTCAATAAAACCTTTTCTTTCTGCAGTTTCCTGCTGAAGTTTAAACTGTAACATTCTTTTAATGTTCTAGCATGGGCTAGACCCTGAAATCTTTTTTATTAATCTTTTATTTGTTTTCCAATTATATACAATAGTAGTTTCTTTTTGTAAGGTTTTAAATTTTACAATTCCCCCCCACCCTCCTTTCCCTTCCCCCACCCTCCCATAGAAGGCAGTCTGATCATCTTAGCATATTTCCATGCTATATGTTGATTGAAATTGAATATGTTGAAAGAGAAATCATCTCCTTGAGGAGAAAATAAAATATTAGAGATAGCAAAAGTATGTACAAAAGACACTTTTTTTTACAAAAAAAAAATGAAGGTAATAGACTGGTCTTTGTTTGACCTCCACAGTTTTCTCTCTGGATACAGATGGAATTCTCTGTTGCAGGTACCCTAAAATTGTCCCTGGTTATTGCACTGATGGAATGAGTAATTCCATTACAGACCCCAAAACCTTAAGATCGGATGATAATCTATGCCACATTAATCTTTTAAAAACCCCAAAGAATAGCAGGATTCACATTTTAAACCATTTGTTTTAGTCATATTGAAATTAGGAGAAGCTAAAATTGATTTTTTTTTATTTGTGCAAGGCAGTGGGGTTAAGCGACTTGCCCAAGGTCATATAGCTAAGTAAGTATTATATCTGTCAGACTGGATGTGAACTCAGGTCCTCTAGACTCCAGGAGTTGTTGCTCTATCCACTGCCCCACCTAGCTGCCCCCCAGGATAGGATAAATGAAAATTACACCTGGATTTATATACATAAGCTTCAGTTTTAGCATTCTGGGTTACACTTTTTGTATGCATTCAAATTTCTGGGGTGCATCATTTCCCACTGCTAGAGATTTTGTTAAAGTAGCAGTTTGCTGTTAGCATCTTAATTTTGCCTCTGAGCACAACTTCATTCAGGTCAAATATGGATTCCAAATTCCAAAAGGAATGCATTAACTTAATTTTTAACTGTTCACTTCTATAATTTTTTAAATTTCCTCATAGGTTCTTTACCTACTTAAGACTATATTTTTATGTTAAATATACCTTTCCCAAACTTTTTACAACTTCCATTTTTCCTTTGAACTTTCTACTCTCTTCCCAAGTCTTTCAAAATTCATTTTACAAGTTTCCTTCTTTATTATTTTTTAATATACTGGAAGTTTAATTCTACTTCAGAATATTCTTTTTTTTTTCTAATTAACATTGTTTTTGATGTTTGGAGCACACATGGCCATCCACAGCTCTTACTCATATCTAAAAGAATACATTTTTAAAACCTTTGTATCATCCCCCAAATTTCCTTTTTTGTTATGATTTAAATATCCCCCCAAAAGACAATAATGCCAACCAAATCCTCTTAAATATGTTCGTACTCTTTAAAGCACTCATAGCCTTAGCAACAAAACACTTTCAAGTTACTTTATCAATTTCATGGTGATAAATGATATTTATTTCAAAATTTAAAATGTAGATTGGAAAAATATGTTTAAGTTTTGTTAACCCTCTTTGTCCTTAGGCTAAAATGAAACAGCAAAGTTAGTTTTATAAATGAAGTTTAATTCTCTAGGATCTTAGCAAAACATACACCCATGGCTGGAGGGCATCCTGGTGAACACCAAGTAAAGCAGAAAATTGGGGGGACAATTGATACAGAATGAACACAGAATCATAAAACTTTTAGTGGCCAACTAATCAGGCTACACATCTGTATGCCACTGATTACTTTTGTGTAGGACGAATGTAACCACTTAAATAAATATCGGAGATTTCTCAAGGTATGAAGAGAAAAAGCTTTATTCGATTCTCGAGAAGCAGACCCCACTCAGCCTTAAAGATGGAGAATGAGCCAAAGCGGCAAAGACCCCAAAGGTCATATATTCTAGTGTGACCCCCCCCCCTACTGACCTATCCTCACCAGTGAGGAATGTGGTCTTCCCAATCTAAATTCCTAAACTAATCTAAAGGGGGAAAAATGCATATAGTTCAGAAACAGGATTACCCCCTTCAGTCCCAGGAATGTCTGGACTTCAACAGATAAGACAGGGTCAGTTGACTCTTTACATTTTGGTTATGATACCCCAGAACTTGCTTCCCAGGGGAGGAGGGGCAGAAGAGATAAACAGTTCAACTATTTCCAACCTATAATATTTTCCTGAAGAAATCTCAAGCCTTGTGCCAATCACTGATGATTATCTAACGCATCCATAAGATCTGTTCCTGTGTCAAACCTGGCAAGATCTGATTTTCTCCAGGCTTGTGATCTCCAAAGTGTTAAAAAGATAAGAATCCATTTCTTGGCTATAGGACCAGAGCAGTCTTCCGGTCTGTCTTCTCAGGGTGCGATACCGAACTAGAAAGCCATTCTTTGAGATGCACATTTGAAGAAGACTGCACAAAGTTAAAGCTCTCAAAAAGAACAGACTGGGGCAGGGAAGGGGTGGGGGGGGGGCACATCCTGAAACTTTTAATCCTCAATGAGGGCTGATAGAAGAACTTGTAATTAGAACTAGAGAGATCAAGACATGGTAATAAACTCTTTTTTTAGGCTTTTGCAAGGCAAATGGGGTTAAGTGGCTTGCCCAAGGCCACACGGCTAAGTAATTATGAAGTGTCTGAGGCCTGACTCAGGGACTCCTGACTCCAGGGCCGGTGCTCTATCCACTACACCACCTAGCCGCCCCAGTAATGAACTCTTAAAGGATATTAGACTAGACAGTGTTGTCCGATCTAATTGGCATCCAAAGTCCACCAGAACCTTTGACAGAAAAGAGGCCCTAGTTTGGAACCTCACAAACACTCAACACAACCTAAATAGCCAGTTCCCTCTTGGAGTCACAGTTTCTTAAAACATTCTTTGACTTTAAAACTAGCAACTAGCTGAGAGACAGACAGACAAAGACAGAGAGCTGCACCTTTGAGAAATACATTATTAGTTATCAGAGTAGAGTTTAAGAAATGAATGGCCTAATGTCTGGTCAGGCTTAGGTCACCAAATGGACCTTCAGGAGACCTCATAGCACTGGGACCTCAGGATAAATCCCCAAATCTTTGATCCTTTGGTGTCTCACCCACATTTTAGGTTCAGCCTCCCTAGTCCCAGCCTGCGCCTTCATATTTAAGTGGAAACAGCTGAGGAACCATCCATCCTTTCCAGGAGGAAGCCCAGTGTGATTCCCTTGGGAGAGTGGTTGTTTCTTTAATAAAGATATTATAGGCTTGTTTCTCTTATTTTTCTAGTCCATGTGGTATCTTCCCATTCCCTCAACAGCCTCCCTAAGGGACTCTGGAGGAAATGACCACCAGGTTTTCCTCATTTCCCCCTTTGTTTCTTTGGATTCTTTGGATTTCTTTGGACTCCTTTGGATTCTTATTTCCCATCCTGCTTATTTGTCAGAAAGTCCTTGTGGTCTTGTGAACTTCACTTACCTCATTCTCCTAGCACACCCTGTCTCTGACCCAGCAGGATTCCTAACCAGCAACACTTGTTAGTCTTCCTTTCTTCCTTTGGTACTATAGAGGTTACAGCCTCTCCAAAGTGCCTAGTTCCCCCAGGGGAATCTCTGCCCCATGACATTTCCCACTCCCCTGTTATGTGTAGGCCCAAATATTGACCATTTTTAACTGATTTAAAAAATAAGAAGGGAGATATTTTTGATAGACCCATTCACTTTTTCCAATAGAATTTTATTTATCAATGATCTTTAAGAAAAACTAAAACTAACAATGGAAACCACTCTATCTTGGTTGGGGTTAAATAAAACTTTGAATTGGAGCTAAACCTGATGACACTTTTTTATATAAACTTTTAAATTTATTTAGTTATTTATTTTGAATTTTACAATTTTCCACTTATTCTTGCTTCCCTCCACCCCCCCCCCCACAGAAGGCAGCCTGTTAGTCTTGATATTGTTTCCATGCTATACACTGATCTCAGTTGAATGTGATGAGAGAGAAATCAGATCCTTAAGGAAGAAACATAAAGTATAAGAGAGAGCAAGATCAGACAATAAGATATCAGGTTTTTTTTCCCATAAATTAAAAGTAATAGTCCTTGGTCTTTGTTCAAACTCCACAATTCTTTCTCTGGATACAGATGGTATTCTCCATCACAGACAGTCCCAAATTGTCCCTGGTTGTTGCACTGATGGAATGAGCAAGTTCATCAAGGTTGATCATCACCCCCATGTGGCTGTTAGGGTGTACCATGTTCTTCTGGTTCTGCTCCTCTCTCTCAGCATCAGTTCACTTAAATCCTTCCA
The DNA here is from genome assembly GCF_037893015.1 of Macrotis lagotis. Classification (NCBI taxonomy): domain Eukaryota; kingdom Metazoa; phylum Chordata; class Mammalia; order Peramelemorphia; family Peramelidae; genus Macrotis; species Macrotis lagotis. The sequence continues at coordinate 796,301 of NC_133666.1, forward strand.
GGCTTTTCTGAATTCCCATCCCTCCTGGTTTCTAATATAACCATAGTGTTCCATAACATACATGGACCACAGTTTGTTAAGCCATTCCCCAACTGATGGACATTTACTTGATTTCCAATTTTTTGCCACCCCAAAAAGGGCTGCTATGTATATTTTTGTACAAGTGACGTTTTTATCTTTTTTCATCTCTTCAGACTCAGTAGCCACCACTCTATTTCTTAGCCAGTACCAGACAATTTTGATGACTGATGCATTATAATGTAATTTTAGATCTGATAGGGCTAAACCTCCTTTTTGGCACTTTTTTTTCATTAAATCCCTAGATATTTTTGATTTTTTATGTCTCCATATGAATTTACTTACAATTTTTTCTAACTCATTAAAGTAACTTTTTAGAATTTTGATTGGTAGGGCACTAAACAAGTAGTCTAATTTTCATAGAATTGTCATTTTTATTATGTTAGCTTGGCCTATCCATGAGCAGTTGATATTTGCTCAGTTATTTAAATCTGATTTAATTTGTGTGAGAAGTGTTTTGTAATTGTTTTCAAAAAGTTTCTGAGTCTGCCTTGGCAGGTAGACTCCCAGGTATTTTATATTGTCTGAAGTCTGATGAGACTTTTTTTTTGCTAGTCAATGGGGTTAAGTGGCTTGCCCAAGGCCACACAGCTAGGCAATTATTAAGTGTCTGAGGTCAGATTTGAACTCAGGTACTCCTGACTCCAGGGCTGGTGTTCTATCCACTATGCCACCTAGCTGCTCCCTGATGAGACTTTTTGATATAGAAATAGTCATAGGAAAATTCCTCCTTCCTTTCTTCAACCTTACTTGGCATGAGCTGATATATCCATAAACCTGATGAGACTTTTTTTAAATAAACTTTTAAATTTATTTATTTATTTTGAATTTAACAATTACCCATGTGTCTTATCTCCAGAGCCATATCGATAGCCCTTTTTCTTGGGAATAGCTTACTCTCTCTGGTCTGTGGAGACTCCCATAGATCTTGCTTTTACCAGTAAATCATCTCCTCATCTCTTTCCCCGGGAAATTAGATCAAAGATTCCAACATTTACACATTTGGCACTGGTGGGGAAGTGGAAGATCAAAATCTCCTATTTAAACTCAACTGGCTTTCCCAATGCTAAGCAATCAAGATGGTTTGTACTGATTATCTCTTCCTACTCCTGAGCAAATTCATTAAATTTTGGCTTAAAAGGGATCATTTGTTTCTGGATGTGTTCTCTCACAAAACTGATATTGCAGTGGGGTACCAGAGAACACAGACTGGGGACTTTGACCCTTTGTGGGGGAGGATTCCCCTCTGGTTAACATTTACATCTTCAATTACTGTCAATATACTACCAAAAAAACCTAAAACCAAACTCTCAAAATCACAAACACTAACAATTATAAACAAATCTTTTCTATGTATTGTTTATTTAGTAAACATTATCATTAGAAGTCCAAAGCATGGGTTAACTAGGTGGCACAGAGGATAGAGCACAGGCTGGGAAATCAAGGGGACCTGAGTTCAAATCTGACCTCAGACACTTAACAATTACCTAGCTGTGTGACCTTGGACAAGTCACTTAACACTATTGTCTTACAAAAAAATTCAAAGCATATCATTAAGTCCCTCTGAATGGAACAATTAAGAATAGGTTACAAATCCCAAATTCTTGAACACAGCTTCTGCTTATAACTTGAAATATCTAAGCTTGACAGAACTATACAAAATAATAAATAAAACCATGAAATATCAAGCAGAATAAGGTTTTAGGAACAGGAATGTCAGTTTTGAGGAAGCACTGGAATAAAGAGAGTAGAAGATATTCAGATGCTAGGTAATGACACTAAAGAAATGAAATTTTAGAACAGACCATGTCAGGAATGTAAGGATTCATAAATGAGAGCCTGAGAAGAGTCTCTAAAAGATGGCATAACTGATCCAGGAGAGAACAGTAAAGTTCTGTCTTAGAGTGTGCTCAGTTTCTCTGTGTCATATCTGTCTCATAGGATTCTTAGAATTTATAATAATCTTCTGTGAAATGCAAAAATTGAAATGCAAAATATTGTACATTTCAAGAGTTGCTTTAAATATATTCTGAATATTTGCAGGTAAATAATGTATAACATGCTAAAGAATTAGAAAGATAGTGATTAGTTCTGAAAATTTGCATGTGGTGGGCGGAGCCAAGTGGCGATAGGAGAAGAGCCTCTCTTAGGTGCTCTCTCTATATAATATTTCAAAACTCATAAAATAATGACTAACTAAATTTTCGAGAGACAGAACCCACAGAGGGATGCAGTGAGGCATTTCTCCAGTCCAAGGTAACCTGGAAAATAGTGGAAAGGCTCCGCTCCATGGGGTTAGGGGGCAGCCTGCCAGAGTGAAGGAACTTCAGCTTCCTGGAGGCAGCCCCAGGGCTCCGAGGAGCCTCAGCTTACCACAACAGTGGGAGCAGTTTCCTGATTTACACCCCGGGGAGCACTGGGCACAACTTGGGAAAATCAGCATGGGGGGGGGGGACCTCTGCCAGAGTGAGCATATGAAACCCAGCCCTCAGGGCACTCAGCAAGCAGTGTGGCTGTGACAGCCTACATCCAAGAACCAGAACCAACAGGAGACCCCAGACAACTGAGCCTTGAGTGCTCAGCATACCTAAGGTAGGGGAGTGGAGAGACACTTCCAAGGTCTGTCCTCTGTACCTGGAACAGGACTCTGGGGCTCTGACCACATTCAGATTCTGATCACAGTCTAGGCCCCCCATAAAACAGCAGGGCTCCCCTCCACCTCAGCCCTGTGGCAGAGGGGTGTCCTCGTGGTCATTCACAGACCAGGAGGGAAGACAGAGCCTCACACTGAGATCCTTGTGGAGGGGTGTCCCAATAATACTCAAAAGCTCAGGAATCACCCCCAAACCAGGTGCAGGCTGGGGAAATGAGTAAATAGAGAAAAAAGAGGAATACCTTTGAGAAATACATTATGATCCCAAGAAGAATCAAAATACTCAATTTGAAGATGAGGAAGTACAAGCTCCTGCATCCAAAGACTGCAAGAAAAACGGAAAATGGGTTCAGGCTATGACAGAGCTCAAAACAGATTTTGAAAATCAAGTAAGGGAGATACAAGAAAAACTGGGAAAAGAAATGAGAGAGATTCAGAAAAAAACATGAAAAATAAGTCAGCAGCTTAGTCAAGGGGATCCAAAAGAATGCTGAAGAAATAACATGTTAAAAATCAGTTTAGGTCAAATGGATAAAACAGTTCAAAAAGTTATTGAGGAGAAGAAGGCTTTAAAAAGCAAAACTGGGGGCGGCTAGGTGTTGTAGTGGATAAAGCACCGGCCCTGTAGTCAGGAGTACCTGGGTTCAAATCTGGTCTCATACACTTAATAATTACCTAGCTATGTGGCCTTGGGCAAGCCACTTAACTCCGTTTGCCTTGCAAAAAACCTAAAAGAAAAAAAAAAGCAGAAATGGCCAGATGGAAAAAAAGAGATAAAGTTCTCTGACGAAAACAAATCCTTCAGAAGTAGAATGGAACTAAAGGAAACTGTTGACTTTACGAGAAGTCAAGACACAATATTTCAACACCCAAAGAATGAAAAATTAGAAGAAAATTTGAAACATCTCATCGAAACAAACAACTGATCTGGAAAACAGATTCAGGAAATATAATTTAAAAATTATTGGGATACCTAAATGTCATGATCAGGAAAAGAGCCTTGACCTCATTTTTAAAGAATTCCTACAGGAAAATTGCCCAGATATCCTAGAAGCAGAGGGCAAAATAGAAATTGAGAGAATCCACTGATCTCCCTGAGAAAGAGATAAAAAAACAACCCCCAGGAATATTATATCCAAGTTCCAGTACTTCCAAGTTAGAGAGAACATATTATAAGCAGCCAGAAGGACACAATTCAAATATTGTAGAGCTGCAGTAAGGATCACACAGAATTTAACAGAAACTACAATAAAGTGTTGTAGGGCTTGGAATATAATATTCTGGAAGGCAAAAAGAGTTTGGAGTGCAACCAAGAATCAACTACCCAGCAAAACTGAGTGTCCTCTTCCAGGGAAAAAGGATGGATTTTTAATGAACCACAGGAATTTCAAATGTTCCTGTTAAAATGGCCAAAGCTGAACAGAAAGTTTGATATTCAAATACAGGACTCAGGTGAAGCATAGAGAGTGGAGGAGAAAGGGAAAATATGAGGGACTTAATGATGGTGAACTGCATGTATTCCTGCATAGAAAAATAATACTGATAATACTCATATGAACCTTCTCAGTTAATAGAGCAGGTAGAAGGAGCTTTTATAGATGAAGCACAGGAGAAAGCTGAATTTAAAGATATAATATAGTGTAAAATGGAGTCAGTGGCTAAAAGGGAAAATGTAATGGGAGAAAGAAAAAGGAGAGGGGGAATAGGCCAAGATATTTCATATAATAAGATTTTTCTTTATTACAATGAGCTATTGCAATGATATGGAAGAGGGGAAAGCAAGGGGGAATGAGGGAATCTTTGCTCTCATCAGAGGTGGCTCAGAGAGGAAACAGCATATATACTCAATGGGGTATAGACATCTAGAGTAAGAAGGAGTGAAGGGGGATGGGGGAAGGGGGGATGTGAGTGGTGGAGGAGAGGGTGGACCATGGGGGAGAGTGGTCAGATATAACACATTTTCTTTTTTATTTCTTGCAAGGGGCTGGGATTGGATGGCCTGTCCGGGACCACAGGGCTGGGTGGGTGCTGGGCCTTAGGGGTGGTATGTGGGCTCGGGGCCTCTTGGCCCCAGGGCTGGTGATCTATCTGCTGTGCCACTCAGCTACCCTACAACATATTTAAGAAGAGGGAGAGAGTGAAAGGAGAGAGAAAATATAGTGTATGGTAGTGGGTGAAGTATGAATGGAGGGAGTTGTGATCAGTAATGGCAACAGTGGGAAAATATGGAAGTAGCTCTTCTGATGGACTTATCCTAAAGAATGTGATCCACCCATGACAGAGCTGGTGGTGTTAGAACACACAAACTGAAGAACTTTTATTATTATTATATTATTATTATTGTTATTATTATTATTATTATTAGGGGGGGATTGTGGGACAGATGGGGTTGGGTGGCTTGCCCAGGGCCACACAGCTGGGTGACTGTTGGATGTCTGGGGCTGGATTTGAACCCGGGTGCTCCTGACTCCAGGGCTGGTGCTCTGTCCACTATGCCACCTAGCTGCCTCTATTATTATTATTATTTTTATTTTTAATTTTAATTTTTTCCTCTTTCATTTACTTTATCACTCATGAGAGTCTATACTTTTGGGGGGAGGGGTATTATGTTCACTTTTAAGCAAGGATATTTAATAATGTATAAAAAATTCATACAAAAATAAAATAAATATAATAAAAAAAATAAAATTTGCCTGTGGTCACTAGTGTAAAAATAGGTTTAACATAATTGTCTGTGTGTAACCTACAGCGATTGCTTTCTTGCATAAGAGGGGTGGAAGAAAGGTAGGGACACAAATTTGAAACTCAAAACCTTACACAAAATTGATTCCTAAAATCTATCCTTACATGTCATTAGAAAAAAATAAAATGCTATTAAATGCAAATAAGAAAACAAAATATGTATGTGGTATGATTCTTGTGCATAGTAAAGTGATCCAAATGATTCTTGTGCATAGTAAAGTAATCCAAAAAGAAAATCAAAAGTAAAATCCTTTTGAAACATATGAAATTAGGGCTTTAGAATCCAAACTATTAGCTCTTGGTAGCTCCTTTGACATTTATTATCCAGTCTTCCCAAGATCTTTCCAAGATCTATGTTGTGACGGTCCAGGAGTTTAAAATACTGAAATTCCTAGCTTGAAGATTATGCCTGCCCTCTCAAAGTCCAGATTTAGAGTGAAAAGCTTAGAGAACTTAGGAGATGTGGGGTGGCACTTGGTACATCTGACGTACGAGCTTAAAGAATTGGGAATTCAGTATTATCAGCTTGATGAGACTACAAAATCTGCAAGGCTAGAATTGTGAGGGCCTAGAGAAGAGGGAAGGGGAGATATACAGGGTCTGGGAATGGACAATTTCAGAAGCAAAAAGATTTGAGTAGTCATAGAGTGTTAAACCTGGTAGTTGCCATGCAGATGAAATGACAGAACTAGCAGTGGCCATTGAAAAGGGGACCTCAGAGCAAAAACAGTCCTTAGGGCAACCAATGACAGATCTTGCAGGGACCTGGAAAACAGGAATAGACTTTCGAGTGGCAAATCTCACCCATGCCAAGGATGAATTTTTAACTTGTCTTAATCCATTGCACAGCAAGAAGATGAAATCGGTCAATACATAAAGAAATGCAGCAGATTCACTGGAATGTCAAATATGGATTATAAAACTTCTATACTTTGGTCACACAATGAGAAGATGTGACTTATTGGAAAAGACCCTAATATTGGAAAAGACAGAAGGCAAAGGTCAAAGCAGATGCTAGAGGAAAAGATGGCTTGATAGCATCATGAAACCAAGGAAAAATAACTTGAACAGAATTTGACAGAGAGAGGAGGATGGAAGGAACTGCCTGGCATGCCAAAATCCACATAGTCACAGAGTGTGTGAAATGAATGAATTACTGAACAATAGCCAATATTCTTAGGAGTCCTAAATAGTGATCATCTGTAATTAATTCAAAATTAATTTATGAATATAGATTTTGCATGTAAAATCATTCATTTATTCCAATATAAATTATATTAAGAAGCAGTGATGCATAATACAAAGAACAAGAAAATGTAAAGGTAAAACTTTTTAAAAATCTATACTAAAAAACTCCAAATTCAAATAAATTTCAAAATACTTTGTGTTTTTGAGAGCAAAAAGTCCCAAATCCTACACAACCTGAACAACACACCAAGTGCATTTATACCTTTTTTAGTAGTCTTCTATTTAGATTCATTTTAAGAAAAATGGATCTTCAGCAATTTTCAATGAAAAAGAAAACATTTTCAGGATAGAGAGTTTTTTTATGAAGAAGACTTCTATTTAAAAGTCATCACAACGATAAAACCAAGGTACACTGTAATAATAATTAGAGTAATAAAATTACAAATTAGAACTTGATGCAAGTTATCATGATATGACATTAAAATCCCAAATGCCTTGTCTTCAATGGTCCATAGAACACTAAATTGTCTTTCATGTGGGAATTTTTGAAGGATTTGAAAGCAGAGATACAGAATTTTTGAGCTAGAACTTAAAAACTCATTCTGAATGTCTCAGTGGTGAGTGGAAAGTGAAGCCAGAATAGATGATCAGAGAGGACATTGAAACAAAAACTTTGTGGGCTTGGAAAAAACCTTTGAATCCAGAATCTTTATTTTGATTTGTCAGTGGAATAAATAATGCCATGGTTCAGAGGACCTGTAAGTCAGAGAGTGGGAGAAGTTCAAGAGCTGAAAATGGAAATTGTCAGAAACACATAGCAATGATGTAGCCATGGTGAAGGTAAGGAGAGACCTTTGAAGGGATATTGGAGAGGAGAGTTCCCTGAGACTAAAGGTTTGATTCCTAAGTGGTCTCTGAGAACAGAAGTGATTAGGTCTGAATAGGCTTTAAAATAGAAAATATCATAAATGTCAAAAATGTATTTTCAGATATATTCTTATTGGACTCAAATATTAACCATTTGTAAGTCATTTATAAAATAACAGTTCTGAGAAGCATAAATTTATGCTTACTTTTGAAGATGCATGGGTCATATTAAAAATAAACATATTTGCCATCCTAAACTCAAATCCTCAAGGGTAGGGTGAAAACACTCTCTACTTTAGTGTCACTCTAAAGGACCTGGAAACCCAGCAAAATCTAAATAGCTGTAGAAAGAAAACTAGTGCAATCTTCTGTACTTGCTTCATTGAAAAAGATAATTCATAGTGGTGGTAATGATGATAGTGACTATTCAGTAGTCCAAAACATAGAAGAGTAATGTTAGAAATCAGAAACCATAAAAGAAACAAGGCAAAAAAAAACAAGCTTAGGAGGATGTTCCTTTATATGTGAGAATTATCTATCACTGAAGATCTTTAGAAACTGAATCTCTGGGTTTCCAGGTATCCTGAAAGTAGAGAAATTGTTGGTATGCTAGAGCTTAAAACACAAAATTTCTCAGCATACAAAGTAAGTACCTCCTTTGAACAGACACCTAGGAATGGATTGGAAAGCCAAAATTCTTGAATGGGTGTTTTATTTGAAATCTAGAATATGTAATCTTGATTGGAAATATTCGGTTCTGAATGGATTGTTATTATCCTGAAGGACACAATCCTGGAATCCTGAACTGGATGAGTTGGAAGGGTGATTTTTTTTGTACTTCATTCCTTTTTATTCAGCTTGAGAAATTTATTGGGAAAACATGACAGGTAGAGACACCTCACATGACAAAAAAAGAACCAGAAAATGGACCCTCCAACCATGTTGAGCCCAGCCCCATCTCCCTTCAAAGGACAGAAACCCTGTCAGATTAGTAATCACATCTATGGCAGCCAATGCACCCTGTAGGGCTCCCCTCCACTAACAATTGGAAATAAACATGGAGCCCTTCTGAAAACAACACTGTGGGTCTGATAGAAAAGTTGTTCAGTCATTTCCAACCTGGGAAGCTGCAGGGGGGCAAGGACTGAAGAAGAGGTTGATAGGGGCATCTTAAGGAGGGCCCCAAACGACTAGCTTTTCAGCCACTTTGGCAAATATTTCCAAGTAAAAAAAAAATGCCCAATGTTGTTTTTCTGAGAGTTCCCCTTGGACTTCTCCCTGACTCCTCACACTCACAGATGCAAATGGGAGAGCCCAAAGGTCACATTTTTCTTTTTTTTCTATTAAATATTTTATTTATTTTGAGTTTTACAATTGTTCCCCTAATCTTACATCCCTCCCCCCCAACCCCCACAGAAGGCAATTTGTCAGTTTTACATTGTTTCCATGTTGTACATTGATCCAAATTGAGTGTGATGAGAGAGAAATCAGATCCTTAAGGAAGAAACATAAAGTATAAGAGAGAGCAAGATCAGACAATAAGATATCTATTTTTTTCTAAATTTAAGGTAATAGTCCTTGGTCTTTGTTCAAACTCCACAATTCTTTCTCTGCATACAGATGGTATTCTCCACTGCAGAGATCCCCAAATTGTCCCTGATTGTTGCACTGATGGAATGAACAAGTCCATCAAGGTTGATCATCACCCCCATGGTGCTGTTAGGGTGTACAATGTTTTTCTGGTTTTACTCCTCTCGCTCAGCATCAGTTCATGCAAATCCCTCCAGGCTTCCCTGAAATCCCATCCATACTGGTTTGTAATAGAACATTAGTGTTCCATGACATACATAGACCACAGTGTGCTAAGCCATTCCCCAACTGAAGGACATTTACTTCTTTGCCACCACCAACAGGGCTGCTATGAATATTTTTGTATGTGATGTTTTTACCCTTTTTCATCATCTCTTCCAGGTATAGACCCAGTAGTGGTATTTGCTGGATCAAAGGATATGCACATTTTTGTTGCCTTTTGGATATAGTTCCAAATAGCTCTCCAGAAAGGTTGGATGAGTTCAAAGCTCCACCAACAATATAATAGTGTCCCAGATTTCCCACAACCCTTCCAACAATGATTATTATTCTTTCTGGTCATATTGGCCAGTCTTAAAGGTGTGAGTTGGTACCTCAGAGAAGCTTTAATTTGCATTTCTCTAATAAGTAATGATTTAGAGAAATTTTTCATATGACTATGGATTCCTTTGATCTCCTCATCTGTAAATTGCCTTTGCATATCCTTTGACTATTTGTCAATTGGAGAATGGTTTTTTTTTAAAAAAAATATGACTCACTTCTCTGTATATTTTAGAAGTGAGTCCTCTGTCAGAAACATTAGTTGTAAAGATTGTTTCCCAGTTTACTACTTTCTTTTGATCTTGGTTACAGTAGTTTTGTTTGTGCAAAAGCTTTTTAATTTAATGTAATCGAAATCATCTGGTTTGTTTTTAGTCATGTTCTCCATCTCTTCCTTAGTCATAAACTGCTCCCCTTTCCATAGATCTAATAGGTAAACTAGTCATTGATCTTCTAATTTGCTTATAATATCGTTTTTTTATGTCTAAATCCTGTATCCATTTGGATCTTATCTTGGTAAAGGGTGTGAGATATTGGTCTAATTTAAGTTTCTTCCATACTAACTGCCAATTTTCCCAGTAGTTTTTATCAAAGAGGGAGTTTTTATCCCAATAGCTGGAATCTTTGGGTTTATCAAATAGCAGATTACTATAATCGTTTCCTGTTATTGCACCTAGTCTATTCCACTGGCCCACCACTCTATTTCTCGGCCAGTACCAAACAGTTTTGATGACTGATGCTTTATAATATCGTTTTAGAATAGGTAGGGCTAAGCCCCCTTCTTTTGCACTTTTTTCCATTGAATCCCTGGAAATTCTTGACTTTATTTCTCAATATGAATTTACTTAGAACTTTTTCTAACTCACAAAGGAATTTTTTGGAACTTTGGTAGGGCACTCAACAGTTTAGTTTTGGTAGAATTTTCATTTTTATTACATTAGTTCTACCTATCCATGAGCAGTTGATATTCGCTCAGTTATTTAAATCTGATTTAATTTGTGTGAGAAGTGGTTTGTAATTGTTTTCAAAAAAGTTTCTGAGTCTGCCTTGGCAAACAGACTCCTAGGTATTTTATATAGTCTGAGGTTACTTTGAATGGGATTTCTCTTTCTAGCTCTTCCTGCTGTATCTTGCTAGTCCTATATAGAAAAGTTGAGGATTTATGAGGGTTTATTATATATCCTGCAATTTTGCTAAAATGGCTAATTGGTTTCAGTAGTTTTTTGGTTTATTTCTTGGGATTCTCTAGGTACACCATCATGTCATTTGCAAAGAGGGAGAGTTTTGTCTCCTCCTTTCCAATTCTAACTCCTTCAATTTCTTTTTCTTCTCTTATTGCTGAAGTTAACACATCTAATGCAATTTTGAATAGTAGTGGTGATAGTGGGTATCCTTGTTTCACCCCTGATCTTATTAGGAATGCCTCTAGCCTATTCCCATTGAATATAATGCTTGTTGATGGTTGCAGATAGATACTGCTTATTATTCTAAGGAACAGTCCATTTATTCCTACACTCTCTAGTGTTTTTAGTAGGAATGGGTGCTGTATTTTGTCAAAAGCTTTTTCAGCATCTATTGATATGATCATATAATTTCTGATAGGTTTGTGGCTGATATAATTATTTATACTAACAGTTTTCCTAATATTGAACAAACCCTGCATTCCTGGGATGAATCCTACTTGATCATAATGTATTATCCTAGTGATAACTTGTTGTAATCGTTTTGTTAAGATTTTATTTAAGATTTTTGCATCTATATTCATCAGGGAGATAGGTTCTTTCTCTGTTTTAACTCTTCATGGTTTAGGTAGCAGCACCATATTGGTTTCATAGAAAAAGTTAGGCAGAGTTTTGTCTTTTCCTATTTTTCCAAGGAGTTTATATAGAATTGGAACCAATTGTTTCTTAAATGTGTGGTAGAATTCACTTGTGAATCCATCAGGCCCTGAAGATTTTTTCTTTGGGAGGTCAATGATGGCTTGTTGAATTTTTTTTTCTGAGATAGGGTTGTTTAGGTATTTAATCTCCTCTTCATTTAACCTGGGCAACTTATATTTTTGTAAATATTCATCCATTTCACTTAGATTGTGAAATTTACTGGCATTGAGTTGGGCAAAATAATTCCAAATTATTACTATAATTTCCTCCTCACTGGTGGTGAGTTCACCTTTTTCATTTATGATACTAGCCATTTGGTTTTCTTCTTTCCTTTTTTTAATCAAATTGACCAGAGGTTTATCAATTTTATTGTTTTTTTCATAAAACCAAGTTTTGGTTTTATTTATTAATTCAATAGTTTTTTTGCTTTCAATTATATTAATTTCTCCTTTAATTTTTAGAATTTCTAATTTGGTATTTAATTGGGGATTTTTAATTTGTTCTTTCTCTAATTGCTTTAGTTGCATATTTAATTCATTGATTTCTTCTTTCTCTAATTTATTCATGTAAGCATTTAAAGATATAATATATCCCCTGACAGTTGCTTTGAGTGAATCCCATAGGTTTTGGTATGTTGTTTCATTATTGTCATTATCTAGGATGAAATCATTAATTCTTTCTATTATTTGTTGTTTGATCCACTCGTTCTTTAAAATGAGGTTATTCAGTTTCCAATTGGTTCTAGGTCTCTAATATTGCATATGACTTTTATTGCTTTGTGGTCTGAGAAAGATGTATTCACTATTTCTGCCTTTCTGCAGTTGATCATTAGATTTTTATGTCCTAGTACATGGTCAATTTTTTGTATAAATGTTATGTACTGCAGAGAAAAAGGTATATATTCCTTTCTATCCCCATTCAGTTTCTCCATAAGTCTACCATATCTAGTTTTTCTAACAATCTATTTACCTCCTTAACTTCTTTCTTGTTTATTTCATGATTCAGTTTATCTAGATGTGAGAGAAGTTCCCACTAGAAGAGTTTTGCTCTCTATGTCTTCCTGTAGTTCTTTCAGCTTCTCCTCTAATAATGTGGATGCTGTCCCAATTGGATGCATATATATAATCAATATAGAAATAACTTTATTGTCTATGGTACCTTTTAGGAGGATAAAGTTTGCCTCTTTATCTCTTTTAACACTATCTATTTTTGCAGATGTTTTGTCTGAGGTAAAGATTGCTACCCCTGCTTTTTTCACTTCAGCTGAAGCAAAATATATTTTGCTCCAACCTTTTACCTTTACTCTATGTGTGTCTCTCTGCTTCAAATGAGTTTCTTGTAAGCAGCATAGTGTAGGATTCTGGTTTTTAATCAAGAGTTCATCCCATAATTGGAAGTTAGTATGGAAGAAACTTAGATTAGACCAACACCTCACACCCTTTACAAGATAAGATCCAAATGGTTACAGGACATAGACATAAAAAACAATACTATAAGCAAATTAGAAGATCAAGGACTAGTCTACCTGTCAGATCTATGGAAAGGGGAACAGTTTATGACTAAGGAAGAGTTGGAGAATATCACTAAAAACCAATTAGATGATTTCGATTACATTAAATTAAAAAGTTTTTGCACAGATAAAACCAATGTAATCAAGATCAAAAGAAAAGTAGCAAATTGGGAAACAATCTTTACAACTAATGATTCTGACAAAGGACTCATTTCTAAAATATACAGAGAACAGAGTCATATTTTTAAAACAAAAAGCCATTCCCCAATTGACAAATGGTCAAAGGATATGCCAAGGCAATTTACAGATGAGGAGATCAAAGCAATCCATAGCCATATGAAAAAATGCTCTAAATCATTAATTATTAGAGAAATGCAAATTAAAGCTATGCTGAGGTACCACCTCACACCTCTCAGATTGGCCAGTATGACCAGGAAGGATAATGATCATTGTTGGAAGGGATGTGGGAAATCTGGGACACCATTACACTGTTGGTGGAGCTGTGAACTCATCCAACCCTTCTGGAGAGCTATTTGGAACTATGCCCAAAGGGCAACAAAAATGTGCATACCCTTTGACCCAGCAATACCACTACTGGGTCTATACCCTGAAGAGATGAGGGGAAAAGGGTAAAAACATTACTTGTACAAAAATATTTATAGCAGCCCTGTTTGTGGTGGCAAAGAATTGGAAATCCAGTAAATGTCCTTCAATTGGGGAATGGTTTAGCAAACTGTGGTATATGTATGTCATGGAACACTATTATTCTATTAGAAACCAGGAGGGATGGGATTTCAGGGAAACCTGGAGGGATTTGCATGAACTGATGCTGAGTGAGATGAGCAGAACCAGAAAAACAACTGTACACCCTAACAACAACATGGGAGAGATGTTCAACCTTGAAGGACTTGCTCATTCCATCAGCGCAACAATTGGGAACAATTTTAGGCTGTCTGCAAAGGAGAGTACCATCTGTATCCAGATAAGGAGCTGTGGAGTTTGAACAAAGTACAAGGACTATTCCCTTTAATTCGGGGGAAAAAACCCAGATGTCTTATTGTTTGTTCTGGTTACCTCTGAGAATTCTGTTCTCTTTAAGGATATGATTTCTCTCTCATCACACCCAATTTGGATCAAGATACAACATGGAAACAAAGTAAAGACTGACAGTGCTATCTGTGGGGTGGGGGTGGGGGAGGGAAGCAAGATTGGAGGAAAATTGTAAAACTCAAATAATATCTTTAATAAAAATTTTAAAAAAAAGAGTTCATCCCATTCACATTCAAAGTTATGATTACTAACTCTTTATTGCCCTCCATGCTATCTTCCCTCTGCTTGTATTTTTCCCCTTCCCCCCTTTATCTGTATTCCCCAGGATTTTGTTTCTGAATACCACCCCCTTCAGTGTGTTTGCCCTCCTATATCCACCCCTCTCCTTATTTTCCCCTTTCCTTTTTTTCCCTTTTCCCTTCCTTTCCTTCTGTTAATTCCCCTTTTTTCTTCCCCCTCGCTTTCTCTGCCCCTCCCCTTTTCCCCTTTTAATACTTGAAGGTTACATGCTTTTTAAGTTACCTGAGTATGTATAAATTAACTTTAAGCCAAGTCTGATAAGAAGATTCAGGTGTTTCTCATCTCCTCTCTTTCCCCCTGTATTACCATAGGTATTTTGTACCTCTTACTGTAATGAGATTTACCCCATTCAATCCTCTCCATCCTCCCGTCTCCTTCCTATCCCCCCTTTTTAAGGAGGAGGTGTTTTTAAATCATTATATCTGAGTCATAGAAAATTCTGAGTATTCATCACTTCTAGCTAAATGCATTCTATTTAATAGAGTTAAAATTCATGAGAGTTATTAGTCTTTCTCCAAAGTAGGGATATAGCCAGTTTCATTCCATTGGATAGCAGTCTCATGGAAAAGTCATGAGTGTCCATCACTTCTGGCTAGCTATATTCTCTCTTTTAGAGTTACAATTCTCAAGAGTTATGAGAATCTTTTTCCCATGCTGGGATATAGCCAGTTTCAACTTACTGGATAGCAGTTTTTTTTCTTTACCCCTCTTTTTTTTGTTTACCTTTTCATGTGTCTCTTTAATCTCCTGTTTGATGTCCAAATTTTCTATTTAGCTCTGGTCTTTCCATCAGGAATTTTTGGAATTCTTCTATTTCATTAAATGTCCATCTTTTCCCCTGAAAAAGAAAGTTCAGCTTTGTGGGATAGCAGATTCTTGGCTGCATTCCAAGCTCCCTTGCTCTTTGGAATATCTCATTACAGGCCCTTTGATCCCTTAATGTTGATGCAGCCAAGTCCTGGGACATAATCCTTACTGTGGCTCCTTGGTATTTAAATTGTTTCGTTCTGGCTGCTTGCAGGATTCTCTCTTTTATCTGATAGTTCTGGAATTTGGCCACAACTTTCCTTGGTGTTTTCATTTTAGGATCTCTTTCTGGAGGGGATTGTTGTGTTCTTTCAATAAGTACATTGCCCTCTGGTTCCATGATATCAGGGCAATTTTTCATCACTAGATCCTGTAATATTAAGTCCAGGCTTTTTTCTCTTCAATGTTTTCAAGAAGTCCAATAATTTTCAGGTTTCCCCTCCTCAATTTATTCTTGAGGTCAGTGCTTTTGGTGATGAAGTATTTTTACATTTTCTTCTATTTTTTCCATTTTTTGGTTTTGTTTAACAGGCTCTTGCTGTCTCATGAAGTCATTAGTTTCCACAGACTCCATTCTTTTTTTTTAGGGTTTTTTTTGCAAGGCAAATGGGGTTAAGTGGCTTGCCCAAGGCCACACAGCTAGGTAATTGTCTTGGTAAGTGTCTGAGAATGGATTTGAACCCAGGTACTCCTGACTCCAGGGCCGGTTGTTTATCCACTTCGCCACCTAGCTGCCCCCATTCTTTTTTTTTAGGGAGGAGTTTTCTTCATTTATCTTTTGCAAATCCTTTTCCAACTGGTCAGTTCTATTTTTGAAAGAGTTTTCCATTTGACCAATTGAGGTTCTGAGAGAATTATTTTCTTTTTCCATTTGCCCAAGTGAGGATCTGAGAGAATTATTCTCATTTTGTATTTGTCCAGTTGTATTTTCCAATGATTTATTTTCTTGTTGCAAGGTGGTAATTGACTCTCCCAAATTTTCCAATTGATTTTTAAACTCCTTCCTTATTTCTTCAAGGAAGTCTTTCTGTGCTAGATTAGGGTCTTTTCCTTCAAAGAATTTTTCTATGGATCCATCTTTCCACTGACTTCATTTTGCTAAGACCTTGAGTTGGGGAGGGGCTGGTTCACAGAGGTTTGGTGTTGGGATCCCTAGAGGCTTTTCTCACTGGGTGCAATATCTCCAGCCGGCCAGTAGGAGGTGCTGGTTGCTTTCTCTGCAGTGTCTATGACCTTGACCGAGGCCTTCTCCCTTAGCCTGAAGGGAGCGGTTGAAGCTGTTAAATACTTTTGCCTTCAATCTGTGGTGGGCTCTAGCCTTGCTGTGAGGTCATCCCCTCTCCCTATTGTCAGCTGGGCTGGTTCTTCTGCTCACACACCTGTGCCTGGGGCAGAAGTAGTTGGTAATTGTGTTTGTTTTGGGAAGAGGCCTCAGCTGCAGTGGAGGCGTGGACTCAGAGTTCCTCAGACCCGAGTTGCCCAGGGATGATGACTGCAGCTCTCCTGCAGCAGAACTCTCCCCCCAGCCATGTTGGTAAGCTCCAGCACCAATGCCTCTGCTCCCTAGTTGACCCAAGTCCCCTCCATCTAGCCCTGCTACTGATCAAGCAGGTCTGGCTCTCAGGCCCTCAGTCTCCCAGAGCTCCAAACCCACTGCTAATCAGGCTGGTCCACGGCTGCTCCACCCTCTGCACTTGGACTTACCCATGGCTGCAAAAGACAAATCCTGAGGTACATGTTCTTTCTCCTGACTTTTCTTTCTGGGTTTGGTGGATTGGATTTCTGTTAAGAGGTTTGTTTCATATCATAGATGGGGAAAGACCAGGAGATTTTAAAACTGTGCCTGTCTTCTCTCCACCATCTTGGCTGGACCCAGGTCACATTTTTTGAAACATAAAAGCAGACCCAAGACCTGACCCTAGGCCTCTAATAGGAGTCTGCCAGCAGACATATTGCATTGGTCTAGGTAAGGATCTCATCCTTTGTTCACCTTGCTTCAATATACTCTATTGTCCCTTAGTGAATGATAGGAAATATTGAACAATTGAGGAAGGCTTTGATCTTTTTGATAGCTGCTGTTGATGTCCTCGAGCTTTGCCAGTTCTGGTAGATCTAGCACTGCACTAGATCTTCTTACCTCACCTGCTGTGAGGAATGTAGGATGTTGGTCTTCACAGGGTGTGGAAGGGAGCCCTTAGGGAATCCATTACAAAGAGGAAATGGCCCAGCCAATCACAAGATTGGAAGAGTTTTCCTAATCCCATTCCAGGGATAGCAAACCCCACACCAGTTCTCAACCTGTCAAGAGTGATGTAGAGATCTTGACCTAATGCAACTGAGTTTGCACAATTAGGTAATTGAATATTAACCCACACACCCCCTGTGACAATTGGGGTTTATTAGCATATCATGTGTCATATGATGTGGCGGGGATCATAGTAGGGGCATGCTATGGAATGGGTAGACCTCTTAGATTGTAACTCAAACTCTGACAGCTTATGAACATCAAAGAGGGAGCTAAAAGAGTTTCTGAAGACCATAAATTACCAGAGGTTCCAAGACCAATACGTGCCTCACACCTAGGTGAGGTACTCATACCTTGTAAGGTGTATCTTGAAAGGTTCATGAATAAAATGTACAATTTTTCTCTCACTCTAGCAGGTTTTTCTTTTCATTCATTTATAACAATTTGGGGTATTGTGGGCGGGAACTGCAACACCCCTTGAGGAAGCCTCAGAAGAGAATGGAGGAAGAAGTTCTCATAGCTTGATTTCAAGCCAGATCCCCATTTCTTTTCTGGTGTTCCCTTCGGTGGATTTCTGAATGGACCTGCAACCCTTCCATTGACAGGGAGAGTGGGGGAAGGTGTGGAAATGACCCAGAATGGTAGGTAAGGAAACATTGATTTTTATCTTTCAAGGCTGAGAAGTACTCATTTCAGACAATTCCAGGGAAAGGAAATCCTAGATGGGAGGCCAGGGGTTGAAAACAGCACCTTAGGGCGGGGAGGAAGAGAACGCCCCAAGGAGAGTTCTTTGGTTAGGAAATAAGCTAGCTGGGACAGTGAGGATGCTGTCCAGGGTCAAGAGAAGAAAAAGTTCATCAGATATTGTTGTTTTGAATGATCACAAATCCCCATCCAAGGACAGTCTGTCTGGTGGCTAAGGTTTGGATCTGATGAACAGTGTACAATAAAAGGTACCTTTAAATAAAGAGGAGGTGGAGTATGCACCATGCTGGATAATTGAGGAAGCTAAATCTCTAAGTTAGAAAAAGATAAAAAAAAATAGGTGGAATCCTCTGGCAATATTGCCTCCTGTCTACTCCAAGTTCTCCAACTGCTTCTAGAGAGGATGAGGCTAACAGCTGGGCCCAAGAATAAAGGGAAAGTCTGGAGAGAGGAGAAAAAGAAATGTCTTCTAAAATAAGGAAGGTGATTGGATTCAGTGCTGTGTGATTGAGTTTGAATGTTCAGGCAGGAGTGTGTGTATTTTTTCTATGTCCTTTCTTGTGTAAGCGTCTGTTTTAGGTATTTCTGGGTCTGAGGACCCAGTTTAAGTTTTAAAAGAAAGATAGCTGGGAGTTGGGCCCAGGAGTTTCAGAAGGTGGGGGAGAAGGAAGCAGTGTGCAGTGGCCCCCACATGAAAAGCAGTCCTTCCCTCACTGAGCCAGTGATAGCTGTGCTGTGTGTGTAGAGTTAAAGAGAAGGGAGGGGGATTCTTAAAGAGAAAAAGTTTTGTTTTGGGGAGAGTTTAGAAGAGTTTAAGAGAAGAAAGAAACTTTAAGGAAAAGATTGAGAAGTTCTAGGAGGGAAGATTTTTTATTCTTATGAGTGTCTGGGAAAGAATCCATATTTTCTTCCTGGGTTGGGGGAAGGGGTGGTGGGTTGACACCTGGTGGTCTTGATCCCATCCACCATATTGTAAAAACTTGAACCCTAGACTGAGTCTACCTAAGTGCCCCACCCACCCATGGAGGGGGGGAGGAATAGACAGGAGAGCTCAAGTGCTTAAGCCTTAAAGGGAAAGAGACTCCTCCACAGGTGGGGTATGTGATTGGGAAAGAAAAAAATATCTAAGATCCAGGAGTTAGGAGACTCCTTTATTGAAGGGAAACCATGTTTAATGAATATCTGCTGGCTATGTGCCCGGAGTGATGACTCACATTGTTTTTAAAGTTTCTGAACTAGAGTTTTGGAAAGCACTGAGGGTTTTAAAAGAAGGGTACTAGTGCTGTAACTTTCTGACAAAATTTGTACAGAATGGAAGGAATTAAATAACCTAGATTGTTAAATTAGTTTGGGATTAAACTATTTTAACACTATTGTAACTTTTGCAAGGAGTTAAGTAGTTTTGGGATTTTAAAATCACTGCAACCCTTTGGATTAAAGAAAAGTGGTGTTGTGTTACTAAGAAGAGAAATATCTATGTTTACTTATTTCTTTTGGGGAAAAGCTCTAATTGGCTTTAATGTTAAGCCTAATAAAACCAATTAGAGCTTTTTCCCAAATTATTTTCTCAAATTACATTTTTATTTTAGATAGAGCTTTTGGAATGTGAGTGCTGGATTCCCTGTATAAGGCACTCTAAAGGTTTTATCAAACTAAACAGTTGGGAAGTTTAGTTGTAATTACATAGGTTTAAATGTATCATGTATGGTATTGGATTCTGAGAATTTAGGTAATGAGACAAAAGTGTAAAGATATTCATTTTGCTCTTGTTCTAAGGGAAATGAGATGTTTAAATAAGAATCTTATGATTAATGTATATTAACAATGTATGCTTAATTTTAAAGAAGCCAAGAATGTGGACTTCTTGCTTGGTAACTGCAGACAGCTGATGGGGGGCTCTGAACAAATTGCAATTGTGGGCCCTATTGTAATGTAACTTATTGATGAATAAAATGTTTTTTTTAACAGATATGTGATATTCTTTTGTACCTGCAAATAGATAATATTTGCAATATTTAGTTATCTCTTGTGAATATGTTATTTAAATACGGTATTGTTAAAGCCTGGGATTAACGTGATTGCTTTGAAGGGCAATAAGGAAAATATAAAAAAAGTATGACCCTATCCTGGGATAGATCTGTGGGTTCATGAATAATGTAATAATGGAAGGATTGCTTTGTATAATCTAGTAATTTGTGTGTTACTCTGTTATTCTTATTGCTGTTCTGTTATAATGAAATTAATACATGTTGGAAATTTAAGGTTACCTAAGATGTTCTAATGGTTTTAAAGAATTCTGAAAAAGTAATTTATATATTAGGCGGTAGCTAGGTTGTGCAGTGGATAAAGTACTGGCCCTGGAGTCAGGAGACCTGAGTCCAAGTCAGACCTCACTTAGTGAATGTCTGGCTGTGTGATCTTGGGCAAGTCACTTAACCCCAACCAATTGCCTTGACAAAACAAAAATAACCATTTGCATGTTGAGGATGACTAATAGATAAACAAACAGGTTTACATATAGAAGTTTCTAGCTATGTATGTGAATTGGGAATATTTTGGAGATATATATATATATATATATATATATATATATATATATATATTCCAAAGTGGTGGTTGTTTGCTTTGAAGTAAAAGTACTATGTAATATGGGAAAGAAAAACAAGATCATCTGAGCTTTCTCTGTGCAATCTCCTGGACAAAGGAGGCATTTATTTTTTGTAAGATGCTACAGGCAAGAAGGAGAATTCTCTAGCCAAGGGGAATCTGATATGTCATCTTTATATAGAGATGGAGTGGATGTGATTTCAGACAAAGGGATATCTCTGGTAAGAAGTAGGAGATAGGTCTGTAGGGCCAGTCATAGTTAGAAAGACCCAGGAAGGATATTCAGAGCTTTAGGTAGGGGTTTCATTAATCGGGAATCCATTAAGATTATAATTGGAATTTGGTGAATTATATTCACTGGAAGTTTTAAGTAGGTAAAAAGAACGCCCCAAGGAGAGTTCTTTGGTTAGGAAATAAGCTAGCTGGGACAGTGAGGATGCTGTCCAGGGTCAAGAGAAGAAAAAGTTCATCAGATATTGTTGTTTTGAATGATCACAAATCCCCATCCAAGGACAGTCTGTCTGGTGGCTAAGGTTTGGATCTGATGAACAGTGTACAATAAAAGGTACCTTTAAATAAAGAGGAGGTGGAGTATGCACCATGCTGGATAATTGAGGAAGCTAAATCTCTAAGTTAGAAAAAGATAAAAAAAAATAGGTGGAATCCTCTGGCAATATTGCCTCCTGTCTACTCCAAGTTCTCCAACTGCTTCTAGAGAGGATGAGGCTAACAGCTGGGCCCAAGAATAAAGGGAAAGTCTGGAGAGAGGAGAAAAAGAAATGTCTTCTAAAATAAGGAAGGTGGGCCACAACTTTCCTTGGTGTTTTCATTTTAGGATCTCTTTCTGGAGGGGATTGTTGTGTTCTTTCAATAAGTACATTGCCCTCTGGTTCCATGATATCAGGGCAATTTTTCATCACTAGATCCTGTAATATTAAGTCCAGGCTTTTTTCTCTTCAATGTTTTCAAGAAGTCCAATAATTTTCAGGTTTCCCCTCCTCAATTTATTCTTGAGGTCAGTGCTTTTGGTGATGAAGTATTTTTACATTTTCTTCTATTTTTTCCATTTTTTGGTTTTGTTTAACAGGCTCTTGCTGTCTCATGAAGTCATTAGTTTCCACAGACTCCATTCTTTTTTTTTAGGGTTTTTTTTGCAAGGCAAATGGGGTTAAGTGGCTTGCCCAAGGCCACACAGCTAGGTAATTGTCTTGGTAAGTGTCTGAGAATGGATTTGAACCCAGGTACTCCTGACTCCAGGGCCGGTTGTTTATCCACTTCGCCACCTAGCTGCCCCCATTCTTTTTTTTTAGGGAGGAGTTTTCTTCATTTATCTTTTGCAAATCCTTTTCCAACTGGTCAGTTCTATTTTTGAAAGAGTTTTCCATTTGACCAATTGAGGTTCTGAGAGAATTATTTTCTTTTTCCATTTGCCCAAGTGAGGATCTGAGAGAATTATTCTCATTTTGTATTTGTCCAGTTGTATTTTCCAATGATTTATTTTCTTGTTGCAAGGTGGTAATTGACTCTCCCAAATTTTCCAATTGATTTTTAAACTCCTTCCTTATTTCTTCAAGGAAGTCTTTCTGTGCTAGATTAGGGTCTTTTCCTTCAAAGAATTTTTCTATGGATCCATCTTTCCACTGACTTCATTTTGCTAAGACCTTGAGTTGGGGAGGGGCTGGTTCACAGAGGTTTGGTGTTGGGATCCCTAGAGGCTTTTCTCACTGGGTGCAATATCTCCAGCCGGCCAGTAGGAGGTGCTGGTTGCTTTCTCTGCAGTGTCTATGACCTTGACCGAGGCCTTCTCCCTTAGCCTGAAGGGAGCGGTTGAAGCTGTTAAATACTTTTGCCTTCAATCTGTGGTGGGCTCTAGCCTTGCTGTGAGGTCATCCCCTCTCCCTATTGTCAGCTGGGCTGGTTCTTCTGCTCACACACCTGTGCCTGGGGCAGAAGTAGTTGGTAATTGTGTTTGTTTTGGGAAGAGGCCTCAGCTGCAGTGGAGGCGTGGACTCAGAGTTCCTCAGACCCGAGTTGCCCAGGGATGATGACTGCAGCTCTCCTGCAGCAGAACTCTCCCCCCAGCCATGTTGGTAAGCTCCAGCACCAATGCCTCTGCTCCCTAGTTGACCCAAGTCCCCTCCATCTAGCCCTGCTACTGATCAAGCAGGTCTGGCTCTCAGGCCCTCAGTCTCCCAGAGCTCCAAACCCACTGCTAATCAGGCTGGTCCACGGCTGCTCCACCCTCTGCACTTGGACTTACCCATGGCTGCAAAAGACAAATCCTGAGGTACATGTTCTTTCTCCTGACTTTTCTTTCTGGGTTTGGTGGATTGGATTTCTGTTAAGAGGTTTGTTTCATATCATAGATGGGGAAAGACCAGGAGATTTTAAAACTGTGCCTGTCTTCTCTCCACCATCTTGGCTGGACCCAGGTCACATTTTTTGAAACATAAAAGCAGACCCAAGACCTGACCCTAGGCCTCTAATAGGAGTCTGCCAGCAGACATATTGCATTGGTCTAGGTAAGGATCTCATCCTTTGTTCACCTTGCTTCAATATACTCTATTGTCCCTTAGTGAATGATAGGAAATATTGAACAATTGAGGAAGGCTTTGATCTTTTTGATAGCTGCTGTTGATGTCCTCGAGCTTTGCCAGTTCTGGTAGATCTAGCACTGCACTAGATCTTCTTACCTCACCTGCTGTGAGGAATGTAGGATGTTGGTCTTCACAGGGTGTGGAAGGGAGCCCTTAGGGAATCCATTACAAAGAGGAAATGGCCCAGCCAATCACAAGATTGGAAGAGTTTTCCTAATCCCATTCCAGGGATAGCAAACCCCACACCAGTTCTCAACCTGTCAAGAGTGATGTAGAGATCTTGACCTAATGCAACTGAGTTTGCACAATTAGGTAATTGAATATTAACCCACACACCCCCTGTGACAATTGGGGTTTATTAGCATATCATGTGTCATATGATGTGGCGGGGATCATAGTAGGGGCATGCTATGGAATGGGTAGACCTCTTAGATTGTAACTCAAACTCTGACATCTTATGAACATCAAAGAGGGAGCTAAAAGAGTTTCTGAAGACCATAAATTACCAGAGGTTCCAAGACCAATACGTGCCTCACACCTAGGTGAGGTACTCATACCTTGTAAGGTGTATCTTGAAAGGTTCATGAATAAAATGTACAATTTTTCTCTCACTCTAGCAGGTTTTTCTTTTCATTCATTTATAACAATTTGGGGTATTGTGGGCGGGAACTGCAACACCCCTTGAGGAAGCCTCAGAAGAGAATGGAGGAAGAAGTTCTCATAGCTTGATTTCAAGCCAGATCCCCATTTCTTTTCTGGTGTTCCCTTCGGTGGATTTCTGAATGGACCTGCAACCCTTCCATTGACAGGGAGAGTGGGGGAAGGTGTGGAAATGACCCAGAAGGGTAGGTAAGGAAACATTGATTTTTATCTTTCAAGGCTGAGAAGTACTCATTTCAGACAATTCCAGGGAAAGGAAATCCTAGATGGGAGGCCAGGGGTTGAAAACAGCACCTTAGGGCGGGGAGGAAGAGAACGCCCCAAGGAGAGTTCTTTGGTTAGGAAATAAGCTAGCTGGGACAGTGAGGATGCTGTCCAGGGTCAAGAGAAGAAAAAGTTCATCAGATATTGTTGTTTTGAATGATCACAAATCCCCATCCAAGGACAGTCTGTCTGGTGGCTAAGGTTTGGATCTGATGAACAGTGTACAATAAAAGGTACCTTTAAATAAAGAGGAGGTGGAGTATGCACCATGCTGGATAATTGAGGAAGCTAAATCTCTAAGTTAGAAAAAGATAAAAAAAAATAGGTGGAATCCTCTGGCAATATTGCCTCCTGTCTACTCCAAGTTCTCCAACTGCTTCTAGAGAGGATGAGGCTAACAGCTGGGCCCAAGAATAAAGGGAAAGTCTGGAGAGAGGAGAAAAAGAAATGTCTTCTAAAATAAGGAAGGTGATTGGATTCAGTGCTGTGTGATTGAGTTTGAATGTTCAGGCAGGAGTGTGTGTATTTTTTCTATGTCCTTTCTTGTGTAAGCGTCTGTTTTAGGTATTTCTGGGTCTGAGGACCCAGTTTAAGTTTTAAAAGAAAGATAGCTGGGAGTTGGGCCCAGGAGTTTCAGAAGGTGGGGGAGAAGGAAGCAGTGTGCAGTGGCCCCCACATGAAAAGCAGTCCTTCCCTCACTGAGCCAGTGATAGCTGTGCTGTGTGTGTAGAGTTAAAGAGAAGGGAGGGGGATTCTTAAAGAGAAAAAGTTTTGTTTTGGGGAGAGTTTAGAAGAGTTTAAGAGAAGAAAGAAACTTTAAGGAAAAGATTGAGAAGTTCTAGGAGGGAAGATTTTTTATTCTTATGAGTGTCTGGGAAAGAATCCATATTTTCTTCCTGGGTTGGGGGAAGGGGTGGTGGGTTGACACCTGGTGGTCTTGATCCCATCCACCATATTGTAAAAACTTGAACCCTAGACTGAGTCTACCTAAGTGCCCCACCCACCCATGGAGGGGGGGAGGAATAGACAGGAGAGCTCAAGTGCTTAAGCCTTAAAGGGAAAGAGACTCCTCCACAGGTGGGGTATGTGATTGGGAAAGAAAAAAATATCTAAGATCCAGGCGTTAAGAGACTCCTTTATTAAAAGGAAATCACATTTAATGAATATCTGCTGGCTATGTGCCCGGAGTGATGACTCACATTGTTTTTAAAGTTTCTGAACTAGAGTTTTGGAAAGCACTGAGGGTTTTAAAAGAAGGGTACTAGTGCTGTAACTTTCTGACAAAATTTGTACAGAATGGAAGGAATTAAATAACCTAGATTGTTAAATTAGTTTGGGATTAAACTATTTTAACACTATTGTAACTTTTGCAAGGAGTTAAGTAGTTTTGGGATTTTAAAATCACTGCAACCCTTTGGATTAAAGAAAAGTGGTGTTGTGTTACTAAGAAGAGAAATATCTATGTTTACTTATTTCTTTTGGGGAAAAGCTCTAATTGGCTTTAATGTTAAGCCTAATAAAACCAATTAGAGCTTTTTCCCAAATTATTTTCTCAAATTACATTTTTATTTTAGATAGAGCTTTTGGAATGTGAGTGCTGGATTCCCTGTATAAGGCACTCTAAAGGTTTTATCAAACTAAACAGTTGGGAAGTTTAGTTGTAATTACATAGGTTTAAATGTATCATGTATGGTATTGGATTCTGAGAATTTAGGTAATGAGACAAAAGTGTAAAGATATTCATTTTGCTCTTGTTCTAAGGGAAATGAGATGTTTAAATAAGAATCTTATGATTAATGTATATTAACAATGTATGCTTAATTTTAAAGAAGCCAAGAATGTGGACTTCTTGCTTGGTAACTGCAGACAGCTGATGGGGGGCTCTGAACAAATTGCAATTGTGGGCCCTATTGTAATGTAACTTATTGATGAATAAAATGTTTTTTTTAACAGATATGTGATATTCTTTTGTACCTGCAAATAGATAATATTTGCAATATTTAGTTATCTCTTGTGAATATGTTATTTAAATACGGTATTGTTAAAGCCTGGGATTAACGTGATTGCTTTGAAGGGCAATAAGGAAAATATAAAAAAAGTATGACCCTATCCTGGGATAGATCTGTGGGTTCATGAATAATGTAATAATGGAAGGATTGCTTTGTATAATCTAGTAATTTGTGTGTTACTCTGTTATTCTTATTGCTGTTCTGTTATAATGAAATTAATACATGTTGGAAATTTAAGGTTACCTAAGATGTTCTAATGGTTTTAAAGAATTCTGAAAAAGTAATTTATATATTAGGCGGTAGCTAGGTTGTGCAGTGGATAAAGTACTGGCCCTGGAGTCAGGAGACCTGAGTCCAAGTCAGACCTCACTTAGTGAATGTCTGGCTGTGTGATCTTGGGCAAGTCACTTAACCCCAACCAATTGCCTTGACAAAACAAAAATAACCATTTGCATGTTGAGGATGACTAATAGATAAACAAACAGGTTTACATATAGAAGTTTCTAGCTATGTATGTGAATTGGGAATATTTTGGAGATATATATATATATATATATATATATATATATATATATATATATTCCAAAGTGGTGGTTGTTTGCTTTGAAGTAAAAGTACTATGTAATATGGGAAAGAAAAACAGAAGATCATCTGAGCTTTCTCTGTGCAATCTCCTGGACAAAGGAGGCATTTATTTTTTGTAAGATGCTACAGGCAAGAAGGAGAATTCTCTAGCCAAGGGGAATCTGATATGTCATCTTTATATAGAGATGGAGTGGATGTGATTTCAGACAAAGGGATATCTCTGGTAAGAAGTAGGAGATAGGTCTGTAGGGCCAGTCATAGTTAGAAAGACCCAGGAAGGATATTCAGAGCTTTAGGTAGGGGTTTCATTAATCGGGAATCCATTAAGATTATAATTGGAATTTGGTGAATTATATTCACTGGAAGTTTTAAGTAGGTAAAACAACAATTTTAGATCATGAGAGTTTTAATTTTCTTTTATGTCAGATACCATAATGGTCAACAAAAAGAAATGCTTCTGGATAAATGTTATGTTCTTGGAGCCAAGGAAGCTAGTGGGCTAAGGATGCCAGGTGACAGGGATGGGCAGTGAAAGGGGTGGTTTCTCAGGATGGCTGAGGTTGGACCCTTTTGACTTGATTTCCCCCAATTGACATTTGGATAATATCTCGCTTGGACGAATAAATATGGCCTAAGACATTTGACTTACCCATATGACCTCTGCCTGGACACTGACATTCAATACTCATAAAGGAAATCTCCTTTAATGTCCAGGAAAGTTTTAGGTAAATTAGATCTATTAGCCAGAGATGGATTAGATGCCTAGTTCTGATACCTGCTATCAGCAACATGCTAAGATAGGAATTGGGTTTCCTTAGTTTGTGTGTTAGAGGGAACATTTAGGTAAGGAGAATGGGAGATTTTTAGGATAATTACAGGTTCAAGTTCAAGGAAAGGAGTGTGAGTTAGATAAGTATACCAGGAAAAGGAAAATATGGAAATATTTGGAAAAAATCATTTTGGTTAAGGATGTTTGAGGCATTACTGTAATGAGAGCAAACGTTAAAATTGTTTTATTTCAAACCAGATCCTGGGTCCTCTTAGAACAAAGACGACTGCTGAATGTATGTGCTACAAGCTCGAGTCAATGAGATCATTCTCATTGGGAGTTTGCTCATGTAGTAAAATAATAATGGAAGTGTTGTTAAAAGTGAACTATGTGTGTCAATATGGCAATAAGACAAAATATAAATTGCAATAAGCTCCAGAATCTCATTGTTTAGTGATGGAAGCGTGTCTTTTGATCTGACTAGTCTCAACTAGTCACAAGAGCTGGAGAGGTCTTCGTAAAACTGATTCAGAAGATGCTGAAGGACATGGGATACCTCCAAGGGAGAAGACAGGAGCGACACTGGATCAGTTCATCTCCACCATCTCTCACTTATGTGTACATTGTTTATCTGTAACTTCCTCTTGACACTGTAAGTGTGACACTGCTACTTATACTCTTCTCCTTATGGAAAGGAGGAGGGGAGGCAGGGTGAAAATGTTGTCCATTGAGAGAGAAAGTGTGAGATTATTGGGTGGCATTGCTATATCTACGTGAGTCTGTATCTCCTATGTTGGGCATGAATCCTATCTCTGATTTAGACAACAGGGTGTTAGAAAAGGTGGAAGGAGAGTCTAGCTGACAGAAGTCAATGTCCAGTCTTTTAGTGTGGCTGTTGGACTTGCCATAGTTCACAGCAGTTTGAGAATTGGCCTTGGGTACCCCTTGGTCTGGCCCAGACTCTCAGTCCTTGGTCAGGGGTGAACTGTGGCACAGAATTCTGATTCAGAGGAGAGAGATACCAGTGGCATGTGACTGAGTCAGTTCAGGCTGACTATTTTTTATAACTGACATGCCAGGATATTTTCCTGGGGAGTAGCAAGTATCTGGACATGTCTAGAAGCAGGGTACATATATTCTGGACTGTATAATTTAAGAGACAGGTGCCCTCAGCCTCATGTGAGATGAATGATGGTACCTGGATCCCTTGTAAACATGCACAAACTGGGGCATTTGTTAAGGGAAACTGATTATGTGTTAGTATGGACTTGCAAGGAAAGTGCTGAAATAGCCATTTGCAAGAAAGATAATTTAAGGAATATCACTAGGTATGTTAGCTTTTCTTGGGGTTGATCCAAAGGCACAAAATCAGGAATTCATTTGGATTTTGGAGCCAGGAAGACTTATCTGAAGACACTGGTATAAAAACTTGAAGCAGGAGGAGGTACAGCAACTTGGGAAATGTACCTATTATCATGGTGATTATATGGCCTACTTAAGACAGCCCATTGGAAGTAAAGAGAAACAGTATTATCCATTTGTTGGAAACTATTCCTGGAAGACCAAATAGCACTAGAGGGACATTATTGGATTTGTAGGACTACTGCCTACACCCAGTTGTCCAATGAGTTGGTCAGGAAGTTGTTATGTAGACTTGAGGGCCTACTACCTGGGCACAGGATGGGAGTTGGGGCTATGGATCCCCAGTTTATATCCTGAATAGACTAATAAGACTCCAAGCTGTAGTGGAAAAATTCCAATCACACAGCTAAGACCTTGGACTTACTGACTGATTAAGCCTTGCTAACAAGAGAGGCGATTATTCAACATACATTGGTACTAGACTACCTGTTGGCTAAGGATGGAAGAGTCTGTGGCAAACTTGTGGTGAACTTGTCAATCTGTTGCCTAAAGATATATGACAATAGGCAGGTGGTAAAGAAGATAACCAGGGATATTAGAAATTTGGCACATGTTCCAGTCCAAACCTGGACAAGCCCATTTAGTACCTCTAGGATGAATTGGTTTACTGCTTCATGGTGGAAACAGTTACTGGGTATCTTACTATTGGCCCTAAGTGTGATAATCCTATTAGCCCTGTGTGTCTCTGGTGTATGATCCAGTTAATAACTCAAATAGTACAAAATTCTATCAGCAAATTAGGACTGGTGTATAGCTCTAATAAGGAAGAGGTAAGGTAAAGATAATGATAGGGAAGGTCAGTAGTCCTATCAAGGATGAGGATTGTGAATTTGAGGAAGACGCTGCTGGTGAAGTGTGAAGACCAAGCTGTTTTTAAAAAGAAAAGGGGGGAGTTGTAAGGAATGTAGGGTGTTGCTCTTCATAGGGTGTGGAGGGGAGCCCTTAGGCAATCCATTACAAAGGGCAAATGGCCTGGCCAATCACAAGACTGGAAGAGTTTTCCTAATCCCATTCCCAGGATAGCAAACCCCAAACCCATTCTCAACCAGTCAAGAGTGACCTAGAGCTCTTGACCTAATGCAACTGAGTTTTCCCAATTAGATAATTAAATATTAACCCACACGCCCCTGGTGACGAATGGGGTTCATTAGCATATCATGTATCATGTGTCGTATGATGTAGGGGGATCATAGTAGGGGCATATCATGGAATGGGTGGACCTCTTAGATTGTAACTCAAACTCTGAGAGCCTATGAACATCCAAGAGGGAGGGGAAAGAGTTTCTGAAGACCATAAATTAACCTGAATGTTCCAAGACCAATTCCTGACTCAGGCCAGGTGAGGTACTCATATCTTGCAAGGTTCGTGAATAAAATGTACAATTTTCTCTCACTCTAGCAGGTTTTTCTTTTCATTCATTTATAAAACCTGTCTATGCTAGAACCATGTTCTTGGTACCTCATTTCTTGAATCCATTAAAATGTCAACTGGGCATCAGTGCTATCTAAAAAACAGAAACAAGTCAAAACCAACTTGGACATTTCTGAGAGAATGCGAGATCTTCAGAAACTAAAGAGGAAAATTCTTTAAAGAAATGGGATTGGAGAAGAGACACTTTCAAGTCTGAGAGGAGTCATGGAGAAAAGAAGGAGAGATTGAGGAGAATCTCTAGGAGAAGAGATACAGATATCAAGGACAGAACCGTAATTACTGGAACTGAAGTGTTTTCCAAGCTTCCATGTGCCATATCTCTGAGAACTCTGAGAATGTATATAGGAATTCAGGGCTTATTTTAAATAAATTCTGAGCAGGTAAAAATATTTTGCATCTTAAGATAAATAATGTGGAGCATGCTAAGGACTTAGAAAAGACACTGATTAGTTTTAAAACTTTGTATGTGGTTATGAGTGGGATAATTTCTGATGAAGTCCTCTCAGGGTGAAAAGAAATGATTATGATAAGAAAAACCTAACATCCCAAGTTGCCCAGGACATCCTGTTTTACAATAAGACTGTTTTGCTGAGGCAGATCCTGACCATAAAAATTCAACTTTTTCTAGTCAAAATAGTTATGAAGGTCATCAGGACCTCTAGTCACCCCACCATCTTGATGGGATACATATTGTGAAAGCATTATACTCTTTTCTTTACATCATTTTCTGGGGTAGATGGGCTGAAGGGGAAGTAGGTTAGGTTGGAGGAACTGTGGTTAGGATCTATATTTTGCTGTGCTTTAAGAAAGGCACTCTGACTTTTGCCATCTTGGTATGTCTGTGAATATGCCCTTTCCAAGAATGTCATGAAAGACTCTTTTGAGGCAGCTAGGTGGCACAGGGGATAGAACACTATTTTGGCCTCAGACACTTAATAATTACCTAGCTGTGGGACCTTGGGCAAGTCACTTAACCCATTGCTTTACTTCCCCCCAAAAGAAGGAAAGACAGGGGACAGCTAAGTGGCACAGTGGATAGAGCACCAGCCCTGGAATTAGGAGGACCTGAGTTCAAATCCAACCTCAGACAATAATTACTTAGCTGGGTGACCTTTCACAAGTCACTAAAGCCCATTGCATTCCAAAAACTAATAAACAAACAAACAAATAAATATTTTATTTTGCTCAGTCTCTGAAGATTTTTCTTTAGGGTAATTGCACCCCACACAGTAAGATTCATATGCATTGTATTAATGATCCGATAAAGAGGAAAAAATTCTTTATGAAGCCCAGAATGGTCTAGCTTTAGAATTGCAAATCTCAGTCCCTTAGAATCATGACTTTCAGGGCTTCCTGGGACCTTTCAAGGATCTCTGTTGCTGGGTCCTGGAGCTAATTCAGAATTCAAAATTTCCTAATTAGGGGATGAATCTGGCTTCTGAAGGTTCAGATTTGGAGTGAAAAGCTTAGGGACATTATGAGATTGGGGGAGGGTTCATGCCACATAGAAAGTAGGAGTTTGAAGGAAATTGGTTATTCAGGAACATCAGGTGTCTGAAACTGCAGAATCTGTAAGGCCACAATTGTGAGGGCCTAAAGAAGACAAAAGGGGAGAAGTACAGGGTCTGGGAATCGACATTTTCAGAAACAAGAGGATTAACACAGAGTGTAAGGCCTGGGAGTTGCCATGGAAACAAAAATAAGATAATAGCAGAAAAAGATTTTTCAGAGCAAAAGAGACCTCTCAGGTCAGAAAATATAAAATTTTGCAGCCCTGGAAAAACAGGATATGCTCAAGGTAGGAGGGTTCTGAGAATAGAAAGCATCTACTAAGGAAGGTGCCTCCCAGTGGAAAATATCACAGAGCAGAAGGACTTCTTTGATACATATACTGTATATACCCAAATATTGACCATTTTTTTATTAACTGAAAAAAGAAAAAGGTGTATTTTTCACAGGTGATCATTCAGTAATTCCAATAATTTTTATTAGACATCAATGACAGATAAGAAAAAACACAAAAAGAATCAAAATCAAATGAAACTAAAAAGCCCTTCTATTTTCAATGAGACATTTCACAGAATTTAGAGAGATGACTGTCAGTTTTTGACTAACCACCTCTACCCCTCCCACTAAACCACAAGCCCTACACAGTTAAAGAAATGAAGCTGCATGTATTTCTTCTGTAAAGACTGCTGTTTTTATTACTATTAATAAAAATAGCTAGCTTTTTTCCATATTATTTTCCCTAGAACCCTGAATGTTGTGGCTTTCAGGTTCCCTTCATGTGGGAAAACTAGAGGTTGTTGATCACAAGGATAGAGAAAATCTGTGTCAGGTGTTAAATACCATCTTTGAATCAACCAATAGGGCATGAGAACTGAAGCCAGAATATGTTTTCATGGAGAGCACATAGAACCTAAAACATCTGAAACAGACAATTCATGTTCAGAATCTAAAACCTTTTTAGACTCTAAAATTTGGAATGTCAGTATGGAGAGACACTAGAAGAGAGAAAGGGGGAGATCTAACACAGTAGCTCAGGAGGACTTGAGTTCAAATTTGACCTCAGCCACTTAATAATTGCCTAGCTGTGTGACCTTGGGCAAGTCACTCAACACCATTGCCTTAAATAAAATTAAAAAAAATTAAAAACCATATAATTTTAATGCACAGAATGTTAGGCCTGAAAACAATCACGGAAAAGAGAATCAGAAAAGTAGAACTTTGAAGAAACTAGATAAGAGTGGAGAATTCTAAGAACTTAAAATATCAAACTAAGAGTGACATAAAAACTTCCATATGTCAAACGTGAGAGGGTCTGGAGAACATAAATCATGTGCTCTGGAAAGAGTCTTAGAATGGAAAATATCACTCATTCCAGGATTTCTGATCATATATACTTGACCTATTTGAAGTAAATTAATAAACAAATCAATTGCATATTTTTCAGAGGAAATAAGACTTTTATTCTGATTGAATTTATAATATTCTTTTAAAAATCTCACATACTTAAACATAACGCAAAAAAGATATGAAAGGAGTGTTTACTTTTGGCCTACCCCTTAAACACCCTGAAAAAACACCCTCTAAAAACCTGCATATAAAAAAAAAACAATTATATGCTAGGCTTCTATGTACCTTTCACATGGGAATGTTGGAAGTTGTGGAAGTCAATAAAGTAGGATAACAGAGCTAGCAGTTAAATCCTGACCTGAATGTACCAATGGAGAGTGGAAAGTGAAACCAGAATAGGGGAGCATGTAAGATAACTGGACTCAAACCTTTGCACACTTGATGATATAGGAGTTAAGAGGAGGTTAAAAAAGGATATCTCTTAGAAGTACAGGGCAATCTCTTCACAAATGGAGGGGAGGGAAAAGGACTAGTGCCTTCCTGACCAGGAAGAGAAAAGCAAAGAAGGGGAGGGAGAGTATGAGTAAGTGAAGATGTTTATCCTCCATTATTTTTTTCCAGGTTTTGGCAAGGCAATGGGCTTAAGTGACTTCCACAAGGTCACACATCTAGATCATTACTGAGTGTCTGAAGCTGGAATTTGAACTCAAGTCCTCCTGACTCCAGGGCTGGTGCTCTATCCACTGTGACACTTAGCTGCCCCCTACCTTTCATTCTTTTTTTTGTAAGACAATGGGGTTAAGTCACTTGCTCAAGGTTACTCAACTACTTTATTAATAATGATCTGAATCTGGATTTGAACTCAGGTTCATCTGATCTAGGGCTGATGCTCTATCCACTGTGCCTTTTACTTGCCCCTATCTTTTATTCTTTTCTTTTTTGGGGAAGGCAATGAGTTTAAGTGACTTGCTCAAGTTACCCAGCCTGTTTATTAATAATTATCTGGGGGGCAGAGCCAAGATGGTGACAAGAGAGGAGCCTCTCTTAGGCACTCTCTCATAAAACTTCTAAACTAAGAACTCTAACTACATTTTCAAGAGACAGAACCTACAGATGGACCCAGTGAGGCAGTTCTCCAGCTCAAGGTAACCTGGAAAAGAGTGGAAAGGCTCTGCTCCCCGGGGCCAGAGGGGCGGGCCGCCAGAGGGGTGACTCACCAGAGCAAAAGAACTTCAGCCTCCTGGAGGCAGCCCCAGGGTGCTGGGAGCCAGCGGGGGAATTTCCTGATCTACGTTCCAGGGAGCACCAAGCACAAAGTGGGGGAACAGCGGGGTGACCTCTGCCAGAGCAAGCACGGTGAATCCCGGCCCTCAGGGCACACAGTGAGCAGCATGGTCCAGGCAGCCCTGATCCAGGAACAGGAAGCAGAAGCCTGTAAAAGCAGGAGCCCCCAGGGCATGAGCTGAGCTGAGGGAGGGGAGGGAGGTGGAGAGAGACTACCAAGTTCTGTTCTCTATCCCTGGAACAGGACTCTGGGGCTCGGAACACATTCAGAACCTGATTGCAGTCTAGGCCCCCCTCCATAGAACAGCAGGGTCCCCCACCTCAGCCCCATGGCAGAGGGGGGCACTTATGGTCATTCACAGACCAGGAGGGAGGACAGAGCCTCACACACTGAGATCCTTGTAGGAGTGTCCCAAAAGCTCAGGAAGCACCCCAAAACCAGGCTCAGGCTTGGAAAATGAGTAAACAGAAAAAAAAGAGGAACACCATTGAGAAATACTTTTCCTGTGATCCGAAGAAGGATCAAAACACTCAATCTGAAGATGAGGAAGTCCAAGCTCCTGCATCTAAAGACTCCAATAAAAACAGAAATTGGGTTCAGGCCATGACAGACCTCAAAAAAGACTGAAAATCAAGTGAGGGAGATAGAAGAAAAATTAGGAAAAGAAATGAGAGAGGTGCAGGAAAAACATGAAAATGAAGTCAGCAGCTTAGTCAAGGAGATCCAAAAAAATGCTGAAGAAAATAGCATGCTAAAAACCATCTTAGGTCATATGGATAAAACAGTTCAAAAAGTTATTGAGGAGAAAAATGCTTTAAAAAGCAGAATGGGCCAGATGGAAAAAGAGATAAGAAAGCTCTTGGAGGAGAACAAATCCTTCAGACAAAGAATAGAATTCAGGGAGATTGATGAATTTACCAGAAATCAGGAATCAATACTTCAAAACCCAAAAAAAATGAAAAATTAGAAGAAAACGTGAAACATCTCATTGAAAAAACAACTGATATGGAAAACAGATTTAGGAAAGATAAAATTATTGGAATACATGAAAGTCATGATCAGGAAAACAACCTTAATATCATTTTCAAAGAATTACTACAGGAAAATTGCCCTGATATCCTAGAAGCAGAGGGCAAAATAGAAATGGAGAGAATCCACTGATCTCCCTGAGAAAGAGATCCAAAAAAAAAAAAACCCTCCAGGAATATTATAGCCAAGTTCCAGAACTCCCAAGTCAAAGAGAAAATATTACAAGCAGCCAGAAGGAAACAATTCAAATACTGTGGAGCTGCAATCAGGATCTCACAGGACTCAGCAGCAACTACATTAAAAGCTCATAGGGCTTGCAATATAATATACTGGAAGGCAAAAGAGCTTAGAATGCAACCAAGCATCAACTACCCAGCAAAACTGAATGTCCTATTCCAAGGAAAAAGATGAACTTTCAGTGAACCATGGGAATTTCAAATGTTCCTGTTGGAATGGCCAGAGCTGAACAGAAGGTTTGATCTTCAGATACAGGACTCAGGTGAAACAGAGAGTGAAGGAGAAGGGGAAAATATGAGGGACTTAATGATGATGAACTGCATGTATTCCTGCATAGAAAAATGACACTGATAATACTCATATGAACCTTCTCAGTTAACAGAGCAGGTAGAAGGAGCTTTTATAGATGAAGCACAGGAGAAAATTGAACTTGAAGATAAAATGTAGTATAAAAATGGAGTCAATAGAAAAAAGGGAAATGTAATGGGAGAAAGAAAAAGGAGAGGGAGAATAGGCCAAGATATTTCATATAATAAGATTTTTCTTTATTCCAATGAGCTATTGCAATGATATGAAAAGGGGGAAGGCAAGGGTGAATGAGGGGATTTTTGATCTCATCACAGGTGGCTAGCACAGGAAACAGCATATATACTCAATGGGGTATAGGCCTCTGGAGTAAGAAAAAGGGGGGGTACAGAGGGAAGGGGGTTGATGTGAGTGATGGAGGAGAGGATGGATCATGGGGAGAGAGTGGTCAGATATAACACATTTTCTTTTTTACTTCTTGCAAGGGGCTGGGATTGGATGGCCTGTCCAGGACCATAGGGCCAGGTGGATGCTGGGCCTAAGGGGTGGTAGGGGGGTTCGGGGCCTCTTGGTTCCAGGGCCTGAGATCTGTCTGCTGTGCTACTCAGCTACCCTATAGCAGAGACAAAGTGAAAGGAGATAGAAAATATAGTACATGGTAGTGGAGAAATACGAATGGAGAGAGTTGTGATCAGCAATGGCAACGGTGGAAAAATATGGAAGTAACTTTTGTGATGGACTTATCATAAAGAATATGATCCGCCCATGACAGAATTGTTGGTGTTGGAACACAGACTGAAGCACATTTTTATTATTATTATTATTTTGGGGGGATGTGCAGGGCAAATGGGGCTGTGTGGCCTACCTAGGGCCACATAGCAGGGTGATCGTTGGGTGTCTGAGGCCAGATTTGGACCCGGGTGCTCCTGCCTCAAGGGCCAGTGCTCTGTCCGCCACCCAGCCGCCCCTACTATTATTACTATTTTATTATGGGTCTTTTTTCTTTTTTCTTTTTTCTTTCACAGTGCAGTGGTGTTGGGGTGGCTTGCATGTGACACAGGTGGGTAATTGTTGGGTGTATGGGGCCAGATTTGGGCTCGGGTGCTCCTGGCTCCCAGGCTGGTGCTCCATCCACTGCACCACCTGGCCATACCTACAATTATTACTATTTTTTTTATTTTAATTTTGTTCTTTCACCTTTACTTTATTGCTCAAGCGAATCTATATTTTTGGGGGGAGGGGGTATTTTGTTTACTCTTACACAAGAATATTTTAATAATGTATAAAAACATTTGTTCAAAATGAGAATAAATAAATAAATTTAAAAAACAAGTAAAAAAATTATCTGATCTTTGATTTGAACTCAAGTCCTCCTGAGTCCAGGGTTGGTGCTCTATCCACCGAGCCATGGAGCAAACCCCTCTCTTTCATTCTTTTTTTTTGTTTTGTTTTGTTTTTTTGTTAAGGATATGGGGCTAAGTGATTTGCCCAAGCTGACACAGCTAGGTAATGTAAGTGTCTTAATCTGGATTTGAGCTCAGGTCCTCATGACAGGAGGGCTGGTGCTCTATCCACTGTGCTACTTAGCTGCCCCTCTCTTTCATTCTTTTTTGTTTATTTTTTGTGAGGCAATTGTATTAAGTGATTTGCGCAAGGTGACTCAGCTAGGTAATTATTAAGTGTATTAATCTGGATTGGAACTCAGGTCCTCCTTAAGGGAGGGTTGGTGCTCTATCCACTGTGATACTTAGTTGCCTTCTGTCCGTCATTCTTTTTTTTGTAAGGTAGTGGGGTTAAGTGACTTGCCCAAGGTGACACAACTAGGTAATTATTAAGTGTGTCATCTGACATTTGAACTCAGGTCCTCCTGACTCCAGGGCTAGTGCTCTATCCTCTGTGCCAGCTAATTGGTCCAAATAGAAAAATATAAGATGGAGATAAATGTACCATTAGGAATCATAACTGGGCATGTGAATGGGATTAACTCACCCTTAAAACAGAAGAAAATAGCAAGATAAAATAGAAACCAGAATCCAAGAATATGGCTTTTTCCCTTAAACAAGATACATGCTTGAAATGGAAAGATACAGTGTTAAAATAAGGGTCTGGAATTAGAATTTTTTATGTTTCATGTGAAGCAAAAAAGAGAAGGAAAACAATGAGGATCTCAAAGAAATCACAAACAAAAATAGTCCTAATTAAAAGCAATAGGGAGGCAGCTAGGTGGCGCAGTGGATAGTGCACCTGCCCTGGAGTCAGGAAGACTTGAGTTCAAATCTGACTTCAGACAATTAATAATTAACTAGCTGTATGGCCTTGGGCAAGTCACTTAACCCCATTTGCCTTGCAAAAACCTAAAAATAAAAAAATAAAAAATGAAAGGAATCGGCAGGGAAATTATATCTTCCTAAAAGTAGCATAGAAAATGTAGTAATATTAGTCTATATTTACATTCATACATATATTGCTATACATACTTCCATATACACACATTCAATGAATGGACTAGTATTCAAATTCTGAAAGGAAAAGTTAGGAAGAAGGAATAAAAGTACACTATTGGGGACCTCAACTTTCTCTTCTTGGACCTAGATAAACTTAACCACCAAATAAATTAAAAGGAAGTTAACGAAATGAATAACCACTTAGAAATATTACCTCTAACAGCCCTGTGGAGAATACTGAATGTCAATATATTATTTTGTGTTTTCCTTAACAATATAGCTAATAGGAAGACATGTTTGACATGACCTCACATGTATAAACAAAATCAATGTGCTTACCATCTTAAGGGTGGGAGGGGGGAAAAAATTTGAAACTCAACATTTTTCAAAATGATTGTTAAAAACTTTTCTGTATAATTGGCAAATATGTTAACAAAATATATTTTTTTAAATGTCTGCAAATTGATGTCACAATTTTTGAATCAAAGAAACTTCACAACAGAAATTTCATATATTTCCAGATGTCTTAATGTTTACTCCTGTCTAGGTGGTGAACATTCAGGGACACCGATTTTCTTCAGTTTTTCTTGCTCAGTTTATTTTACCTCCCAAATCCAAGCTTTTTTTTAACTGGCTGTCATTCTCCCATTTCTCGAATACTCTTTCTTCTGACCTTTACCTCCTGGCTTCTATGACTTCCTTCAAGATTCAGATCAATACCCATGTCCAAGAGTTCTGGAATTTTATTTTATTTATTCCATTACCCCCTGCTTTCTCCTCCCTGAGGCTCTAAATTCCTTGAGGGCTGACACGTCATTTTTTGCCTTTCTTTGTATCCCCAAGTTTAAGAACAGTTCTTGAAGAAAACTAAGTGCTTCTGTAAATGTCTGTTGAGTTACCAAAGCTTGTCACCATTAGCCATCATTCTTATGCAACATAAGTGGGAGAAAGGAGGCAGATTATGTGGCTAGAAATTATTCAAAGCTTTCTTTCCAGAAAACAAGATGTTTTTGTTCCACTGAGTTGATGAGCATACCTTCCAGAGACACTCCATAGATGGCACTATAAACTAGAGAACCAAGGCAGATGTCCATGTATTCATTTATTCATTCATTCATTCACTTATCCATTCATTCATTGCTTATTTAATAGGTTGAATTGATTTATTACTTTGTACATTTAACTTACATTTTTTCAATTACATATAAACAAAAAATTATAAAATTCATTAAAAAAATTATGAGTTTCAAATTCTTTTCTTCCTTTTCTCCTTGAGAAGAAAAACAATCTTATATCCTTACATATGTGTAGTCATGCAAAACATTTCCATATTATCCATATTTCAAAAGAAAATATATCTAAAATTGAAAAAAAATAAAGTTCAAAAAGGATATTTCAGTCTGTATTCACTTGATAAGTTATTACTCTGTATGTGGATAGCATTTTTCATCCTAAGTCTTCAGAATTTTTTAGGATCCTTGTATTGGGGAGAATAGCTAAGTCATTCACATTGGATCATCATACTGTATTGTGATCACTGTTTACTATATTCTCTGAATTATTCTCACTTCACTTTGCTCCCCAGAATGGTTGGACCAGTTAACAATTCCACCATCAATAACCCTATTTTTCCAAATCCCCTCTACCATTTCACATTTTCCTTTTCTGTCATGTTAATCAATCTGATAGGTTTGAGGGTGTTTTAACTTGCTTGTCTCTAATCAATAGTGATTTAGAGAATTTTTTCATGTGACTAGAGATAACTGATTTCTTCTTCTGAAAAATTCTTCATAAACTTTGACCATTTACCAAGTGAGGAATGACTTAATTCCTGCAGAGTTGAGATTCATCTCTGAATGTTTGAGGAATGAGGCCTTAATTAGAGATACTCACTATAAAATTTTCCTACTTGCCTTCTGCCCTTCAAATCTTGTCTTGCCTTGATTTCATTTTTGAAAAATGTTTTTAATTTGATATAATCAAAACCAACCATTTTATATTTCATACTGCTTCCTATTTCTTAGTTGGTCATAAATTGTTCCTTAGTCATAAATCAGACAGTTACATTATTCCATATACCCTTAATTTGCTTATGATCTCATGCTTTATGTCTAAATCATGGACCGATGTCTCGGAAAACAGTGTGAGATGCTGTTCTCTACCTACTTTCTGACAAATTGCTTTCTAGTTTTCCCAGAAATTTTTGTCAAATACTAATTTCTTGACCCCACATCATGGATCTTTGAGTTTGTCAAGCACATGATTACTAGGGTCATTTGTTACTGGGTATTGTATTCCTAATTGATCCCAGTGAATCTCTACTCTCTCTCTCTCTCGTAGCCAGTACCAGATAGTTTTGATGCTTACTGCTTGATAATAGTTTGTGATCTGGTACAGATCACAAATGGTCTCATTTTTTCTTTATTTCCCTCAATATTCTTGAATTTTTGTTCTCAAAGACATTTTTTATGATTATTTCCTAGTTCCAGAAAATAATTTTCTGTAGTTTGATTGGTATTGCACTGAATAAGTAAATTAATTTAGATAGAATGATCATTTTGTTATATTGGCTTAGTCTCTTCATGAGCAATTAATATTTCTCCAGGTGTTTAGATCTGGTTTTATTTGTGTGGAAAGTATCTTGTAGTTTTTTCATTTAGTTGTTGGGTTTGTCTTGCCAAGTAGCTTTCCAAATATTATAAATTCTCTACAATTATTTCAAATGGAATTTTTCATTCTGTCTGTTCCTGCTGTACTTTGTTGACAATATATAGAAATTCTGATGCTATATTCGGGGTCATTTCATATGCTGCAATTTTGCTGAAGTTGTAAATTATTCCAATTAGTTTTTTAGTTGATTCAATTATCTAATATTGTTTGGAAGGAATGAAAGTATTTCTTTCTTTGTTTTTGACCTTCTTAATTTCATTATTAGAACCAGATTTGTGTTAGAAAAGGAACTTGATAGGACTCCTTTTACCTCTTTTTCCAAATAGTTTATATTGTACTGAAACTAATGGTCTTTACAATATTTGGTACCATTCATTTGTAAATGCTTCAGGCATTGGGGATCTTTTTCTAAGATGGTCAAGTCATTATTCTATTTCCTCTTCTGGAAAATTTACATTTTTTGTATGTATTCAACTATTTTATTTAGATTGTCAAATTTTGGGCATATAATTAAGCAAAATAGCTCCTAATAATTGCTTTAATTTTCTCTTCATTGTTGATAAATTTGCCTTTTCATCACTATATTAGTCA
The DNA here is from genome assembly GCF_037893015.1 of Macrotis lagotis. NCBI lineage: Eukaryota > Metazoa > Chordata > Mammalia > Peramelemorphia > Peramelidae > Macrotis > Macrotis lagotis. The sequence goes on from NC_133666.1 coordinate 838,218, forward strand.
TTTAGTTTTGTTCTATCTTTTTTAATCAAATTCAACAATTGTCTATTTTATTTTTCCCCTAAAACCAAGCTCCTAGTTTTATGTATTATAATTTTTTGACTTTGAATTTTATTAATCTCTACTTTAATTTTTAGGATATCCAGTTTAGTGTTTAAATAATACTTTAAAATTTGTACTTCTTTTCATATTTTTTTTTTGGTTTACCCAGTTTGATCTTCTCTTTCTATACTTTATCCAGTTGTGAGGAGGATACTGCCAGTCCCATGCTATGTGCCATATCAATATTAGCTATTGTTATTCATGTTTTCCTTAATTATATCTAGTATCATTCAAGCTCAGCTAAATCCCACCTTTCACCCACAAACTTTCTGGAAGTCTTGTGCCTTTTCTCTGAGATTTTCTTGACTTTCTCCTCTGTATGTGTCTCTGTCCCTCTGTCCCTCTGTGTCTCTCTGTCTTTCTGTATGTCTGTATCTCTTGTTTGTTCCTAGCTGTTTGAAGGTTGTTTCTTCCATGATTTATTCCTCAAGAGCCAAGAGACTCTTTTCAGGTATATTCTTGGTCTATTCAGAATCCCCACATGTTTAGCATATGATATGGCACTTAATAGATGTTTGTTCAAATGACAAGAATAAGGATAACATTCAGTATTCAAGAATTTGGGGCATGTAATGGATAGAACAGGGAGTCGTGTCCTTTATTAGTATCCAAAATGATTCCCGGAGCTGGACAATCATTCATAATCTAGACAGACAGACATTCTGCTCCATTTATGGAACATCACGCAATCTCAATGACTTAATGTTGCTACTACAACATACTGTACGCTGCTAATCAGTTCTCAAGAGACCTTGGGAGTGATCCTTCTCCACCAAGGCTCCGCTCTGTATGCCAGCCGGCCTTGCTTTCATCCTCTTCTCAGAGAAGACAGATCAAAGTAAAGAGTAGCTAGGTGGCAAAGGGGGTCAAGAAGACAGCTTCCTGAGAACCAATCTGTTCTAAGACACTCACTTGCTGTAGGACCCTGGTCAAATCAAATTGCCTCTGTTTGCCTCCATTTCTTCAAATGTAAAATAAGCTGAAGATGGAAATGACAAATCAGTTCAGTATCTTTACCAAATGTTGAGCATGAGAATAACATTCTGTCCCTCTACAGTCTATAGAGAGGCTTCATTTAAAGAAGTTTCAAAAGAAAAATGGTGAAAGCTCAGGAAAGTTTTTAGCTTCACTCCAGCACCCTGACTCCACAGAACTGATCAATTCTGAATATAGTTTGAACAGTAGCTGGTTTTTTCTTTTCTTAATTTTTTTTGTTTTATTGTGTTTGTGTTTTCTTCAGCAGCATGGATAATATGGAAATGTATTTGACACATCTTTAAATGTATAATCAAAACAGAAGTGCTTGCTCCCTTAAGAATAGTGGAAGGGGAGTGACTGGGTTGCCCAGTAGATAGAGCACCAGCACTGGAGTCAGGAGGACTTGAGTTCAAATCTGACCTAACACACTTCATAATTACCTAGCTATGTGACCTTGGGCAAGCCACTTAACCCCATTGCCCTGCAAAATTAAAAAAAAACACTAAAAATTAGGAAGGAGGAAGAGAATTTGGAACTCAAATTTTAAAAAAAGATTGTGAAAAATTCTTTTCCATATAATTGGCAAATATGAAAAAAAATTTAAAAGTCTCCTTAATGATGTCACAATTCTTAAATCAAAGATAACCTACTCACAACAGGACCCCTTCATATCTTCCCAGACTTCTTAATCTTTACTCCTTTCTAGTTCTTCTCCTTCATTATCAAAGAAGACCAAAATGACATCACTATGTTTCAAATAAATTACAGGATGTCTGATTGTGATTGATCAGACGAGTAGGAGCTCGGAATGCTTCACCACAGGTCGGGCACAAATAGTCCATGTGACCACATGGTGGGTACTCTAAACTTATGGATGTCACCTTTCCTTTGAGCTGCTTCAATTCTGCCTTCCTTATGGAAAGCAGCCCCCTCACTGTTGAGGGCACATCATGCTGGGCAGTCCTATGCCAGGGTCTCCCCTGCTATACAAGCAATTCTAAAGTTTTTCAATGACACCTTCAGGGTGTCTCAGCATTGGTTCTTCTGACTACCTTGTGAGAGTTTTGCCTGTGGGAGTTCTCCATAAAATAGTTTTTTTTTGGAATTGTATTTCTGGCATTCTAACAACATGCCCAGCTCAGTAATGTTGGAATGTTTGGCAGCTTAGCTCGAGAAAGGCCCTCAGTTTCTGGTACTTTCTCCTGCCAGGTGATCTTCAGAATCTTTCCAAGACAGTTTAATGGAAGCCATTCAGTTTCCTGACATGGCGCTGATAGACTGTCCAGGTCTCACAGACATACAGCAAAGAGGTCAGCACAACGGCTCTGTAGACCTTTGGTTTGATAGTCCAATACCTCGTCTTTCCCACAGTTATTTCAAAGCTTCCCAAATACTAAGTTAGCTCTGGCAATGTGAGTGTCAACTCATTGTCAATGTGGACTTGGAAAGGACCCTGCCAATGGAAGTGAACTCATCCACAGGACTCAAAATTTCTCCATTTGCTGTCATCAATGGTTCCACAGCTGGATGGTGTGGGGCTGGCTAATGGAGCACCTGTGTGTTCTGGGTGTTCCTTGATAGACCAAAATGAGCACAAGCATCAGAGAATCCATTCATACATTGTTGCATCTCAGCCTCAGAGTCTGCATTGAGGGCACCATCATCCGCAAACAGTAGATCATGTACCAACACTCCAATTCAGGGACACTGACCATATTGTTATTTCTTCTTCTTCCATTTATTTCACCTCCCAAATCCATGCTTTTTTACTGGCTATCACACTCACATCTCTGTAAGAATCTTTTCCTCACCTTTGCTTCCTGATCCAAGGCTTCTTCAAGATTCATGTCAAAACCTACCTCCAAGAATTCTTTCCAGTCCCCACTGCTCCCTCACAGCTATTAACTCCCCCTGGAATAACATCTTCTTTATCTTTCAGTACATGCATAATTGTTTATCCCGTTACCCCCATTTTCTCCTCCATTTTACTGTAAATTTCATGAGTACCCAAACTGTCTCTTTTTTTTCTTTCTTTATATTCCCAAGAGCCTGAGGTATAATGAGTGCTTAGTAAATGTTGGTTGATGTCACTATTAACTATAATTCTTATGATTATCATATAAGAAATGAAGTAGCAGGAGAAAAGAAATTATTAAGTGACTAGAAGCTATTCCAATCTTTCATTTCAGTAATTGAGATATTTTAGTTCCATTGGATTCGTGACCTTACCTTCCAGAGACACTCCATAGAGAGACCTAGGTAGCTCTGTGCTAAAGGGCCAAGACAGAAAGTCACCTATTAATTCATTCATTGTTTATTTATTAGGCTGAGTTCATTCATTTATTATGTTTTTAAATTTCATTTTTATGTTTTTCAAAAATATGTTAATAAAAATAATTTAACAATCTTTTTTTGTTTGGCATTTCAAATTCTTTTCCTCCCTTACTCCCCCGCCCCCTTTTCCTCTTGAGCAGGCAAACATTTTTTTTATTCTTTTCAGGTTAATGCATTAAAATGTTTTTCATTTATTAATTTATTTATTATTTATGTAAATAATAATATAATATTTATATATGTTTTATTTATATTCATATTTATTTCTATTTATAATTATATGATATTTGTAATACCATATAATTGTATATGCTTATTTATATATAATATAGTAATAAATAATAATATAATATTTTTATTAATTTATTTATTCCAATTGTGTGTAAAGATAGTTTTCAACATTCATTTTTGTAAAATTTTCGACCTCTTTCCTTTCTTTGCCCCCTAGGTTAAGATAGCAAGTAAGCTGATAGAGGTTTTATATGCACAATCATGTATATATTTCCATATTCATCATGCTGTGAAAGAAAGAATCAGAACAAGAGGGAAACACCCTGGGAAAGCAAAAACAAGATGCAAATTTTAAAAAGTGGAAATAATAAGATTTGAAGTGTATTCACATTCCATAGTTCATTCTCTGGATGTGAATGACCTTTTCCATCACAACTGTTTTAGAATTGTCTTTGATCATTATATTGCTGAGAAGAGCTAATTCTATCATAGTTGATCATCACACAGTATTGCTCTTACTGTATATAGTGTTCTCCTGGTTCTACTCACTTCACTCAGCATCAGTTCATATTAATCTTTCCAGGATTTTCTGAAATGTGTCTACTCTTCATTTCTTATAGAACGATTATAATCCATTACTTTCCTATACTACTGCTTGTTCAGTCATTCCCCAATTGATGGGCATTCCCTCAATTTTCAATTCTTTGTGACCACAAAAAGAGCTGTTTTAATCCTCTTGTACATTTTCATCTTTTCCCTTTTTTGTTTTCTCTTTGGTATACAGATCTAATAATGGTATTGCTGGATCAAAGAGTTTTATAGTCCTTTGGGTAGAGTTCCAAATTGTTCCCCAGAATTGATCAATTCGCAATTCCATCAACAGTGCATTAATGTTCTGATTTTTCCATATCCCCTCCAACATTTATCATTTCTCTTTTCTGTCATGTTAGCCAGTCTGGTAGATTTGAGGTGGTTCTTCAGTATTGCTTTAATTTGTATTTCTCTGACTAATTGTTAATTAGAATATTTTTCCATGACTATAAATAGCTTTATTTTCTTCATTCATATCCTTTATCATTTATCAATTGGGGAATGACTTGTACTCTTATAAATTTGACTCAGGATTCTATATATTTCAGAAATGAAGCTTTTTCTATAAACACTGACCATAACAAATGTTTCCCAGCTTTCTGCTTTCTTTTGGATCTTGGCTGCTGTTATAAATGAATGAAAAGAAAAACCTGCTGGAGTGAGAGAAAATTGTAAATTTTATTCACAAACTTTGCAAGATACACCTCACAAGATATGAGTACCTCACCTAGCCATGAGGCACAAATTGGACCTGGAACCTCAGGTAATTTATGGTCTTCAGAAACTCTCCTCCCTCTTGGATGTTCATAGGCTGTCAGAGTTTGTGTTACAATCTGAGAGGTCCACCCATTCCATGACATGCCCCTACAATGATCCCCCCCCACATCATATGACACATGATATGCTAATGAACCCCAAGCATCAGTTGGGGTGTGTGGGTTAATATTCAATTACCTAATTGCTCAAACTCAGTTGCATCCGGTCAAGATCTCTAGGTCACTCTTGACGGGTTGAAAACAGGTTTGGGGTTTGGAATGGGATTAGGAAAACTCTCCCAGTCTTGTGATTGGCTGGGCCTTTCCCCCTTTGTAATGGATTCCCTAAGGGCTCTCCTCCACACCCTGTGAAGACCAACACCCTACATTCCTTACAACTCCTCCCTTTTCTTTTTAATAGCATCATGGTCTTCACACTTCACCAGCAGTATCTTCCTCAGATTAATTCACAGTCCTCATCCTTGATAGGACTACTGACTTTCCCTATAAATATCTTTACCTCTTCTTTATTAGAAACATACACAAGTCCTAATTTGCTGATAGAATTTTGTACTATTTGAGATATTAACTGGATCATACATGGGAGACACACATAATAGGATTATCCCTTCAGTGCTAGTTGGTCTTCCAGGAATAGTTTCCAACAAATGGATAATAATATTGTTCCTCCTTACTTCCAAGAGGCCCTCTTAAATAAGCCATATAATCATCATGATAATAGGTACATTTCCAAAGTTGCTATACCTGCTTCCACTGCAAAGTTTTATCCCAATGTCTTTAGAAAGGTCTTCCTGGCTCCAAAATGCAAACTAAATTCCTAATTTTGTGCTATTGGATTAACTCCAAGAATAGCTCAACTCCAAGAAGAGCTAGTATACCTAGTGATGTTCCTTAAATTATCTTTCTTGCAAATGGCTATTTCAGCACTTTCCTTGCAAGGCCATACTAACCCACAATCAATTTCTCTTAACAAATGCCCTAGTTTGCACATCTTTACAAGGGATCCAGGTACCATCATTACTGAGGCCACCTATCTCTTAAGTTGTACAGTCCAGATTATATATACCCTGCTTCTAGATATGTCCAGACACTTGCTACTCCACAGGAAAATATCCTGGCAAGTCAGTTATAAAAAATAGTCAGCCTGAACTGACTCAGTCACATGCCACTGGTATCTCTATCCACTGGATCAGAATTCTGTGCCACCATGCACCTCTGACCAGGGACTGAGAATCTAGGCCAGATCCAGGGGTACCCAAGGCCAAGTCTCAAACTGCTGTGAACTATGGCAAGTCCAACAGCCACACCAAAAGACTGGGCATTGACTTCTGCCAGCTAGACTCTCCGCCCACCCTTACTAACACCCTGGTGTCTAAATCAGAGATAGGATTCACTTCCTAGATAGGCCATATGTGTAGATATAACAATGCCACCCAATAATCTCCCTCTTTCTCTCTCAATGGAGAACATTTTCACCCTGCCTCTCCTCCTACTTTCCATAAGGAGAAGGGCATACATAGCAGTGTCACACTTACAGAGTCAAGAGGAAGTTACAGATAAACAATGTACACACAGGTGAGAGATGGTGGAGATCAACTGGTCCAGTGTTCTTCTCTTCTCTTCTCCTTTGGAGGCATCCAACGTCCTTAAGCATCTTCTGAATCAGTTTTACAAAGTCCTCTCCAGCTCTGGTGACTAGTTGAGACCTTGTCTTTTGGTAAAGTGACTGCTTAACATCTTATTCAGGTCAAAACACATGCTTCCATCACTAAACAATGAGATTCTGGAGCTTATTACAATTTACATTTTACCTTATTGCCATATTGACACACGTAGTTCACTTTTAACACAAACTTCCATTAGTATTTTGCTACATGAGCAAACTCACAGGCTTGAGTCAATGTGATCATTCTCATCGGGAGTTTGCTCCATACACATACATTCAACTGGCTTAAAATAAACCAATTTTAACCTTTGCTCTCATTACAGTAACAACTCAAACATCCTTAACCAAAATGATTTTTTCCAAATATTTCCATATTTTCCTTTTTCAGATATACTTATCTAACTCACACTCCTTTCCTTGAACTTGAAACTGTAATTATCCTAAAAATTTCCCATTCTTCTTACAAAAATGTACCCTCTAACATACAAACTAAGGAAACACAATTCCTATCTTAGCAGGTTGCTGATAGCAGGTATCAGAGCTAGGAATCTAATCTATCTCTGGCTAATAGATCTAATTTACCTAAAACTTTCCAGGACATTAAAGGAAATTTCCTTTATGAGTATTGAATGTCAGTGTCCAGGCAGAGGTCATATGGGTAAGTCAAATGTCTTAGGCCATATTTATTCTTCCAGGTGAGATATTATCCAAATGTCATTTTGGGGAAATTAAGTCAAAGTAGTCCAACTTCAGCCATACTGAGAAACCACCCCTTCAGCTGTCCATTGAGGTCACCTGACATCCTTGGCCCACTGGTTTCTTTGGCTCCAAGAACATGACATTTACCCAGTAGCATTTCCATTTATTGACCATCCTGGTATCTGACATAAAAGAAAATAAATCAAAAGTCACGTGATCTAAAAAGGTTGTTTTACCTAGTTAAAACTTCCAGTGACTATAATTCACCAAATTCCAATTATGATCCTAATGGAGTCCCAGTTAATGAAACCCCTACCTAAAGCTCTGAGTATCCTTCCTGGGTCTTTCTAACTATGACTGGCCCTATAGGCCTCATCTACTTCTTAGTAGAGATATCCCTTTGTATCAAATAATATCCACTCCATCTCTACATAAAGATATCAGATTCCCCTTGGCTAGAGAAAACTCCAAGCCTGTTGTTTCTTACAACAAATAAATGCCTCCTTTGTCCAGGAGATTACACAGAGAAATATCAAATGAACTTGTGTTTATCATTCTCATATTGCATGCTTTGGCTTCAAAGCAAACAACGACCACTTTGGAATATACATATAGATCTAAAATATTCTCAATTCACATATATGATTAAAAACCTCTATACCTAAACTTGTTTACCTACTAGCCATTCTCAACATGCAAATGGTTATTTTTGTTTTGGCAAGGTAATTGGTGTTAAGTGACTTGCCCAAGGAAACACAGCCAGAGGACTGACTTGAACTCAGGTCTCCTGACTCCAGGGCCAGTACTCTATTCATTGCACCACCTAGCTGGCCCCTAACATATAAATTACTCTTCAGAATTCTTTAAAACCATTAAAACATCTTAGGTAGCTTTCAATTTCCAACATGCGTTATTAATTTCATTATAACAGAACAGCAATAAGAGTTATAGAGTAACACACAAATTACTAGATTGTACAAAGCAATCCTTCCATTATTATGTTATACATGAACCCACAGATCTATCCCAGAAAGGGTCATACTTTTTTAGATTTTTGTTATTGCCCTTCAAAGCAATCACATTAATCCCAGGCTTTAACAATACAGTATTTAAATAACATATTCACAAGAGATAACTAAGTATTGTAAATATAATCTCCATGCAGTTACAAAAGAATCACATAACTGATTAAAAAAAATCTTATTCATCGTTGTTACCTTACAATAGGGCCCACGATTGCAATTTGTTCAGAGCCGCCCCCCATCAGCTGACTGCAGGTACCAAGAGAGAAATCTGCATTCTTGACTTCATTAAAATTAAACATGCCTTGTTAATATACATTAAACATTAAGATTTTTATTTAAACATCTCATTTCCCTTAGAATAAGAGCAAAATGAATATCCCATGTTCTTTACACTTTTGTCTCTTTATCCAAATTCTCAGAATCCAATATCATACATATGACACATTAAAAACCTCAGTGTAATTAAAACTCAACTAATTTCCCAACAGTTTAGATTGATAAAACCTTTATAGTACTTTATACAGAGAATTCAGCACTCACATTCCAAAAGCTCTATCCAAAATAAAAATACAATTGTTAACATTATTAAACTTAACATTAAAACCATTTAGAGCTTTTTTCCAAAAGACATCAGTAAACATCCCTGATAACTTTAGGTATTTCTCTTCTTAGTAACACAATACCACTTTTCTTTAACCCAAAGGTGTTACAATAGAGTTTAAGATCCCAAACCATATAACACCTTGCAAAAGTTACAATAGTGTTAAAATAGTTTAATCGCAACCTAATTTAACAATCTAGGTTATTTAATTCCTCCCATTCTGTACAAATTTTGTCAGAATGTTGCAACACTAGTATCCCTCTTTTAAAACCCTCAGCGTGCTCCCCAAAATTCTAGTTCACAAACTTTAAAAACAATTAGAGGCATCATGTAGGCCATGTGGCCAGCAGATATTCATTAAATGTGATTTCCTTTCAATAAAGGAGTCTCTTAAACCCTGTATCTTAGATTTTTTTCCCCCATCACATATCCCACCTGTGGAGGAACCTCTTTCCCTTTAAGGCTTAAACACTTGAGCTCTCCTGTCTATCCCCTCCTCTCTCCGTGGGTGAGTAGGGCACTTTAGTAGACTCAATCTAGGGTTCAAGTCTTAACAAGATGGTGGGTGGGATAAAGAACACCATGTGTCCAACCCACCACCCCTTCCCCCAACCCAAGGAGAAAGCATAGGATCTTTCCTTGATATTTGTAATAAAGTACAATATCAATGCTTGTGAAATTCCTGTATAGAAAGGTGTTCCTGACATCCTTCTGGGCCCTGAGAAATTCCTTAGAAATATAACTTTGGCTGGGCGCCTTTGGGTCTAACAGTAGTTTGATTGGACCCAAGGGGTCATGGATAAACCATAAAATTGTCTAAAGATTTACAAAGCAACCTAGCTGTGTGGCCTTGGGAAAGCCACTTAAACCCATTTGCCTTGCAAAAACCTAAAAAAAAAAATTTACAAAGCACCCTTGTTAGCCTAATTGTCTTGCTGTATCTCTTAAATTCCAGGACTGCCTCCCCCTTCCCCTGATGCAGCTGGAACCATAAGATAGTAAATTACTGACTTCCTCATCTCAGCAAATATGTTCAATCATTACACAAAGACCCTGACCCCTTCTCACCCCTATCTATATGGAACCCTATGTTTACATATGTATATGTCAAGATAATATTTCTAACTGCTGTCTTTACTTTTTTTTGTATCTTGCTTGCTCTCAGTACCCCCCCTCCCCAAACACTATAAAAATCTTATCCCCTGAACACTTAGGTACTGTCTGATTTGGGTACTCAATCCCCAGACAGTCCCCGGGAGTAAAGATCTCCAACCTTATCAAATTCTGGTCTCCATCTTGCACTTTGGGTACAAAAGTAAGGATAAAAATCTTCCCTTCTAGAACTTCTCAATCTTTTCCTTAAAGGTTCTTTCTTCTCTTAAACTCTTCTAAACTCTCCCCAAAGTACAACTTTTTCTCTTTAAGAATCCCCCTCCCTTCTGTTTAACTCTACACACACAGCACAGCTATCACTGGCTCAGTGAGGGAAGGGCTGATTTCCATGTGGGTGCCACTGTACACTGCTTCCTTCTCCTCCACCTTCTACAACTCCTGGGTCCAACTCCTAGCTATCCCTCTTTTAAAACTTGAGCTGGGTCCTCAGACCCAGAAATACCTAAAACAGACACTTACACAAGACAGGACATTGAACAAATACACACATTCCCACAGGAACATTCAAACTCACACAGCACTAGATCCAATCGGCTTCCTTAATTTAGAAAACATTTCTTTTTTTCCTCTCTCCAGACTTTCCCTTTCCTCTTGGGCCCAGCTGTTAGCCTCCTCCTCTCTAGGGGCAGCCAGAGGATCCCACCTATGTTTGTTTTATCTTTTTCTAACTTACTTAGAAATAATTTAGCATCCTCAATGATCCAGCATGTTTCATATTCCACCGCCTCTTTATTTAAAGGTACCTTATGGTTCACTGTTCATCAGACCCAAACATTGGCCACCAGACAGACTGTCTTTGGATGGGGATTTGTGGCTATTCAGAGCAACAGTATGTGATGAACTTACTCTTCTCTTGACCCTGGACAGCATCCTAATGTCCCAGCTAGCTCATTTCTTACCCAAAGGCCATTCCTTGGGTATTGGATGGGGCGTCTCTTCCTCCCCTCCCTGAGGTACCTTTTCAACCCCTGGCATCCTATCTAGGACTTCCTTTCCTGGAACTGTCTAGAATCAGCCTGGAAAGTTAAAAACTGAGGTTTCCCTACCTTTCTGGGTCATTTTCACAATTTTTCATCACTCTCCCCATCAGTGGCAGGGTTTCAGGTCCATTCAGAGATTCACCTAAGGGAACCACCGAAAAGAAATGGAGATCTGGCTTGAAATCAAGCTATGAGAAGTCCTTTTCTCCATTCTCTTCTGGGGCTTCCTCAAGGGGTTCTTCAGATCCCACCCACAATATCCCAAATTGTTATAAATGAATAAAAAGAAAAACCTGCTAGAGTGAGAGAAAAATTGTACATTTTATTTATGAACTTTGTAAGATACACCTTACAAGGTATGAGTACCTCACCTAGGTGTGAGGCAAGTATTGGTCTTGGAACCTCTGGTAATTTATGGTCTTCAGAAACTCTTTTAGCTCCCTCTTGGATGTTCATAGGCTCTCAGAGTTTGAGTTACAATCTAAGAGGTCCACCCATTCCATGGCATGCCCCTACTATGATTCCCGCCACATCATATGACACATGATATGCTAATAAACTCCAATTGTCACAGGGGGTGTGTGGGTTAATATTCAATTACCTAATTGTGCAAAGTCAGTTGCATTAGGTCAAGATCTCTACATCACTCTTGACAGGTTGAGAACTGGTGTGGGGTTTGCTATCCCTGGAATGGGATTACGAAAACTCTTCCAGCCTTGTGATTGGCTGGGCCATTCCCCCTTTGTAATGGGTTCCCTAAGGGCTCCCCTCCACACCCTGTGAAGACCAATACCCTACATTCCTCACAGCTGCATTGGTTTTGATAGTGTCAAAACTTTTCAATTTAATGTACTCAAAATTATCCAATTTGCATTTTTTAATGTTCTCTATCTCTTGTTTGGTCATAAATTATTTTCCTCTTCATGGATCTGACAGGTAAATGATTCCTTGCTCTTCTAATTGGCTTATTTTTTTAGGTTTTTGCAAGGTAAATGGGGTTAAGTGGTTTGCCCAAGGCCACCCAGCTAGGTAATTATTAAATGCCTGAGATCAGATTTGAACCCAGGTAATCCTGACTCCAGGGCCAGTGCTTTATCCACTGCGCCACCTAGCAGCCCTTCTAATTGGCTTATGATAAAACCTTTTATATCTAAATTATGTACCCATTTTGACCTTATCTTTGTATAGGAAATGACATGTTGGTCTATGCCTACTTTTTGCCATACTGTTTTCCCATTTTCCCAGGAGTTGGGTTTTTTTTTTCAAGTAATGACTTATTATCTTAGAATGTAGAGTCTGGAGGTTTATCATATAATAGAATATTATACTTATTTACTACTTGGTCATGTGAACCTAATAAATTTCACTGATTCACCACTCTGTTTCTTAGCTTGTACCAAATAGATTCGATAACTGCTGCTTTATAATATAGTTTTATATATTATACAGTTAATACAGCTTCCTTTGCATATTTTTTCAGTCATTCCCATGACATCCAATGACAAAATTTTTTGTTCTTCCAGATGAATTTTGTTATTACTTCTTCTAGACCTATAAAATAGATTTTGGTAATGAACAAGTAGATTAATTTAGGTAAAATTGTCATTTTTATTGTATTAGCTCAGCCTAAACACATCTGACTTTATTTATGTGAAAAATGTTTTGAAATTATATTCATGTAATTCCTGGTTTTGTCTTAGCAGGTATATTCTCAAATATTTTATATTGTCTGTTTACAGTTATTTTGAATGGAATTTCACTTTCTGTCTTACTGATGGGCTTTGTTGGCAATATAAAGAAATACTGATGATTCATGTGAGTTTATTTTAAAGCCTGCAACTTTACCAAAGTTGTCAATTATTTCAAGTCCTTTTTTACTTTATTCTGAAAGATTCCCTTAGGTATATGATCATATCATCTACAAAAAGTTTTATGTCCTCATTACCCACTCAAATTTCTTCAATTTCCTTTTTCTTCTCTTATTGCTAAAGCTATATATTTCTAATATTGAATAATTGTGTCGATAATGGCCATCATTGTTTTATCTGTGATCTTTTTGGGAATGCTTCTAGCTTATTCCCATTATGTATGTTTTCAGATGGTTTTAGATAATTACTACTTATGATTTTAAGAATAAAAATCCATTTATTTCTATGATCTCCAGTGCTGCATTAAGTCAAAAGTTTTTTGGCATTTATTGAGACAATCATATGATTTCTGATTGATAGGATAATTCCAGCCTTGCATTTCTAATATTAATCCCACCTGCTCATAGTGTATTTTACTGTTTATAAATTGGTGTAATTTATTTGCTAATATTTTCTTTAAAATTTCTGCATCAAGGATGGCTAGGTGGTGCAGTGGATAAAGGATCGGCCCTGAGGAGTACTTGGGTTCAAATCCGGTCTCAGACACTTAATTATTACCTAGCTATGTGGCCTTGGGCAAGCCACTTAATACCATTTGCCTTGCCAAAAAAAAAAAAAACCTAAAAAAATTTTTTTGCATCAATATTCATTAGAGAAATTGGTCTATAATTTTCTTTCTTGTTTTGGCTCTGACGTAGGTATCAGCAGCATATTTGTGTCATAAAAGGAATTTGGTTAGACTCCTTTGTCTTGTTTTCACATAGTTCATATGGTATCAGAATTAATTGTTCTTAATTGTTTGGCAGAATTCACTTGTAAATCCATCTGACTCTGGAGATGTTCCTTAGGGAGTTCATTGATGACTTCTTCAATTTCCTTTTCAAAAATGGGGTCATTGAAGTATCTCATTTTATCTTCTATTAATCTGGACTACATATATATATATATATATATATATATATATATATATATATATATGTAAATATTCATCCATTTCACATAGATTGTCAGATTTGTTGACATACCATTGGTCAAAATAGTTCTAATTACTGCTTTAATTTCCTCTTCATTGGTGGTGAATTCACCCTTTTCATTTTTGTCCCTGGTAATTTGGTTTTCTTCTTTCTTTTAAATCAAATTAACCAAAGGATTATATAATATGTTGCTTTTTTCATTTTTATTTTATTATATTATTTTTGGGGGTTGTTGCAAAGCAAATGGAGTTAAGTGGCTTGCCCAAGGCCACACAGCTAGGTAATTATTAAATGTCTGAGGCCAGATTTGAACTCAGGTACTCTTGACTTCAGGGCCAGTGCTCTATCCACTGTGCCACCTAACCACCCCATTGCTTTTTTTCATGAAGCAACTCGTTAATTTTTTTATTTATTAGTTCAATAGATTTCTTACTTGCAATTTTATTATGCCTTTAATTTTTCAGGGTTTCTTATTTGGTATTTAATTGGGAATTTTTAATTTGTTCTTTTTCTCATTCTTTTTAGTTGAATGCCCAATGCATTGATCTCCTCTTTCTCTATTTTACACAAACAAACATTTAGACATATAAAATTTTTCTCTGTGAACTGCTTTAGCTGTATCCTTTAAGTTTGGCATGTTGTTTCATTACTGTCATTCTCTTGGATGAACATAGAATGTATGAGCTTGAAAGCAATTTGGATTCAGAATCATTAGTTGGATGAGACTGCAGAATTTGCAAGATCTGAATTAAGAGGTCTAGAGAGGAAAGAGGACAGGGTCTGGGAGTAGACAGTTTCAAAAACTGGAGGATTTGAGGAGTCACAGAATATCAAGCTTGGGAGTTGTTACAGAGATGCAAATGAGAACTTGCAGTTCCTATAAAAGAGAGAACCTTAGAGCAAAGCTAGCCAGGTCAGAAAATCTGAGATCTTGCATTGTCCTGGAAAATGATATGTGCTATAGATCAGAGATTTCAGAGAACAGAAATAATCTCCCAATGGAAAAACCTAAAAACTAACATGGATTTCTTTTTATAACTATGTAAAGTCAAATATCTGCCATGTTTACTAATTTAAAACTTAATTTACAAAATAATAAGGCTGATTGTTTTCGAAGGAGGTCATTCCTTTATTCCAGTATAAATTTCATTTGGTTTTGTTGATGAATAAGAAAATCAAGTAGGAAAACTAAAACAAAGTAAAACCAAAAGGCCCTTCTATTTTCAATGAGATATTTCATAGAATTTAGTGAGCTTACTGTTATTTTAAAGACTAAGTACCTCCTCAAACCAAAACTATAATCCCTGCACACCTAAAAAATGTTATTCCATGTATTAATTTCTTTAGTTAAGACTGTCGATTGTATCACTATTAATAAAAAGGATTATCAAGAAACTTTGTACAACTTTGGGAGAAGTATAAAAGATCTGATCAGAAAGATGGTCTATATTTTTACAAATTATAATATTAGTAAGACTCATGTACATTCTAATCATAATCACATTTTAAAAATAAAAATAATAAATCTACTGAATCTTTAGAACCTAAAATATCATGTCTTGGATGCCCCTAGAAGACTAAAGCTTCCAAGTACCCTTCATGGGGGAATGTTTGAATTAGTTGATAGCATAAATACTGAATGTCCGAGGGAGGAGTTATATTTCTGTCTCTGAATGTATGGATAGTGAGTGGGAACTGAAGCTAGAACATGGGATCAGGGAGGACCCTTTGAGCCTAGAATATCTGACACTGATGAGGATTTCTAATACAGAATCTCAGGCTTTTTTAGGTTGTAAAATTTGGAATGTCCTTAATGAGAGATCCTTTTATCTCAGACATGCTATGTTCTCTGTATATTCCCACTTGAAGGGTGCCAGGACATGTCAATCTTTAGTTTTTTAGGGGCCATTCATGACATAACATTTTGGATTCTATAGCTATATCATGCTATTACACAGAGAGAAGGAGTTACTTCGGGGCTGATAAAGGAAATGGTCACAAGCAGTGGGATGTGATCACACAGAATGACAGGACTTGGAGGAGTCATGGAGAAGAGAATGAGTGAAGTAGGAGAATACAGAGAATGTGGAATATTAGAAAGAGAGGAGATCTCTTAGAACCCTAGAACTCAGAAGCTGTAGTATTCTAGAAACCACTGCATGTGATAGCTGTGAGGGCTCTAAGAATATCAATCTTCTGCTCTGAAATGGGCCTGAGAGTAGAAAATCTTACACATGCCAAGGATTGATTCTCATCTCTATTTGTAATCCATTGAACAGCAAAGAGATCAAAACAGTCAATGCTGAAAGAAACTATTTCAGCCTTTTCCACAGAAGGCCAAATTCTGAAGCTAAAACTTCAATACTTTGGTGAGTAATGAGAAGAAGAGACTCATTGCTAAGGAGCCTGACATTGAGAAAGCATGAAGGAAGAGATATTTAGATAATTTCATGGAAACAATGAACACAATTTGAACAGACTGAGGGGGATTTGAGAATAGAAGTGAAGGATCTCGAATACTATGGTCTATGGGGTCTTGAAGAGTTGGACGTGACTAAATGACTGAACAACAAAAATTTTCTTAGTGGGCTCAAATACCGGGCATCTCTAATTTTTAAAAATAAGAAGACAGATTTTATTCATGTGTGGTCATTCATTTATTTCTATATAAATGATGATAGAAATTGAAAAAAAGCAAAAACATAAAAAATAATTAAAACCCCCATCCATATTGAAATAAACTACCAAAAGTTTTTGGTGTGATTACTGTGTGTGTATTTTTGGACTAGCCATAAAAACAAACAAAAATCCAAATCCCACCATACCCGAATACCAGAACAATTGTAGATGCATCTCTTCCTTTTTTTTAAATAAAGACAGCAGTTTTCATGACTATCAATCTTCAGAAATTTTGGAGCAAAAAAGCAGATGTTTAGTTTACTGAATATTTTAAGAAGACTTCTATTTGTAAGACATCATATTGATAAATTAGTGTACATTGCAATAAAAATCCAATGAATAAAATTTAAAAATAAGAACTTGACACAAGTTATCATTTATGGCTTTAGAAGCAAAACCCTTATGGTTTCAAAGCACCCCCAAACATTAAAATTTAGACTTCCATGTACATTTCATGTGTAAATGCAAGTTGTTGAGAGTCAAGAATCATAATATGGCTTTAGAATCAAAAACTTCATGGTTTCAATAACACTAAAACACTAAAGGTTTAGACTTCCATGTAGCTCTCACATGGAAATGTTGTAAGTTGTTGAATCAAGATACAGAATTTCTGAGCTAGAAGTTAAAACGTGCTGCTGAATGTACCAGGGGGAAATGGAAAGTGATTGTGGCCACAGAAATTCAGTGTTAGAGGGAAATTTTGAATCCAGAATCCTGAACTTAATTCAAATGTAGAATTTCTAGCTATTATTCAGAGAGACTAGACGTGAGAGAGTGAAAGATGTTCAGGAGTTGAGAATGGAAATGGTGAGAAAGAGGAGGGTTTTAGCATATAGCATGGTGGAGCTATGGTGAAGAGAAGAAAGGAGGTAGGAGAGCACTGTTACCAAGGGATATCATAGCAGAGAGTGACCTGAGATTTCAAAAGGAAGATTTTGAAATGTTCTGAAAATCACAATGTTTATTTGCTAGCCAATCTCTGAGAATGGAAATCATTCTCTAAAAATGGGCCTTAGGATGGAAAATTTTATACATGTCAAAGACATATATTCTTACTTCATCCAAATTTTGACCTGTTGTAGGTCATTAAAAAGAGCAAGTTAGAATATGCTTAAGACATCAAGTATAAATTCAAGTTTTGTTTTGAGGAGACAGTGCTGCTGCCAAAAATAAACAGATCCTTTCCTCTAATTCCTCCTCACCAATGTTTTGCTCCCTTTACCCTTTAACTTTTCTCTTAAATTTTAACTTTAACCTTACTTTCATTTTTATCTTCACCTTTCCTTTTATCAATCCCTTCTTCCCCATTCTTCCTCTCCCCCCCACTTCTCTGCAAGGTAGGATAGATTATTAAACCCAATTGGAATATATATTACTCCCTCTCCGGGTCAAATCTATGTAGTAGGATTTACTCAATTCTGACACCCTCCCTTCTTTCCTTCTACTATAATAGATCTTTGTGCCTCTTCATCTGGTATTTATCCACTAATCTGTAGCCTTCTCCTAGTATAGTTCTTTTTATGCTTTTATTGTTTTAACCCAGCCTTATATTTATGACTCCTTTCTCAAAATATACTCCTTTTATCTGTCCTGATAGAAGTATTATTTTCAAAGATTGGTTGATTGCTTGCTTGCTTGATTGAATGACTGATAAGCAGCATTGTTTCATAGTCACTAAGTATGCTCCCCTTCTGTCTCATTAGAAATAATATACTTCTCAAGAGTGATAAATCACATCAAATTACAGTCAATTTATAACAGATCCCCTTTCCAAGTACCTTCCACAGACACAAAATCTTCATGATCCAAAGCATCATGCAAAGTCAAACCATTTCATGACCGTTTATATCTTCCCCACCCAAACATACTTCCTCCAACTGTAGCCAAAGTGTCAAACAAAGAAAAGTCTCTTCATGATGATTTCATGTCCAATCCCTCTAGGCACACTCTCTCCCTCCTTCTCTATAGTACTTCAGTCATAGCCCTAAGCACACTCTCTTCCTCCTTCTCTGTAGTACTCCAGTCATAGCCCTACAACCACCCCCAGCCTACGTTTCGGGCACATTCTCTCCCTCTTGTCCCTTTAGCACCCCAACCATGGAAATAAAAGCCTTGTTAACTAAAGTACGATTAAGGCAAAATGAATTACTAATCTATTTATGTCCAATTCTTCTAAATACATTCCCACACTCTGCCCCTACTGTAGTATAGTCTTCCTTAACCAAGGTATCCAGTAATGTCGAGTCACTTCAGATTTAATTATTTACAGAGCCTCTAAGTACTCTGTGTACTGGAACACCCTGAACATCTCTCTTAAGAACACTAGAATTGATAGTAAGGCATGGGAGACACTGACACAGGACTCAACAGAGAAAGCAATGAGCTCTATGAACAAGGCAGAATTAAACTGACAGGAAATATGAGATACACAAGTTTAGAGTAAACAGCACACCTGGACTATTTGTGCCCAACCTGTGGTAGAGCCTTCTGAGCTCATCCGACTGAGTCTGATCAGTCACAGTTGGACACACTGTAATTTGTCTCAAACATAGTGATGCCATTTTAGTCTTCTTTGATAAAGAAGGACAGGAAGTACTCATATGCGTATCTTCTAAGTACAATCCCGTTTACTATTTTCTACCCTTAAGCTGTCCTAGGAGAAATACAATTCTCAAGAGTTACAAGTGGTATCTTCCTTTGTTAGGGATGTAGACAATTTAATGTTCTTGCCTAGCATTTGTTTTTTTTTTCACTCCTTGTCTTTTACCTTTTTTAAATTTTTTTTTTAGGTTTTTGCAAGGCAGATGGGGTTAAGTGCCTTGCCCAAGGCCACACAGCTAGGTAATTATTAAGTGTCTGAGGCTGGATTTGAACCCTGGTACTCCTGACTCCAAGGCCAGTGCTTTATCCACTAGGCCACCTAGCCACCCCAAAGAAATCTTTTTTTTTTAGGTTTTTTGCAAGGCAAATGGGGTTAAGTGGCTTGCCCAAGGCCACACAGCTAGGTAATTATTAAGTGTCTGAGGCTGGATTTAAACCCAGGTACTCCTGACTCCAAGGCCGGTGCTTTACCACTACACCACCTAGCCACCCCTAAATAAAACTTCTTGTCAGTCAGATGATATCAATTCAATCTAATGCATTTGGAAAAATTATACTATTTGACAAATGATCTGTTTTATCACCATTGGCATTTTATATGAATAATATCTAAAACCCAGTACAGAGTTATCACATATAATCCAATTAAAGAAATAATAACAGTATTTATATGGTGTTTACCATAGGCCAGTCATTGTGCTAAACACTTCACAATCATTATATCATTTTGATCTTCACAACAACCCTGGGAGATGGGTACCGATCATTATTTTCCTCTTTATAGATCAGGAAACTGAGATAGCAGAGATAAGTTAATTTGCTTAAGATCATACAGATAACAGGGCAGCTAGGTGGCACAGTGGGTAGAGCACTGGCCCTGGAATCAGGAAGGACCTGAGTTCAAATCCACTCAGGCACTTAATAATTACCCAGCTGTGTGACCCAGGGCAAGTTACTTAACTCCATTGTCTTAAAGAATAATAAACAAGTAAAAAGATCATACAGCCAATATGTTTCTGAGGCCAGGTTTCCCTGCATTTTTCCAGCTTTGTCTTTTGTTTGTGTGTGTGTGTGTGTGCGCATTTCATGCTATAATTAATAGGATACTACATTTCAATACATCATAATTAAGTTACAAGGCAAATTTGAACCAAATCAAAACTGGATGTTCAACCACAAAATAAAACCTTCTACTTTCCAGGCCTTTTAGGCACTTCTGCTTTAAAACGTTTGCTTTGTTGCCAAGAAAACCCCAAATGGGGTTATTACCCTGTTTGGGGGTTTTCTTGGCAAATATACTAGAATGATTGTCATATCCTGCTCCAGCTTATTTTACAGATGATGAAACTGAGGTAAACAGTCGCATGACTTGCCTAGGGTCACATAGTGAGTAAGTGTCTTGGGCCAAATTTTAACTCAGGACGGTTAGTCTCCCTGACTCCTTGCCTGGTACTCTATCCACTGCACCCTAGCTGCCTTTAAACATTTAAATTTTGGATCCCAGAGGTCACAATTAGCTCATTTTCAAATGTTTGCACTTTTCACCTTTCCATAATTTTAAAATTTATTTTCTTCCCAAAATTATCTAGTCCGATCAATTCCTTTCATGTTCATAATCTAGCCCCACCCTCTCTTTCCCTGAAGATTTTCAGTTTTAGCCCCCAGGCAAAAGATAGGAAGAGATTCCAAGGGGCAGCCTCTAATTCCTATCTTTTCCCTTTAGAGCTCCTGAGATTCCAAAGACTAGGGAACAAGTTCCCACAATGGTCTATTGGGGCAGAGTACTGTATTTCCTAATCATATACTAAGCTATCTAAATAACTAATCTTAATTTCAAGCAATTTTTCCTTTGCAATTTAGCACAAAATTGTACACAACCTTGAGTAATTGCAATACTGTTGCCATTTTGAGGTTCCTAAAATTGACAAATGCATGGCTTCTTTCTAATGTTGTTTAGTGACCTTCCTTCTAATTTACCTAAACAATCAATTCTATTATATAAAGCTTTGGAAGCTTTACTTCAGCCTTCCCCAAAGACATTCATAGTTCTCAGTTGCTTTTCCCCCTTCTTGTCATCTTAAATCTATTCCTATGATCCCCAAACAGGTGGGTTGTGGGGAGGTGCCTTCCCACTGGCCCCTTTTCAGTTTAAATCACTCTTTCTGTTCTTTCAGTTTAACCTATTTTTAAGTTGCTTTCTGATTTAAATAAACTTTTCTTTTTTCATGGTCAAAAAAGTCAGCAAAAGTTATACTCTCTGTGAAGCAACTTTAAATGAAGCCTCTAGACAGACCCTAAAATGACACAGGTCACAAAAAGATAGGGTGAAACAACTTTCAGGTCCAGATATCCTGGAGGGAGGCCAGGAAAGGTCTGACTCACATGGGTAAAAGAGGAACACAGCCCAGCCTAGGGAGGGGACCTGGGAAGTCAGTGGGAGGTTCTTGGCTCAGTTGGCCAGCAAGGAGGGCCCCAGCCCAGCAAGGAAGGTACATGTCCAGCCACAGAATGCAGATGCAACAGGTGGCCCTGGGTCAGGCTACCCTAACATAGGGAAGAAGCCACAAGGGCCTGAGGAGAAAGCCAGGGAAGAGACCCCTGGTCCTCAACAGAAAACCTTAGGACTATCCCCACTGTGTCCCAGAGCAGGGCTTAACTTTCACCAACCACGGTGACAGGGAAGATCAAAACACCATCTCAGAAAAGGAAAGCAGTGACAAAATGCCCACATGGGAAATCTCAAATGGGATTATGAATTGGTCTCAAGTCCAAAATGTCCTCTTGTAAGAGTTCCAAAGGATTTTAAAAACCAAAGAACTGACGAAGAAGAAAAATAGAAAAAAGAAACAAGAGTCATGGAGGAGAATGATGAAAAATTTGGAAAAGGAAAGACAAAATTTACATGAAGAAAGCAATCCTTTTAAAAGCAGAATTGGCCAAATGGAAAAATAAAGGAACTTCTTTAAAAGAAGAATTGACTACCTGCAAAAGGAAACACAAAAATCTAACTGAAGAAAATAAACCCTTCAAAATTAGAACTGGGCAAGTGAAGACTAATGACTCTATGACACATCAATAATCCCTCAAACAAAATCAAAAGACTAGAAAAATGGAAGAAAATGTCAAATACTTCTTAAAAGAAATGACTGACCTGGAAAATAGATACAGGAAGTATAATTTAAGAATTACTGGTCTACTGGAAAGCCACAATTAAAAAAAAATAGCCCGGATAATACCTTCCAGAAAATTATAAAGGAAAACTGCCCTAATACCCTAGAACAAGAAGATAAAACAGTCCCTGAAAGAATCTCCCAATCACCTGCAGAATGCTGTCCCAAAATAAAAACTCCCAGGAATACTGTAGCCAAATTTCAGATTATCAGGAACGGAAAAATACTGCAAGCAAGTCAAAAAGAAGCAATTCAAATAGTAATGAGCCACAGTCAGGATTACACAGATCCTCGCATCTTCAACATTAAAGTACCAAAGAGGCCTGGAACATGATATTCCAGATGGCAAAGGAGCTTAGATTACAACCAAAAAGCCACCACCCTGCAGTTTTTTCGGGGGAAAAGATGGGGATTCACTACAATAGCAGATTTTCAAATTTACCTTCTAAAAAGACCAGAGTGGAACAGAAAATTGATCTTCAAATACTGGAGATGGATAAAAAGATGAGGAACCTGAGGACTGAGAAAAGAAGTGAACAATTTAACGTCACCAAGACATCTAAGGATTCACAAGAGGGCTGTCTTTTTGAACCAAAGCCGTTTAAATCGATTTCAGCATTCTGTATCACTGAATCTCACTCCCAGACCTGACAGAGGTGAATTGTGAGACAGGACAGAAAAAGATTAGAAATATCACTGCTGACCCTTCTAGTTTCTTCACCCTTTCATGTGCTTGGAAGAACTCTGACTTTCTCAGCAGGGAAACTGTCTTTTGTTCTTCTTGGGCTAGAAGCTTTCAGGGAAGGGAAGTTTTTAATGTGACAAGGGAATGCAATCTTTTATCAGAGCTCAAGTTAGGAAGGGGGGGAGAGGTACTTATAATAAAACAGGAAAACTGGGAAAAAAGAGGCAAACTGGAAATCACATAGGAATTTTTTTTTCTTCACTAGGGATTACATTCAAATTAACTGGATTATTTCATTACACTAAAAGAATATCAATATGCAGGGAAGGTTAACCTAGTTGCTATTTAGAATAGCTAGATGATTCAGTGGATAAAGCCCTGGGCCTAGAGTCAAGAAGGCCCAAGTTCTAATCTGGCCTCCCAACAGTAATTTACTGTGTGATCTGCGCAACTCACTTAGCCTCTGCTAAGAAAGCAGCTAGGTGGTTCAATAGTTGGGGTGCTGAGTCTGGAAGCAGGAAGACCTGAGTTCAAGTCCAGACTCAGATACTTACTGTGACTCTGAGCAACTCATGTAACCTCTGTTTATTCACTGGACAAGGAAATAGCAAACTACTCCAGTATCTTAGTCAAGAAAACCCCATGGACAATATAGTCCATACTGTCCATGAGGTCAGGAAGACTCAGAAATGACTGAATGAGTACTATTCGCCCTGAAAACTTTTACTAAATTTAACGCTAATTTTTCTAAAGTGTTCCCTCAAAACTCACTAAGATATTTTAGTATATGTTAAATTTCTGCTAAATGCCTTATCAGACAGGACAAAGAGAAGGGGATGAATTCCTGGGACTTCAGGAGCTCCCCTACAATCTTCAAATAATTGATCTCCAATCCCCTGAATCTCCTACCCCCCCAAATCAATGCTATATCTTTGGCAGTGAGGTTTTTTCACCTACTCTCCCACTGAAAGCCTTTAGTGGGAGTTAGGCCCTGCTGAGTGGGACACACAGAGTTGAGCATCAGAGTACAGAAACCTGGAGCCCCTCAAGTGTGAAACTTGGACGGGGCTCCTAGAGAACAGAGTGAGGTACACAGACCAGAGGGGCACACAGGGCAGAAGCTTGTTCCCCCTGGCTGCCTCAGTTCCTCCTCCTCTATAAAAGGAGCTGGAGAAGGACCTGGCAAAGCAGTGCAGCATCTGTGCCAAGAACAAGTCAAGTGGCTCACAAAGAATAAGACGGGACTGAAATGACTGAACATCAGAGGAAAGGACCCTGGGAGAGACGAGGAATTCAGACTGGACGGAGGACCTAGAAAGGGAAAGGGTAATCAGAGAAAGGAAGGATACGTGTAGGGGGGCATGGCCAGAGAGGAGAAGGAAAAAGAGAAGGGGGGAACAGAAGAAAATGTCCCACAGAGGGGAGGGGAGGGGGCACAGACAAGAGAGGGGGAATAGAAAGGAAGACACAGAGAGCTATGGGGGACAAAGAAAGGAGCCAGAGATATGGAGACAAGCCTGGCAACACAGATAGGAAAGGGATACAAAGAGAGCATTGGACTCTAATAACTGACACCAATCTCACGACCATATCTCCAGTCACTGGCTGTCGCTGACATCCTAGAGGGTCAGATTCACCTGCTTTGTGGAGGTTTTAGTAGAACTGACGAAGTGCAAAAGAGCCCGGGTTAGGAGTCATTCCTCTGGCATGTCCTCTGGGGGCTAACTCCTAGGGGGTCTGTGCTATCCAGCTCCATCCTGACAGGAGGGCCACAGCTTGGATGGACTCCAGAGGTAAATGGTCTCAGAATCCTTCTCCAAAACAATGTAAAGACTATCAGACTGCCTTCTGTGGGATGGGAGGGGGGGGGAGTGAGATTGGGGCGGAGGGGGGGGATTGTAAAATTAAAAAACAAAACCTCAGTTATAAAAAAAAAGAATCCTTTTCTAAAACCTCATTTTGGAGTCCAGTTTTCTGGTGGGGTCCCAGACATACCTGAGTAATCAGTGAGTTTAGAGGAATTATTTTTTTTTATGTTTGCTTGTTTGTTTTTTTTTTGCAAGGCCAATGGGGTTAAGTGGTTTCCCAAGGTCACACAGCTAGGTAAGTATTAAATGTCTGAGGCCAGATTTGAACTCAGGTACTCCTGACTGCAGGGCCGGTGCTCTATCCACTACATCCAGTGGCCTCCTTAGAGGAATTTTTTTATACAGGCATGTTAACCCAATTCTGTGTGTTCTTTTGTGAAATGTTTGTCCCTTGATGGAACAACTCTGGAGGGTAACACATGTTTAAAGTAATTATTTTTATGGCCAGACTGACAGTGCAAGGTCCCAGAGATCGGATGGAGTCAAAAAGAGAGGGCACAGGGACACACAGAGAGGAGAGGGTCACAAGGACAGGTGGGACAAGAGTGTGAACCACTGGCTCCATCTGAGAGAGACAGAGACAGAGACGAGGAGAGACAGAGAGACAGACAGAGACAGAGAGAGAGGGAGAGAGAGAACACAGGTGAGCTTGCGTTATGGGAGGGAAAGCATTATATGGCCAAATCAGAAAGACAACTGATTCCCAAGGTCAGGACAATGAAAGGTAGCCTCCCTCCCCTAGGAGGTAATATGGCCCAAATACAGTCTTGAACCATTTTTTCTGAGACCCTGTTTCAAATCCTGGCTCAATGGGTAGAACTATGACAACAAGAACAAAAGAAAGGTCTAAACAGACTCCTTCCAGGGAGGAAGGGTTCTCTTCTAGCTGGAGTGGGCAGGTAGATAGGCAAGACTTCATGGAGAAAGGGGCACCGAAGATAGGCCTTCAAGGCATGGGAGGGTTTCAGTAGGAAGAGTTAATGGTAAATACATTCATGCCTAGGCTCACAGGAATGGCAAACCGCAGTCTATAAGGACCTTAGGTCATCTAATCCCATAGGCTCATTCTGAGAGTGGGAAGTGAGATCCATAGAGCTAGTGCTTGGTTTAAAAGACACGAGGTAGTGACTCCGTAGTCAGAATTTCAACTCAGATCTTCCGGATTTCAAATACAGTGCTCCACACTGACTATAAAAACATTAATTTGTGGATATTTTCGTTTTGTTACATTACTCCAGCAATTCCATGTATCCCTCCCCTTCCTCCAGCAGAGTCATCGCTTATGTTTTTTAAGAGAGGAAAGAAACACCAGAAGAAGACAATAAATGGCAAAACTCCCCAAACATTTGCAAGGTGCAAGCCCTGTGAAGCTCCCGCTTCCACAAAGGCTATTTGGGGGGATGCCTTCTCATATTTCTTTATTCAGGTCTCATTGAATCATTATAATTTTATCACATTCCTTTTCTGGTTGCTTTATCAAAACATCAGAATTATTATAGCCCTTGTGAATAGTGGGTTTTTTTGGCTCCATTTCACTCTGCATCAGTTCATATAGGTTTTTTCATAGTTTTCTGTGTTCATTTCTTATAAAACAGTGACGTTTCATTTCAATATAATTATACATTAAGAACCATTTCTTATGTAGTAAATCGGGAAACAATTTTTTGCAACTAGTATTTCTGACAAAGGACTCATTTCTAAAATATACAGAGAACTGAGTCAAATTTTCAAAAACACAAGCCATTCCCCAATTGACAAATGGTGAAAGGATATGCAAAGGAAATTTACAGCTGAGGAAATCAAAGCAATCCATAGTCACATGAAAAATTGCTCCAAATCATTACTTATTAGAGAAATGCAAATTAAAGCATCTCTGAGGTACCACCTCATACCTCTCAGACTGGCCAATATGACCAGAAAGGACAGTGATCAATATTGGAAGGGATGTGGGAAATCTGAGACACTGACACATTGTTGGTGGAGCTGTGAACTCATCCAGCCTTTCTGGAGAGCAATTTGGGATTATGCCCAAAGGGCAACAAAAATGTGCATCCCCTTTGACCCAGCAGTATCACTACTGGGTCTATACCCTGAAGAGATGATAAAAAAAAAAAGGGCAAAACATCAATTGTACAAAAATATTTATAGCAGCCCTGTTTGTGGTGGCAAAAAATTGGAAATTATGTGAATGTCCTTCAATTGGAGAATGGCTTAACAAACTGTGGTCTATGTATGTCATGGAACACTATTGTTTTATTAGAAACCAGGAGGGATGGGAATTCAGGGAAGCCTGGAGGGATTTGCATGAACTGATGCTGAGAGAGATGAGCAGAACCAGAAAAACATGGGGGTGATGAAGAACCCTGATGGACTTGCTCATCCCTTCAATGCAACAACCAGGGACAATTTTGAACTATCTACAAAGGAGAATCCCATCTGTATCCAGAGAAAGAATTATGGACTTTGAACAAAGACCAAACACTATTAATGTCAAATTAGGGGGAGGGGAAACTATTATATTATAATGTAATTTTACTATCTCATATTTTGTATTTCTTCCTTAAGGATAGGATTTCTGTCATCACATTCAACTGAGATCAATGTATACCATGGAACCAATGTAAATACTAACAGAATGCCTTCTGTGGGGGGTGGGGGAGGGAAGCAAGAGTGGGGGAAAAATTGTAAAACTCAAAATAAATAAAATCTTTCTTTAAAAAAAATAAAGTAACCATTTTTTACATAACAGTAATCATCCATGGCATTCATATATTTCAGTTTGCTTAGCCATTCCATAACTGATGGCTACCTACTGGGTTTTCAGTGTTTAGTTCTCAGAAAAAGGATTTTGGACTATTTGGGGGAACTTTTTCTTATCACTTACTTCCTTGAGCTACAAGCCCTGTAATGGTAATGGGGTCTCTGGTAAAGTGGGTATTGGTATTTTAGTCTCTTTATTTGCAAGATTTCAAGATACTTTCCAAAATGGTCATAACTCCATCAACAAAGACTGCATGCCTATCTTTTTTTTTTTTTTTTTTTGCAAGGCAAATGGGGTTAAGTGGCTTGTCCGAGGCTACACAGCTAGGTGATTATTAAGTGTCTGAGACCGGATTTGAACCCAGGTACTCCTGACTCCAAGGCTGGTGCTTTATCCACTACGCCACCTAGCCGCCCCCATGCATGCCTATCTTTTGAAAACCCAAATTTTTTAAATTTGACCAGTTTTTGTAATTTTTGCCAATTTGCATCATATGAGATGAAATTTCAGGATTGTTAGTGATCTGGAGCACTTTTTAAAATAAAGATGTGAATATTTTGCATTTCATTAAAGAATTCTTGAACCATTTATCTACTAGAGTATAGCTATTATATATATATATATATTCATTCATTCATTCAGATGTACATATTAGAGGAAATATGATATTTAATATATGTAACATATTGTATGTATGTTATTAAAACCTCTATCTGGTATACTAAACCCTTATCTGGGAAAGTTGATATAAGGTTGTTTTCTCCCCCTTTCTACCACCTTCTTATTCTAATGAAACCTGTCCCCAGGGATGACTTTTCATGTAGGCAGAATAGGTGTGCCTGGGAAATGTGATTTGAGCTGCCCAGGAAGCGCCAGCTTTCCTATCACTGATCCATGTTGATTATCACATCAGTGAACAAACACAGAACTGATAGAATTTAGGAAGACGTTTATTAAGTTGGCTGACAGAAAAAGGACAGAAAAAGGGATGGGAACCCCAGCAAGTCTGTGTAAGTTACAAGTTATATAGGATTTAAAACAGATGTTCTTTATGGCCATGGGGATAAGTGACCTGCCCAAGGTCACACAGCTAGGCAACGAGGAAGTGTCTGAGGTCACATTCGAACTCGGGTCCTCCTGACTCCTGGGCTGGGGCTCTATCCCCTGTGCCACCAAATGTCCCCATTGTGTAGGATTTAAACAGAGGAACAAGGAAATTGTACTCTATTGACCAACAGGGAGCTCTTTTCCAGATAAAGAGGAAGTTACTCACATCAGTCTTTGAATCTGGATGGTTTCCTGTCAACATAGTGCAGGAGTCCCCAGACTTAAGCATTAAATAAATCTGATCTCTAAGAAGGACTGGTTTCTCAGACACACAGGGATAGATTCAAACAGTGCAAGCCATTTGCCCCTGTTTCCCCCTTTGGCAGAAGTACAACTGCAGAAGCAGTTAGCTAGGATAACATTGAGTTCATTAAAATAATCTGAATTAAAGGAAGCATCTCCTTCCTTGCTCATCTAGAGCTTGATAGAACGCCTTTTTGCAACATTTCACACTCAGAAAGATCCAACTGAATCAACATTAGGGGCTGTAAGACAGGGAGCTCAGACTTGCACCAAAAAACAATGCGCTACTGCCCAATGCAGGGAAATCTCCCAGATTCTGAAAGACTACTGTGGCCACGAGTATCACAGAAAGTTGGGATAAAAAGACAAATTTTCAATTCCATGCTTTCTTCAGTGTCATAATAGTTGAACAAACTTAGGCAAGCATCATCTCATACATCCTTAAAGGAAGACAAGGTAGTTAAATAGTGTTTTTTCCCTTCTTTATTTTTCATTAAAAAAATTTTTTTTTCCAATTACATGCAAAGATAGTTTTCAACATTCATTCCTTTGCAAGCTTTTGGGGTTTCCCATTTATCTCCCATCTACCCTCCCCTTGTATATGTACAATCCTGTTTAACCTATTTCCATATTAGGAATGTTGTGAAAAAAAAAAACGATGGGAGTGGAAAAATCATGAGAGAGAGAAAGAAACAACACAAAACAAGTTTTAAACAGTAAAGCGAGTGTACTTTGCTATGCCTTTAAATTTCAGGTTTTTCTCTCTGAATGTGGCTGCCCGTTTTCATCACAAGTCTCTCAGGATTGTCTTTGATCACTGAACTGCTTGAGAGGAGCTGCATCCACCATAGTTGATGATCTCACAGTGTTGCTGTTAATGCATACCAAACTTCTCTTTACTTTTAAAGGCTTTGTTTTCTTCAGTCAGTTTTCCATGATTCTTCTGCATGACTCTCATTTCTTTTCTCCAGTCTTCTTCTTCCCTCTTCTAGGATTTTTTAAATCCTTTTGAAAGCTCTTCCAAGAGTTCTTTCTGGATTTGAGAACAATTCAAAACCTGCTTTGAGGCTACACACATAGTGATGTTCTCACTGCTTTCCTCCTCTGAGATGGCATTTTTATCATCCCTATCAGAATTTTTATGGGAGGTGCTTTTTATTGTTTGTTTGTTTCGCTCATTTTCATGGTTGAGCTCTGCTCCTGGAGCAAAGGGGAAACAGTCCCAAGCCAGGACGTCTGCTCCTGGCTTACTGCATACGATGGCTGTTGCAGTTGTTAGCAGTTTGTTCCCTCTTTAGGACAGCCCCATCCAGTCCCACCCTCACTGCTGCCCTGCTTTATGGGACACACCAGAGCTGGGCTGGGCCTTAGAGCCCCACACTGGCTTTCCAGATCCCTAGCCTAAACTCCCTTTTTTAGCCACATCACACAGACCTTTACTGAAGTTCCACCAGGATGTCTGGAGTTGAGAACTTATCTCTTTTTCTGTGAGTTCTGCCACTTTAGGGTTGGTTTAGAGATTTCATTTAAAATTGTTTTAGGGGTAAGCTCCAGGAGCTTCCTAGTTTCAAGCCCCTGGCACCCTGCTAAAGTCTTTAGGTAAACTAAGTCAGCTGATGGATTGCATTTAATCAGGTTATTTCATCTTGGATCTTTTTACTGTCCTATGTATGTCCTGATACTTGAAAACATTCTCCATGGATATTCTGGATCAGGACGCATTCCGAAGGTCGTTCTGGAGGGGGTGCTCCTCTTAAACTTGGTTTTCTGGTAACTAATTCACGTGGTTGAAAACCTTATGGAACTAAGCATGTACCTGTCCTTTTGTCCTTAAGTCTTACACGAAACAAGTGAAAGTCATTCTATATATGTTGTAGAGAAAATAATCTGATTGTCCTTCTCTTTTTTTTTTTTTTTTTTTTTTTTTTTTTAGGGTTTTATTTATTTATTTATTTATTTTTTGCAAGGCAGATGGGGTTAAGTGGCTTGCCCAAGGCCACACAGCTAGGTAATTATTAGGTGTCTGAGACCGGATTTGAACCCAGGTACCTCCTGACTCCAGACCGGTGCTTTATCCACTCTGCCACCTAGCCGCCCCATGTGCTTTTCTTTTTTCAAAGCAAAGTTTACTTACTACTCCCTTAAAATTTAAAACTTTTACATAAGATTTGAAACTTAAGATCCTTTACATCTTTATCACATCTTCATCCTAATTGTCCTATCTCCCCTTCTATGATTTATACTATCTTCATATCATCCAGAAAGAATGAGATTCTTTAAGAACCTAAATGATAGGGGTAGGGAGATGATGCAGTAGGCAGAGCACTGGTCCTGGAGTCAGGGGGACCTGAGTTCAAATTTGACCTCAGACACTTAAGATACTCACATTTTGACCTAGGGCAAGTCACTTAACCCCTCTGCCTTGCAAAAATCAAAATCAAAAACAAACAAAAGAACCTAACTTTTCCATGAATATTTAACTATTATTACATGACCACAAATTCAGAATAGTAAAATCAAAAACAGTAAGATCCTTCACACTTACACCCCATTTTATTTACACAGATATTTACTCTTGGAAGCTGGCTCAAAGATGTAGCGACCTGCTATGCCAGGTGCATGTTCACAATTTTCACAAGCAATGGCCAATTTATCAGACAAAATAAAGTTGCAAGCCCCTTTACTTCAGCCGTGAGAAGGTCTAGTTTCTCATTAATACATTTCATTTCCTTAGAAATTTCTCTCATAGAGTTATTAAGGTTTTACAATCTCATTAAGACCGGAAGACCCAGGGGACAGAAAATAATGCAAGTCTCCAAAGATCTGGTATCTTCCCCATATTCAAAGTATTTATTATTTATTTTAAAGCAAAATACACCCAATTAAATGTTTGATAGCGTCATGTTTATGAAAACAAAAGTTAGGGGCGGCTAGGCGGCCCAGTGGAGAAGCACCGGCCCGGGAGTCAGGAGGTACCTGGGTTCAAATCCGGTCTCAGACACTTAATAATTACCTAGCTGTGTGGCCATGGGCAAGCCACTTAACTCCATTTGCCTTGCAAAAAACCTAAAATACAAACGAAAAAGGAAAACAAAAGTGAATTTCCGAAAGCTATGATTTTATCACTCTTTAGGTATTGTATTCCAAATTAATAGTACTTCTCATACAATCATTTCCCCAAAATCACAATAGAAGAAAAATTAAAAGCCCAACCATAACATAAACAATATGCATTTTAAAAACATAAAACAAAATTTATTGCTAGCCAAATAACATCATTTCAGAATGCATTAGTTTGTTTTTTGCTTTTGCTAGGCTGTGGGGTTAAGTGACTTGCCGAAGGTCACGCAGTTAAGTGAGAATTAAGTCTCTGAGAACAGATTTGACCTCAGGTCCCCTTCACTCCAACACCCATACTCTATCCTAACTGTCCCTGGAATGCATTTCTTACATAGAAAATCACTTTATCCATCTATCAATTTGGAATTTCATGTTAATTATATTAACCCCCCCCCTCACCATAGAGTAATTACATTTTAATTGTAATTCACGCACATTCTAAGTATATTGCCTTAATGCTATATATCAAGTGTGTTTTCCATTAAGGTTTGATCTACCTGTAGAGAATCAAACATCATAATTATCACACAATAACAACACATCTCACATCAAATGGTCTGTTTTATTGAAGTTTTTAGAACAAATTCAAACAAATCAAACCTGCATTTACAATCACAGTCAGTCCTTAAATGGCACCAATCAAACTATCAATTTTTTTCAAAGAACATAAGCTGCCAACATTTCAAAGTATTGAGCCCAGTGCTTTCAGCCAGCTCTAGTCCAATGGTTTATGGTGGTAGTCACACATATTCTCATTTTTTTTTTTTTTTACTAATTAAAAGGGCAGAGGAAGGTAAAAGGAGTCAGCTCGTGGCACCCATACTGGGGGAGAAGAGGAACATCACTTCTTTCTGGAAATGCAAGAAAAAGGGAGCAAGAACATCCCATTCTGTTAAGTATAAGACAAAGCCTGTTTGGGCTAGATGATCAATGGAAAGAGGCTACTCCCAGCTATATGGTAGGGGACCATCATCTTCATCATCCTCATCCTCCCCCGGAAGCTGGTTCTTGGTCTCTCCCATGTGGGACCCGCCATGCTAAGTGATGGAGGCACACACAGAACCCAGTTCTATTTCCTACCCCAATGTTTTCATTCTTTGGGAAATAGGCAATTCTTGTCCCCAATTCAGTACAGTCTTCTGAGGAGTCATGAGCAAATGCCTTTTAACTTCCTTCCCTAGAGCCATACGAGAAAAGTGTCTGAAAAAAAAAATCTGTGTTGTATCAACAGAAACAATCCCATGTGTACAGATAAAAAATCATTTTCCCTAACACAAAATTCTGTAGATTCAACAAGTCATGTGATAAAGTAACCAAATATTTCTGCTACCTTAGCCTTAGCTTTAACTTTAGAGCTTTTCACAAACCATGGGGGGGGGGGGGAACGAAGATTAAGAAAACTGGTTTCCCATCTTGGATGGAAATCTGGCCTATGATGACGTTTCCAAACCACATGGGGTTCTCCCCACAGGAATATGAGTCCTGGGGTCAACTAATCATCACCCTTCCCTGTGAGGAGACAAACAGTTGTGGGAAAAATATTCTCTGATTTCTTCAATGCAAAATGTTATCAAACTGAGATGTAGACCTCCCTTTCACATAGGACATAAAAAGATCCTCTGGAGGTCCCTGTACAATAAGCAATTCCCAACAGACAGCCTCTGGGTCCTTATTCCAAAGAACCCTCAAAATTGCCTCCATGTAGCCTTGCCTCTGCCAGGATAATCTACAGGGAATTATAAACATACCCAACAAGACAAGAAGGCTCAATTAGAGAAGCAGCGAAGAATTTCAGCAGCTCATGAATTTTAGGCACAGGAATTCTTACCCTCCCCCACCCTTGCAAGAAGTGGTGGGGCATTCCCCTTCCCCCAAGAAAAGGCAAACAGTCTAGGTCTGTTTAAATGCAAAAATAACATGAACATTTCTACTAGGCAGTAACATTCTAAAGATTCTGGAATTTTCACATCAAACTGTATCAATATTTGAACAGGATTCGGTTTAAAAAAAATAGCAACATTCAAAAAGTCAACAAATGAAAAGTTTGCAAAATTAAATCAACGGACCTTCTTTGTGAAGGTTCACACGCCAGAAGAAAAAAAAATCAACTGTATAGTTATAGCCCCCCCCCCCCCAGTCAATTTCTCTAATATCTTGAAGTCAGGGACCCCAGCTTCTCTGGTGTAGCATCCACTCTGAAAACGCTTCCAAGTCCATCAAGGCTCAACTGTGGGCAGGTAGGGGGTTCCATCACTTGTACTAGAACTAAAAAAGGAAAAACAAAACAGAAAACAACAAAATACCAAGCCCATCTGTCAGGATCACAAGGTAACAAAGGAGAAGGCAGACCTTGCTCCCGGGGACCCAGGATATCCATACTGTGGATGAACAGGACCTTCATCCCTTTCTGAACAAAGAGGGGGGAAAAGGAAGATTGTCCTTACCTGGTGGTTTTAAAGATTGAACCTGTTCTGGCAACATGGCCAGTGGAAAGAGTCTACTCCCACAGAATTGGCAGGGGAACACAGAATATGTCTTGTTCCAGAAGCCGGTCCTTAGTCTCTCCCATGTGGAAATTTGGTAGAGGTAACAATGGAGATGAGGATGAGGGCATTATGGACAGAAGTTGGAAACACATTACCCACAGGGCAATGCTTCTTTGGGGGGGGGGGGACGACTACCTTTTAATATAGTAGGAAGGTACCTAAAAGTGGTGGAGGGGATCAAGAGGAGAGAGAAGAGTGATACCTCAGGGACAAATCAAGGACTAGCAATGTGGGAAGGTGACCTCTGTGATCTCAGAAGGAGGAGGAGGGGAGAAAGACTGAAAAGGCAGGGGAAAGGAAAGAGGTCTTACTTTTCAGGTGAGAAGGGGTTCAACTGATGAATGGGTGAAGGGAGATTAGGATCTTACTTAAGACCGGATAATGGTACTTGAAAAGGCCACTTACCCTGGGGAGAGGAGGGGCAACTGAAACCCCTGGGGCATCTGGCACCCAGAAGAGTGGGAGAGCACGGACACAGGGAGATTTCCAGGGAAATGAGGTAAAGAAACTGCAGGGACATAATACCGTGTCTACAAAGAAGAAACTTGAAACTGAAAAAGCTTCTGCGGAGGACATTAATGCATCCTAGGATAAGAAGGGTCACTGGGGGGAAAAAAAAAACAAAAAAAAACACAACTTTTTTTGTATTAAATTTCTCCAAATGCAAATGGGAAATTAGATAGGTGCATACTTATAACACAAATAGCTATTTTTCAACAGATGAACGGTCAAATGATATGACCAGACAGTTGTCCAAAGAACCACAAAGAATCCACAACTGCATGAAAAATACTCCAAACGAACAACAATAAGAAACATGAAATGCATTTGAAACAACCATCAAGTGTCATCTCACACTGGCAAAATGACAAAACATGGCAAGAGTCAAGGTTGGAGAGGTGGTGGAAAAGGTTGGCACAACAATGCAGTGATAGGATTGTGAAATGGTCCTACTACCTCACAAAACAATTGAGAATTATGCAAATAGAGTGACTAATGAGCTAGAGACTCAATTACTGAGCCCATTTCCCAAGGGAATCATCAATAAGGAAAAATATTTCCAGCAACCTTTTTTTTTAAAAGAAAGCTGACAGCTGGAAACAAAATAGATTTCCATCAATTGGTGAATGCCTAAACAAATTGTGGTATATATGAATATAACAGAACATTTCCATGCTGCAAGAAATGACATCTGTTGCAAACACAGAAGCAAGGAAAAATCTATACACTGGTTCAGTGATGTAAGAAAAAAGAACATTCACAGCACGTACAGAACACCCCCCCCCCCCCAAATAAATAAATAAATAAATAACAATCAAAATTATGAAGAACAAGAGGGACTCCAATGAAGAGCTATGAGAAGTCATTCCAAAATGGATCTTCATGGAGGTGAAAAGTCCCTAGGTGTTAAATACACCACATGGGTTTCAGATAGATGTATGCCTTAGAAGTGCTAACTTTTTTCCTTCTTTTTCAGCCCCCCCCCCCAAAAAAAACGCTCTCTGTCATATAGGATGGCATTCTGGTAGATGGCAAGGAGGGACACAATGAATACTGTAGTGATGTAAGAAATAGAAAATGTCAATAAAAACTTTGTTTTAAAAGTTAGAAATCATTCCAATCTAAGTGTACCCATCTCAATTTCAACATCCTTTCAGACATCAAAAAAAAAATTAGAAATCAGCTTCACGCTTCTTCCTCTTGAGTAACTGGT
Organism: Macrotis lagotis; assembly: GCF_037893015.1. Taxonomy (NCBI): domain Eukaryota; kingdom Metazoa; phylum Chordata; class Mammalia; order Peramelemorphia; family Peramelidae; genus Macrotis; species Macrotis lagotis. The sequence continues at coordinate 874,707 of NC_133666.1, forward strand.
TGGAAAGGCAGGGTGCTCTGGCTTCTTTCAGCATCTGGCAATAGGTGTATTCTAGTCAGTGGGCTTGGCGGAAGAAAGCTCACGTTCTGTGGAGTGAGCAGGATGAACTGCTGGCATTGCTGGGAATGTGCAATCCTGACAATCATGTCCATGGCAATTCTTCTACTGTCTGAATCCATGTGGCTATCCAGGGTATCCAGACATCTGAAGGGCGATTCTGTGATGGACCACAAAGTAAGAATGAAAAAAAAGTTTGAAAAAGATAGGAATTGCATGTCTCCAAAAGCAGCTTCATTTCCGTCTTTAGGCTGGACTCTGATAGAAAGTGTTTCATTTTTGTGATCAAAGTTCATTTCCCCTGAGTAGGGCCACTGAGATAGCAAGTTGTCAAAGTACACTTTGCATCGCAATGCAAGATTTGTTCTAAACTGCTGGTACATTTCATACCTCTGGGTTGATGTCTGATCCAATGATTTAAAACACTCTTTCAGATTCTTCACTTGACCATCTAGACCCTGATATCTTTCTTTTACTTCTTGGTACTGCCTTATGATGTCTTCTCTGCTTCCACGAGCATCGTCTTCTGCTTTTATCTTCTGTTTTAACAGATTAATTTCTCTATCGAGGACAGAGGGGGCTGTTGTAATTTCTTTTCGTTCTGGGCAGATGTATTTGGCCTGAGCAGTCTCTGTCTCCAGGTCTCGCTCTTTCACAGTCAGCTCTTCTTTTTTCACTTTGAGCGAATTCAGATGTTGGTTAAGCCTATCTTGATAATGCCGCATGTATCCTTTTTCCACATCCATTTCCGAGCTGACCTGCTCGAGTTCTCGTTTGACAGACTGTGTCAATTCTGAAACTTGACCCATCTGCACCTTAATGTTTTCATGTCTCTGTTCAGCATCTAACTTTTCTTTTTCTGAATTCTTCATCTCTTCCGTTTGAGTTTTCATCTTTTCCTCCACCTGATGTATCTGTTTTTGAACGTTCTGTGCTTCTTTTTCCAGAAATGAGATGTCCATGGACTGCTTTGCTTCATTCTCCAGATCTCTGATCTGTATAATGATTTTTGTCTCTGTCGTCATCATTTCTCTTAAGCGTAGGTGGTAATGCTCGATAGTCTCTTGATTCTTTTTGATGTCCTCTTCAAGGGCACACACGTGTTGTTGATATACAGACAACTGGGCCGTCGTGTTTTCGATTTCTTTCTCCAAATGACTTATTTCCACTCCCACGTCGATCAAGAAAGTCGGCCTCACTTTTTCACAGGAGTAGTAGCGGCGTTCAAACACCTGGTCCCCTTCGGCCGTGAAAGCTTCGCTACAGTTCTTAGGGGGCCTCTGAGCCTGCATCACTCTACGAGCCAAAGAACTGCTTTTGATGAGCAACACCGACTCTATGCCCCTCACGTCGATCAAAGCGTTGGCCACCACGGCATCGGCTATCTCTAAAGACGCGAGGACCGTCGGAAACTCTGGGTGAACGGCCGCTCTGCCTGTCACGTCGTGCACCTCACTCCGAAATGCCGACACGATGATCTGCGGTTGCGTAGAGCCTGGAGGATAAACCTTTTTCATCAGCCTCTGGAGGACTTGCTCATCTTTGTGGTTGTCACAACAAAAGGCAGCGAGAAGTCCGTTTAAGCAGGTCTCGATAGCCAGAGCAAATTCGGGGTCCCGGAGACGAATGTAAGCTCCTAGCGGGCCTATGGGTTTGGAAGTAAATTGCCCCTGTGTGCAGGCATCGTCCACCGCTTTGAGAAGGGCCGTGACCTGCGGTTCAAACCGTTTCAGCGGATCGCTTTTACAATCTTTCAGGCGGCTGAGCTGCTGCTGCTCCTCGTTCAGCGTCCACTGCATATCCGATACTTCTTCCCTGAGGCGAAAATGGGTTTTTTGGTCTTTTTCCACAACATCCCGCATGTATCCCATCTCTCGAGTGAGCAAAGCTTGCTGATCCTTAAAATCCTTTACCTTTTCCCTCAATGTGAAAATCTTTTCCTGTTTTTCCAACTGTCCTCGTTCCATGTTCCTCATCAGGGCTTGAGTTTGGTCGAACTGTTCTTTTATCCGGTCTAATCCTTTAAATTCATCCTGGGAAGAGTGATATAAAATTTCAGCTTGCTTGTAGACCATTTCCTTTCTATTCACATCTTCTTTGGCCTGAATGCATCTGGTCTCTAATTCAGCAGCTTCTTTGGTTAACTGTTGCAGTTTCTCCTGCATGTCACTGAACTTTTTGGACGCTTCATTAAATTTGACCTGACAGGCCTCCAGTTTCTGGTTTAATCTGGTAGTGTCCTGGTCTCCGAGAGTTATGTTACTCAGCATCACTTGAATCTGTCTCTCAGATTCATTCACCAGCGCCCAAGCCAACTCGAGTTTCAATTCCTCGACTCTCTTCCTGGAGGAAGCCATACTCTGGAAATACTCTTTTATCTCTACGGCCTGACGTTTCAGTTCCTGAAGCTGCCCTTCTCCTTGTTCTATCTGCTTCTGAGTGTGGGTTTTCTTCTCCAAAGCACCTAAGTAATCGTTATTCATCTGTTCGAGCTGCGTGACCTTCAGAAAGAACCTGTACCTGTCCCCATCGTCTGTGGTCCGCAATAACTGCCCGCCCATCTCTTGCTGTAAAACAGACATGGGATTATCCACCCGTATCTTAAAATGATCCAGCAGGGCCGTCAGCTCCTCCTTCTGACAGGAAACCAGCCTTCCCGCTTGGTCTTTGAGTCTGTAACTGGCAGTGCCGTCGACACTGATGCGATGCTGCACGGTGATCGAGTCCCCATAGAGGTCAGCTTTGAAAGCGGCTTGGCCTCTGTTCCTCAGGGTGACTGAGATGTCGGCTAGAGCTGCTCCGGCTTTCACAAACTTTGTCAGGGAGGAGCCCAACGTCGTCCCGCCCAGAGCGAGCAGGAGAGCCGTCAGCAGCTCCTCCCGGCCCTCTTGGCCCACCACGAAGTTGACGTTGGACCCGAATCGGATGGGTCCCAGCCTGGCTTGGCACATAAAGTTCTCCAGCTGGATGCTCTCGATGACGCCACCCTCCCCGGAGGCCAAAGGAGGAGCGGCACTTCCCTCAGGAACCTTCTGGAACACGATGCTCTCCCGGGGCTCCTCTGGCCCCGGCCACGCCCTGGGCGGCTCCTCCGCGGCCGGCGGGGTGGGCTCCTCTCCCCTCTGAGCCATGGGGTCAGGGACAAGAAACCTGCGGGTAGGGAAGCACCCTTCTAGTGCCGTTTGCTCGGCCCCCTCCACCCCGCCCACCCCAAGAAGGCCCAAGCCCAGCCTGCCCATCTCCCGCCGGGACCTCCGGGCTCAGGGCCCAGGGCCCAAGGCCCAAGCCAGGGGCATCGCGGAGGTACGCACGGCAACCCAGAGAGGGCCGAAACCCAGGGAGGCCAACAGAGGCTGCCACAGGGAGAAGCTCAGCCCGCCCGGCACCACCCTGCCCCGCTCGGCCCGCGCCCGCCTGGCCTCGCCCCGCTCGGCCCGCCCCCTCCTCACTCGTCCCACCCGGCCCGGACCCAGCTGGCCCCGCCCGGCTCGGCCCGCCCCCTCCTCACTCGTCCCACCCCCGCCCGGCTCGGCCCGCCCCCTCCTCACTCGTCCCACCCCCGCCCGGCTCGGCCCGCCCCCTCCTCACTCGTCCCACCCCCGCCCGGCTCGGCCCGCCCCCTCCTCACTCGTCCCACCCCCGCCCGGCTCGGCCCGCCCCCTCCTCACTCGTCCCACCCCCGCCCGGCTCGGCCCGCCCCCTCCTCACTCGTCCCACCCCCGCCCCGCTCGGCCCGCCCCCGCCTGGCCCCGCCCCGCTCGGCCCGCCCCCGCCTGGCCCCGCCCCGCTCGGCCCACCACCGCCCCCCCCCCCCCCCGCCTGGCCCCGACCCGCCCCCCCGCCCCCTGGCTCCGCCCCACTCGGCCCGGCCCCGCCTGGCTCCGCCCCGCTCGTGCACCCCCTCCACCACCAGGCAGACAACCCAGCCCCTAGGGACCCAAGCCCACCCCCCTCCTGGTCGGGCCACGAAGCCCCTCCCCCCAGGCACTCCTGCCACGTGGACCCCGCGCCCCCCCTCCAGCACACTCATCCCCCGCCCTCTCCACGCTAACCCACACCCACCCAGGACACGTGGACGCACCCCGTGCGTCCAGAAGGACCCAGCGCCGCCCCCACACTGACGCTGTGCGCCCCCCTCCCCGCTCACGTGGACCCCGCATCAACGCCCCCTCCAGCCGCCCCCATCCCCACGCCCCGACCGCGTGGACATCACGTCCCTCCCATGCCTCGGCCACGAGGACCCCGCGCTTCCCCCCTCCCCCGTCCCGGCTGCAGCCCCCTTGGCCCCCCGCCCCCCCACGTGGGGCGTGCACGCGCCCCGTCCTGGCTGCAGCCCCCTTGGCCTCCCGCCCCCCACGTTAACCCCGCGCCCCCCCCGGCCCTGCTGCAGCCCCCCCTCGTCCTCCCGCCCCCCACGTTAGCCCCGCGCCCCCCCCCCGGCCCTGCTGCAGCCCCCCCCTCGTCCTCCCGCCCCCCACGTTAGCCCCGCACGTACCCCCTCCAGCGCCCCCGGCCCCCGGGCCCCTCCACGCTAACACACACCTGACCCGGTCACGCGGACCCCGGCCCCCCAGCGCCCCGCGAACCGGGGCGTCGGGACTCCCTTACCTCTCAGCTGAAAGCCCACTGCAGCCACAAGGCCCAGAGCCCGACCTGGGCCGGCGACACTCCAGGAGCCCTCTGCCTGCGCCTGCGCCTGCGCGACCGGCGGGGAGCCAGGCCAGGGTCGTGTGTTTGCGCGCGCAACTGGCTCTCGGGACCCCCGAGGAGCCGCGGCAGCTTCGCCTTCGCGGGGCGTCTGTCTGCGCCTGCGCACGCCGGGGCTCGCGGGGGCGGGTCTCGGGCGGCCCGGCCCTCCAATGGCGGCTGGCAGCCTTCCCGCCCCTCCCTACCCCCCCCCCCCCCACCCCGCCTTGGCAGGCCCAGGGTGGCAAGAGGGGCTCCAGGGGCCATGGGGGATTGGAAGTCTTGCGCCCCCTGCCCCCCTCCCGCTCCCCTCTTCCCCTCTCCCTCCTCACCCCCCCCTCCCCCTCCTCTCCCTCCCCTTCTGCCCCCCTTCCCACCGTCCCCCTCGATTACAGACCAGGGTCCGGCTACTCCAGTCTTCTTACTAATTTTAAAGAGTTCATATGTAGGCATGACGTAAAATTTCTTGCAGGCAAAATTGCGTAGACAGCCCTGAGCCTAAGGAAAGAGGCAAGCTGAAAGAGTACCAACTCCGGTACAAACTTTGAATCTTGGGGACCACATTGAGATTGAGAATCATTCTGCCCGAAAAGGACAAGTCCTCTTAGGGTTTTTAGGCAGAGCTGTGACTCAAAGGAATTAGGCTAATTCATATCTGACCACTGGACCCAGGTGCCTCTGCAAGAGAAAGAGAGAATGGTGATTTAGCATAGCCCCCTGCCCCCCACCCAAATGCAGTACATATGCTTCTGATGACATCAGCGCCCAGTGGTTATGATCTTTCAAAATGAAAGACAGGGGCAGCTAGCTGTCACGGTGGATAGAGCACCAGCCCTAGAGTCAGTAGGACCCGAATTCAAATCCAGCCTCAGAGGCTTTATAATGACCCAGCTGCAGGACCTCGGACAAGTCACTTAACCCTACTGCCTTGCAAAAGTAAATAAACAAACAAATAAATACAAGACAACGAGGGACAAACATTACCAGGCTGAATGTAGGGTTCAGTGTGGCAGGGGGAAACAAATTGCCCTGACTCAAGATAGCAGGAGGACAAGTAAGGGGAAAAAAACGGATAGAAAACTCAAGTACTTTTTACCTTAACTTTGATTTCTGTAAGTTGTGGTCTGTATTTCAGTTTTGACTTTAAGATATGGCTAGGTGGGGGGAACTGAAAAAGCAAGGTAAGACTCAGGAGTTTAGACTTTGGGAGGTGAAATCAGAGAAGGGATCTCTCTCAACAAATCCTTTGGATTTAGCAACTGATAAAGTTCTGGTCCAAGCAATCCAAAGAGAGCAAGGACTGATGAGGAAAAACTAACTTAAGAAGTCACTTGGCAAAAGGGATTTTTTTTATTGGGGGGGGGCGGTTACACCAAAGTTAGATTCCTTAAGGTTAAATTTGGCCACAAAGATAAAAAGAAGAAAACCAAATTGCTAGTATCATAAATGAAAAAAGGTGGACTCACCACCAGTGAGGAGGAAATTAAAGTAATAATTGGAAATTATTTGGCCCGTTAGGCCAATAAATTTCTTAATCTAAGTGAAATGGATGAATATTTACAAAAATATAAGTTGCCCAGGTTAAATGAAGAAGAGATTAAATACCTGAACAACCCTATCTCAGAAAAAGAAATTCAACAAGCCATTATGGAACTCCCTAAAAAAAAATCTCCAGGGCCTGATGGATTCACAAGTGAATTCTATCAAACATTTAAGCAACAATTGGTTCCAATCCTATATAAACTCTTTGGAAAAATAGGGAAAGATGGAACTCTGCCTAACTCTGTCTATGAAACCAATATGGTACTGTTACCTAAACCAGGAAGAGTTTAAAACAGAGAAAGAAAATTACAGACCTATTTTCCTGATGAATATAGATGCAAAAATCCTAAATAAAATCTTAGCAAAACAACTACAACAAGTCATCACCAGGATAATACATTACAATCAAGTAGGATTTATTCCAGGAATGCAGGGTTGGTTCAAAATTAGGAAAACTGTTAGTATACTCAATTATATCAATAACAAACCTATCAGAAACCATATGATCCTATCAATAGATGCTGAAAAAGCTTTTGACACAATACAGCATCCATTCCTATTTAAAACACTAGAGAGTATAGGAATAAATGGACTGTTCCTTAAAATAATTAGCAGTATCTAACTGAAACCATCAACAAGCATTATATTCAATGGGGGAGAGGCTAGAGGCATTCCCAATAAGATCAGGGGTGAAACAAGGGTGCCCATTATCACCACTACTATTTAATATTGTATTAGAAATGTTAGCATCAGCAATTAGAGAAGAAAAAGAAATTAAAGCAATTAGAATTGGGAAGGAAGAGACAAAACTCTCACTATTGGCAGATGACATGATGGTCTACCTAGAGAATCCCAAGAAATCATCTAAAAAACTACTGGAAACAATTAGCAATTTTAGCAAAGTTGCAGGTTATAAAATAAACCCCCATAAATCCTCAACTTTCCTATATATGTCTAGCAAGAAACAGCAGGAAGAGCTAGAAAGAGAAATCCCATTCAAAGTAACCTCAGACAGTGTAAAATACTTGGGAGTCTATTTGCCAGCACAGACTCAGAATCTTTTTGAAAACAATTATAAAACACTTCTCACACAAATTAAATTAGATTTAAATAACTGGGCAAATATCAACAGCTCATGGATAGGGAGAGCTAATATAATAAAAATGACAATTCTACCAAAACTAAACTACCTGTTTAGTGCCCTACCAACCAAAATTCCAAAAAATTACTTTAATGAGTCAGAAAAAATTGTAAGTAAATTCATATGGAGAAATAAAAAGTCAAGAATTGCCAGGAGCTTAATGAAAAAAAAAAAAGAAAAAATGCAAACGAAGGTGGCTTAGCACTACCCGATTTAAAGTTATATTATAAAGCATCAGTCATCAAAACTGTTTGGAATTGGCTAAGAAATAGAGTGGTGGACCAGGGGAATAGACTAGGTGTAAAAGCAGGAGAGGATTATCGTAATCTGCTGTTTGATAAACCCAAAGAGTCCGGCCACTGGGATAAAAACTCCCTCTTTGATAAAAACTGCTGGGATAATTGGAAGTGAGTATGGAAGAAACTTAGATTAGACCAACACCTCACACCCTTTACCAAGATAAGATCCAAATGGTTACAGGACTTCGACATAAAAAACAATACTATAAGCAAATTAGAAGATCAAGGACTAGTCTACCTGTCAGATCTATGGAAAGGGGAACAGTTTATGACTAAGGAAGAGTTGGAGAACATCACTAAAAACCAATTAGATGATTTCGATTACATTAAATTAAAAACTTTTGCACAGATAAAACCAATGTAACCAAGATCAAAAGAAAAGTAGTAAATTGGGAAACAATCTTTACAACTAATGATTCTGACAAAGGACTCATTTCTAAAATATACAGAGAACTGAGTCATAGTTTTAAAACAAAAAGCCATTCCCCAATTGACAAATGGTCAAAGGATATATTTACAGACGAGGAGATCAAAGCAATCCATAGCCATACGAAAAAAATGCTCGAAATCATTAATTATTAGAGAAATGCAGATTAAAGCTTCGCTGAGGTACCACCTCACACCTCTCAGATTGGCCAGTATGACCAGGAAGGATAATGATCATTGTTGGAAGGGATGTGGGAAATCTGGGACACCATTACACTGTTGGTGGAGCTGTGAACTCATCCAACCCTTCTGGAGAGCTATTTGGAACTATGCCCAAAGGGCAACAAAAATCTGCATACCCTTTGACCCAGCAATACCACTACTGGGTCTATACCCAGAAGAGATGAGGAAAAAGGGTAAAAGCATTACTTGTACAAAAATGTTTATAGCAGCCCTGTTTGTGGTGGCAAAGAATTGGAAATCCAGTAAATGTCCTTCAATTGGGGAATGGTTTAGCAAACTGTGGTCTATGTATGTCATGGGATACTATTGTTCTCTATTAGAAACAAAGAGGGACAGGATTTCAGGGAAGCCTGGAGGGATTTGCATGAACTGATGCTGAGCGAGATGAGCAGAACCAGAAAAACACTGTACACCCTAACAGCAACATGGGGGTGATGGGGGGCCGCGCCTGTGCCCGTCAGCCGGCCCGGCCGGGGAGTCCGCGGGGCAGCAGGCGGGGCCGGCCCGCCGAGCATCCGGCCCGGCCCGGGCTGTCGGACCGGAGCGACGGCGCAGCCGGCGGCGGTTAGTAGCGGCCGTTGGGGACGTTGAGGGTCCCCGGGGGCCCCCCGCCCCTCTCCCTCCCCAGCCGGGCTCAGCGGGCCCGGGACGCCCCTCCCCCCGGCAGCACCTCGGGGCGTCAGCCCCCTCGCTTTACCGTTAGGGAAACTGAGGCTCCGGGGCGAGAAGGGCCTTGCCTAGGGGCCCGGGCTCGGAAGGGGCCCCTCCCCCCCGCATCACTTCCCCCGCCCCGCCTCACCCTGCGCCGCTGCCCTTTGCCAGCCGTGCCCAGCCTGGAAGTGCACTGGCAGCCGTGCCCAGCCTGGAAGGGCCCTGCATGGAAAGGCCGAGCCACGGCGGCCTCCGAGGCAAAGGAAGCCGTGAATGGCCCCTCGGGGCGGGCGCCCCGCGCCGGCCTGCGGCTCCGCCTGAGTTTGGGGGTGTTTGTGGCTTTCATTCCCCCGGAAGCTTTCTCCGTCCTGAAAATGCAAGACCTGCGCCCCGAAACTAGACGGGAGAGGGGCCCGGCGGAAGCGGGCGGCGGGGCGCCGGGCGGAGAGCCCCCCCGAGAGAGCGTGGGGAAGGACGCGGCCGGCGGCGGGGGCTGTGGCAAAGGCAGAGCGGCCGCCGGGGCCGCCGGGGCCGCCGGGGCCGCCGGGGCCCGGGGCCGCCGGGGCCGCCGGGGCCGCCGGGGCCGCCGGGGCCGCCGGGGCCGCCGGGGCCGCCGGGGAGCCCGGCGCTGGCGACAGCTGCGTGGAGCACAACAGCTCCTGGGGGGACTTCGAGGGCTTCAGCGGGGCTTCGGACCAGCCTGACCCTTTCAGCACCCCGGACCTCGCGGAGCGGGGGGCAGCGCCCGGGACGCGCCAGAGCCCGGACTCCGATGGCTGTGCCCCCGGCGCTCGCGGCTGTCTGCAGCCCCATAGCTTGCCCAGCGTGAAGGAAGCCGCCGCTGCTGCCCCTGCTGCGGCCAATCTCAGCTATGGGAATATTTTTAAGCTTGTCTTTCAAGAAGTACCAGTACAACAGATGACTGAGGATATTTGCACCTTACACCATTTTCTAGAAAAACATAATGACGAAAATTCTAGCTGCAAACCCATAAAGAAGCAATTTTGCTCTGAGTCCCAAAAACTTTGGAGGATTCTCCAAGATGAAGATGGCACATCTACTTCAAAATGCCTCTGGAGTAAATCTCATTGCCAAGACAATTTCTTACTTGTTCTTGGAATAGACACTGCTCAAAAAGATTTTTCAGGAGGTAAGAATCAAATTCTGGAAGATTCTAACCTAAAAGAAACAGAAGAGTTAACAGAAGTAAATGGCTTTATTCGTAATAATTGCAGGGCACTAATTCAAACCAAGCTCTCTGGATCCTCAGCTCCCCGACACAGCAACCTGTTTATGTACAATTTGTTTTTGAAGAAGACTCCTTCCAGTGGAAATATGCAATCCATAACAATTCCAAGAAAGAAAAAACTTTTTACTGCCCGGAATCTAAAAATGAAATTTTTTAATAGTGATGTTTGCTAAAGAAAAATACTTTTTATCTTTGAGGAAAATCTTACTTTTGCTACTGATTTGGTACTGGAAACTGGAAATCAGAGACATCTTTGAGGTGATAAAGTAGAAATTCTCAGCTGTATTTTCCTATGGCTACCAGTTTGCATATGAATTAGTCGTAGGTAAAAATCAAGGCTTTTCTTTGAAGAGCTTGCTCTTCATTTTTAAATGTACTATTTTCTGGCCACCCCCAATTTTGCCACTAGCAAACAAGGCTTCTTCTACAAACTTTGCTTTAGTTTTCTAGTCAATAAATAAATACCCAGGCAAAATCTCGAAAAGGAATGCACTGCCAATTTAAAGGTTAGGGATGCCATATATTTAACAAAGTTGCTGGACTCCTGCTCTCAGGTAGCTATTGGAGATGCAGGCTTTGGTAGCCTGCTTCTGGGGCTCAATCCGTGGTAGCATTTTGAGATTAAAGATCACAAATGGCTGAGAGATTAAAAAAAGAGTGAGTTCTTCTGATGGCTCCCCAGTGTCTTGATTCATTTGTTGACCTTTTGTTGATGACTAGTAGGACTGAACATTCTTAGGAAAGGTTCCAGCTGTGACAAGATGTCCCAAAATGTGAATATTTTCAGTGTCAGGCTATTCTGTATAGTTGCTTTATTTCCAGGTGACATATTATGGCAAACCAGAAATAATGTCCCTGTGGAGATGTCTTTTTAACTGCTATGATGCTTGTTTGGAATATGTTAAAATATTGTACATAGTACATTTAAAATATGTTCTAACTAAAAGATGAGAGAAAAACCTAAAGGTATCTCCCCAAAGTATCTTAATCATAACTTCAGCTGTTTTTTTTCCTAAAAATCTTTACTCTCAAGGGTCTGTCTGGAGACACCTCAAGCTTCTGTTTGGACATAAACTTCAGTGCTGCGTGTTGTGCACTAAACCTGGGATAACTTGACATTTTCCTATGTTAACTGCTGACCTTGACAAAGCAGCACTCATGGGCAACAGTTTTATTCCATTTTACACTTTGTTTTATGGAACATCCAAATGAAAACTTTCTCCATGTCTCCACTGAAGAATCACCCAGTAAAAATGGCAAGAGCCAACAAGTCCACACTGACTTTTGTAACATTTTATCAAATAAAGTTCCCTGAATAAAAAAAAAAAAAAACATGGGAGTGATGTTCAAGCTTGAAGGACTTGCTCATTCCATCAGCCCAACAATTGGGAACAATTTTGGGCTGTCTGCAAAGGAGGGTGCCATCTGTATCCAGATAAGGAGCTGTGGAGTTTGAACAAGGACTATTCCCTTTAATTCGAAAAAAAAAACAAAACCCAGATGTCTTATTGTTTGATCTGGTTACCTCTGAGAATTCTGTTCTCTTTAAGGATATGATTTCTCTCTCATCACACCCAATTTGGATCAAGGCACAACATGGAAACAAAGTAAAGACTGACAGAGTGCTATCTGTGGGGTGGGGGGGGGGGGGGAGGGAAGCAAGATTGGGGGAAAATTGTAAAACTCAAATAATACCTTTAATAAAAATTTAAAAAAAAAAACAAAGATAAAAAGTTTCTACTATAGACATGGAATGCATAATTTACTGTTCACTTTGATTTGCTTGAGCTTGTGTATTATCCAGGAGAGACTGAAATCAGGTGGGAATCAAAATTGGTGAGTCAGGAGGCAGAATAATGCTGCTCAAGTCTGACATACCAGTAATCCTTTTGCAGAGTCCGCTGGGTGAAACCAGAACACTTCCGCTGTGCCAGGAACCACAGGGCCAGCTCAAACTGGTTCTTACTGGCCCCACATGGACAGAACTCACATACACATCCTGGTTCCAGATACTCTACATTCCTCCAATTCTCCTGCCTCCCTTTGTTTTAAAACCCTCTCTAAGCCACTCTCTAAATCCCTTATATTTAGGTGCTTTCTGGTCTCCATCTGTGTATAATAAATGCTTCCCAGTATTGCAACGAACTGGTTTTTATTCTCTCTGTTCAGGAAGGTGCTGTACCCCCAATTAATTATTCTGCCAATGAACCAAAGGATGTGAGAAGTCGGATTGGATTACAGATCTGGGATGATTGCCCACGAGCACCACAGAGACCCAGGTTAGCCATCAGGAACCCGTTGGCTTCCAATCTCTCCGGGTGAATGTGGGTATGGCCAGTCCTGTACCCTAAATCCCATTCTGGGCTCCCCTCTCTTTTGCTTGAGTCTGCCTTTGTTGAGCATGAATTTGGTAAAGACCTCAGGAGGTGACTCATGGGAGCACCCACAGGTAAGAGCTTTCTGTTCCTATGGCTAAAAGTCATTTCTTATGGTCTTTAGTGCTACGTCTTAAATCTGTAGCCCTAAACGTTTTCTGTCTCTCCCCATGGATACTAACAGCAGCTCTGAGAAACCGGGTTAATCATTGTCCTCCCGCCTAGACTGCAGCCTCCTGCATATTTTGGCAATCGGGTCCTGATATCTGTAAGCCTACATCATGGCCCCCAAACCTGCAACTGTGGAACTGATAGGCAGAAATTGACCCAAGATGACTCCTGGCACTGTAGGCCAACTTGGGTTCGTTCGTTGGGCGGGGTGGGAGGGTTGGGGGTTGATCAGGATAAAATGAATGACTTTAAGAAATGCTTTTATGAAGCCAACAAGAAAATGAACAACTGGCTCATCGAAACTATCGAAAGAAGAAACGTGTAGCTTGCCTTTCCTTAAGAAAAGCATAGATGATAGAATTATCCTGTCTGTCTGTCATGTTGATTTCTATGTTTGTGGCTTTGTAAAATGTAGGAAAATCTTTGTTTTGCATCATGCTTGTGCTGTTTGTAGATTCTGTCATCTTGAAAGATTTAACATGCAGCCAGCCAGAAAAAACTTCAAAGGGCTATAGCCAGTTTAGAACACTGGAAAAGATTAATGAATTCTCTTACCTGAAGCAATTGTGCCAGTAAGAAGGCTTTCCCTGTTGGGGGAGAGGGGGTGGTTAGAAAGGGGAAAAAACCGACAAGACATTTTTTTCCCTGTCATCTCAGCTTTGGCTATGTTGGATTTACAGAAATACCGTCAGATAATCAAAGTTTGTAGAACTGGCTGAAAATAGGTTGGTAAAATCAGAGGTCCGGAGATTAAGCATTAAGAAGTTTGAAGGTTATCATTTTTAAGAATGCAGGGGAGAATTCCTGGGATTTTGAGCAATTCTAGGAACTCACTCTCTTCTGAAACATCTCAGTGAGTTTTGGGGTGCCGCTATGTAGAATTTGTTTTAAGGAAAAAGAAGAATTCAATTTTACTAAAGTTAAAAGGCATTAAGTATTTTTTTCCTGAAAATGGATAGCTTCAATATTCTAGTGCACTGAAAGAAGGCAGCTAGTTTAAAGTTTCAAAAGCTACTTTGAAGAAAGAAATAGTCAAACTGATTAGACAAATGAAGGGAAATTGATAATAATAAGAAAAACATGCAACGTAAAGTTTCTTAATTAAATGGAATAATAAAATTTGAGAAAAGCAACAGGATTGGAAAGTTGTCTCTAAGAATTATATATATATACATTATATATATATATATATATATATACATATATATATATATGTATGTATATGGTTGGCTTCCAACTTTATCTGTCATGGACAGTCAAGTTTTGATTCAAAATTAGATTAAGGATTTTGCGCATAAATTGTATTCAGGATGGAATTATTTTAAAGCATCTTTCTGATACTATTAAAGGCAGGGGAAGAATTCATTTTACAGTGGGAGGGGAAAAAATCCACTCGAGTAATCAAAAGAGAAACTGAGTCAGTACCCTGAGCCAAACACTTTATTAAAGGGGCCTGGCCCCCTCTGATGAAGCAGACCCCAAATCTTCCTCACAATCTGAGGTCCCAAGTCTTTCCACCACCCTGCTTTTAAAGGCCCCGGTATCCCAAACATGATACACTTTCATTGGTTGTCATATGATACATATACCAGAACACTCTAGAATGACCAAAAATAAGTGTCAGCAGGGTTACCAGTTAGGCAAGGTAAAAATATCTTCACTGACTAGGTGGTCATAAGATAGATGACCTACTCCCAACCAGAGATAGTACACCTGGCTACTCCTGTGGTTGAGCAAGAGGAGATGGAGCAGTTCTACATCTGTTCCAAGAACAAACTTGTAGTTAAATACCAAACTAGAAATTCTGAAAATCAAGGGAGAGATTAATAAAATGGAAAGCAAGAAAGCCATTGGTCTTACAAATAAAACTAAGAGTTGGTTTTAGGGAATTGGTTAATCTGACTAAAAAAATAGAAGATAATCAAAATACCAGTATCAAAAATGAGAAGGGTAAACTAACCACCAATGAGGAGAAGGTTAAAGAGATAATTCGGGGCTACTTTGCAAAACTGTATGCCAATAAATTAGATAACTTGAGTGAAATGGATGAATATTGACAAAAAGACAAATAAACAGAAGAGGAAATAAATTACTTAACTCCATTTCAGAAAAAGAAATTGAAGAGACCATCAATAAACTCCCTAAGAAAAACTTTCCAGGTCCAGATGTATTTACAAACTCAATTAATTCTGCCAAACATTGATGAAACAGTTAACTGCTATTCTACATAAACTATTTTTAAAAAATAGGAGGAGCTCTGCCAAACACCTTTTATGACACCAACATTGGTGCTGAGACCTAAACCAGGAAGAACCAAAACAGACAAAGAAAATTATAGAACAATCTCCCTAATGAATATTGATGCAAAAATCTTAAATGAAATTCCAACAGTGAGACTACAGCAGGCTATTACCAGGATAATACACCATAATCGGGTAGGATTTATATCAGGCAGGCAGGGATGGTTCAACATTAGGAAAACACTCAACATAATTAAACATATCAATAGCAAAACCAAAAGAAATCATATGATTATCTCCAGAGATGCTGAAAAAGCCTTTGATAAAATACAACATCCATTCCTATTAAAAACACTAGAAGGTTTAGGAATAAAGGGAGTTTTCCTTAAAATAATAAATGGTATCTATCTAAAACCATCAACAAATATCATATATAAGGGGAATAAACTCAGAGCGTTTCCAATAAATGCAGGGGGCGAAACAAGGATGCCCACCATTACTATGCAATATAGTTTTAGAAATGCTAGCAGTAGCAAGAAGAGAAGAAAAAGAATCGGAGGAAACAGAATTGGCAATGAGGAAGCAAAACTTTCACTCTTTGCAGATGATATGATGGCATACCTAGAGAACCCGAGAAAATCATCTAAAAACCTCCTTGAAACAATTAACAAATTCAGCGAAGTAGCAGGACATAAAACAAACCCACATAAATCATCAGCATTTCTAGATATGAACAACGAAGCCCAAGAGCAAGAGACAGAAAGAGAAATTCCATTTAAAATAGCTGTAGACAACACTAAATACTTGGGAGTCTACCTCACAAGACAAACCCAGAAACTATATGAACACAATTATAAAGTTCTCCTCACCCAAATAAAGTCAGATCTACATAATCGGGAAAATGTCAAATGCTCATGGTTGGGTCAAGCCAATATAAGCAAAATGACAATTCTACCCAAATTAAAGTACTTATTCAGTGCCGTACCAAACAAACTACCAAATGACCACATAACCGCGCTAGAAAAAAGTAGTTACAAAATTCAACTGGAGCAACAAAAGGGCAAGAAAAGCAAGGGAACGGATGAAAAAAAAATGTAAAGGAAGGTGGACTAGCTCTTCCAGATCTAAAACTTTACTATAAAGCAGCAGTCATCAAAACTGCCTGGTACTGGTTGAGAAATAGAGTAATGAATCACTGGATTAGGATAGGTTCAAGAAACTGCAGTCAATGACGACAGCAATCTACTGTTTTGACAAACCCAAAGACATCAGCTTCTGGGATAAAGACTCACTGTTCAACACAAACTGGAAGACTGGAAAATAGCATGGCAAAACTAGGCACAGAGTCACATCTCACACCCTACTACATACCAAAATAAGGTCAAAATGGGTACAGGATTTAGACATAAAGAGTGACAACCATAGATAAATTCATAGTCCAAAAAATACTCTATCTGATCTATGGAAAAGGGATCAATTTATGACTAAACAAGAATTAGGGCACATTATCAACTGTCAAATGAATGATTTTCACAAAATTAAATTAATAAGTTTTTGCACTAATAAAACCACTGCTGTCAAAATTGGAAGGAAAGCAGAAAGCTGGGAAACAATCTTCACAACTTCTGATAAAGGTCTCATTTCTAAAATATATAGAGAATTGCATCAAATTTATAAGATCACAAGTCATTCCCCAATTGATAAATGGTCAAAGGATCTGAATGGGCAGTTTTCAAATGAAGCAATTAAAGCTATATATGAAATCATATGAAAAAATGGTCCAAATCACTATTGATTAGAGAAATGCAAATTCAAACAACAACGAGGTATCAATCTCACATCTATTAGATTAGCCAAGATGAGAAAAAGGGAAGACGATCAATGTTGGAGAGGCTGTGGGAAGATTGGGGGATTGGGACGTTGATGTATTGCTGGTGGAGTTGTGAATGGATCCAACCGTTCTGGAGAGCAATACGGAACTATGCCCAAAGAGCAATAATACTGTTCATACCTTTTGACCCAGCAATTCCAATTCTAGGACTATATCCAGAAGGAAATGCAAAATATGGGGAAAGTTCCATATGTTCCAAGTATTCATAGCACCTCTATGCCCATCCATTGGGGATTGAATAAACAAGTTATGGTACGTGAATACTATGGAATATTATTGTTCCATAAGAAACCATAAATGGGGCCAGCTGGGTGGCGCAGTGGACAGAGCACCGACCCTGGAGTCAGGAGAAACTGAGTTCAAATCCCGCCTCAGGTACTTAATAATTACCTAGCTTGGTGGCCTTGGGCAAGTCACTTGACCCCATTGCCTTTCAAAAAGAAACAAAAAACAATGTTAAATTAAATGAAGAAACCATAAATGGCCGGACTCTGGAGAAGAGTGGAATGAGTTCCAGGATCTGATGCTGAGCAAGAGGGGTAGACTCAAGAGACCAATGTACACATCAACAACACTGTGAGATGAACAACCTTGATGGAAGTGGCTCCTCTCGACGGTCCAGAGAGCTAGGACAATTGTTTTTGACTGGTTATGAACTATATTATCCCCAACCAGGGGAAGAAAAACAAAACACAAAGAAAAGAAAAACAACCCTTCTGAATCTGATGAACACTTTGTAAAAATCATCTCTTATGTATCTCTTTCCCTTAATCCTAATTCCTCAAGCCAAAAATTACTCCTTTGTAAATGTTTAACAAAATATGTATGTAAAATGCGAACCTGGCTGAGAGAAGGGGGCTGGGAAGGGAGGCTGGAGGGAAATTTTGTAACTTGCAAATATGCACATACAAAAGGATGAAAATAAATAAATTTTAAAACAAAATAAAGAACAAATGGTAGGGGTGGGGATGGGGTTGGGGTGGGGTGGTTTCCTGGACCAGGTCACAAGGGGGGGGGGGGGACTTTCTGTACCACACTACCACGCATATATAATTTGAGTATGGAATCTGAGCAGTCCAAGTGGAGATATTCTGTGTCAGTCCTTGCAGTTTAGAGAACAAGCAGTACTGAAATTTTAAGGTCCAGTACAGGTCTTTCTTATCTATAACTATATTCCTATGTAACTTATACAAAGGATGGGTTATGATATGTTACTTATTCTTATACCTATCACCAGATGACTTATTAAATATGTTGTACTAAATGAGTATGGAGTCTTGTTCATACAATCATAAGGAATTAACTAACATTGATTAGAGTACAATCAATTGGCTAATACCGATTAGAATTTTAAATAAGGCTCCTAAAATTATTGAATCAACTATAAATTAACTTTCTCAACAGGTGGACCCTCATGAATTTCTAAAGACTCTTCTATCAGGTACAGGCTTTAGGTAAAGATAGGAACAGCAAATGGTACATAAAATGAAATTTGTGATGTTCCAAATTTGGAGAAGCCAATTTAGGCAATTGTACAAAGCTATATTAAGTCAGAATTACCTCAGAACCTCTAGAGTTGGAACCAGAGAAGCAGAACCTTCTTCAGATCTCTCCTGTGGATAAAACCAATTGTCCAAGAAAAGGTATCTAAGGACCAGATATTTACATGAAGCACCTGAGGCTCACAATGTGCTGGTTAAATGGACATGGAGAATCTATAGTATTACCTTGATCTTTTGTGTCACCGTGTTTATGTTGAAGTTTTTCTGGTTATTTTGGTGACATGCATATTTTCTTTCTCAAAACTAGTCCATTGTGAACCCTCTAAGTAGTTTGATCTGTAACCTGCCACTAAAATGATGACTTAATATTATTTTGTTTTTGTCTTTTTAGATTCTTGCAAGGCAAATGGGGTTAAGTGGCTTGCCCAATGCCACACAGCTAAGTAATTATTAAGTGTCTGAGATTGGATTTGAACCCAGGCATTCCTGACTCCAAGGCCGGTGCTTTATCCACTATGCCACCTAGCCGCCCCAGATGACTTAATATTATTAAGACAATGAATTAATGAAAACCACTAGTGCATTGTTTGAAACTAGCCATGCATGGCTGGGAAACTGGATCACTTCTATGTGCTGTTTAGAGACCCTTAACCAAGGACCTATGTTATGCTGACCCGAAGCTCAGAGCTAAGGATTCATGCAAGGAGTTTTCTCACAATTTTCAATCATTGCTAAGGGAAGGGGCCAACAATCTAGTGGATGTGCACCTTATAGCCACCTCTTGCTAACCCTTCTTTGATCAGAGACCCTCTCCCTCTGATCCTGTTAATCCCTCTCTTCTCAGACAGGGTTCCAAAAAAAAGTGCCGAGGGAAAAAAATTGCTGGAAAAATGTAGGGAACCGTGAATTATGTTCCAGTTGCAGAAATTTATAAGCTGTGTAATCTTAAGCAATTGATCTTATTTCTGTTTGCCACAGTTTCCTGATCTGTAAAGAGGAAAATAATAGCAATAACCACTTTCCAGGGTTGTCATGAGGATCAAAATACTACCAGAAGTAGTAAGAGCAATGATTTCTATATGGGATCATTTGGAAATCCAACAACCAAATTGATGTCATTTGAAGTTTTGTTTCCTATTTTAAATGCATGATATTGTTATTCTACTTCTTAATTCTCTTGCATTGTAAACTTTGAAGGACTGTTGTAATGAAAGGGTTGTTAGGCACAACAACTTTTTAATCTGAATGAGTTGAACTTTTAAAAGGATGTGATTTAAAAAAAAAGATAATTGAAAACTGTCCAATATTTAATAAGGCACACTTTATTGTAAAACTAACAACAATAATAAAATGTTGCTACGAGAGCAAATGTTCATTTAAAAATTTTTGACTATTATGAAAGTATATTGGATCATTTATGAATCAACTCTGAGGTATTTGCTGTTATGCCTGAAGTACCATCATAAAAAATCATATAAATGAATGAATGAATAAACAAACAAACAAACAAATAAAATGCTGTTTGGGAAATATAAGGGAAAATATTTAAATCCTTAATTGTGGCTAGTAAAATTTTGCTATGTGGTAAAAATTGTTGGGCCTGTGATTTACTCTTGTTTCGAGCTTTGATTACAGGGAAAATTTGTCTGAATTCTCGTGAAGCCAACAGTCAAAAATGGCATGTTCTACAGTCTAGGAGCTACTAAAGTTCTGCTTGGGGCATGACCATGGCACAACCTAGGGTAGAATCCTCTTGCCTCCCATTGTGCTATTTCCTTTATGAATGGGAAATTTCCCCACCTGGTCAATCTTGAGGCTTACTCTGAACACCCTGTGACTACGTGATTGACCATTAGATTGACCCATGCCTGGAAACAAAACTAATGGAGAGTCCTTCCCCCTCCCCACCCCACCCCCACACACTCCCACCTCCTCTGTATAGTCCAGTCCCTGGACTCTCATGGTAGTCTAAGTTACCCCGCAATGGACTGTGTCTCCATTCTTGAAGACCAGTCCTTCCCGAAATATACAAAGTAGGGAACGCTGACCCAGAGGTCCTGACCCAGAAAGATGGGGGAATTTCTGCCCCTTTGGCAGATACTGTGGCGGTTGGCACTCCTAGGGGCTTGTGAACAGTCCTGGCAGTGGCTGATTGGGTTGAGGCTCTTGCTGGTGTGGTATTGGATTTCCTTCCCCATGCAGTGGCAACACTCAGCAGTCACCCCACTCAGCATCTTTCAGTCAGTCGCCTTATACATTTAGAAGCTTAGTCTCCTTCAAAGCTCATCCCCACTGCACCCATCTGAAGACTCTTGCTCTTGTTTCAACTATTGAGCCCACTGGTGACCTGACTGCAATCATTCTGCAGGGCCAGAAGAAGCCATTGCCTGCAGCTTTAGACAGCTCTGGATGAAGATGACATCAGTATAGACAGAGGCCATGGGTTGACTAATGCTGACACGTGTGGTCTGTAATTGCCCTCTGGCATCTTTTGAAGGGAATCTTTGGAGCACACACCTGTCGTCTTCCTAATTATCTTGGTCTCTGGGAGGCTCAGTGGCACAGTGGATAGAGCACTGGCCCGGGAATCAGTGGGACCCAAGTTCAAATCCAACGTCAGATACTTGCTGGTTGTGTGACCATAGACAAGTCATTTAACACTGATTGCCTTGCATACAGAGGTGTCTCAAGTCATCCTGATTCACATCTGGTCACTGGATCTTAGATGTCTCTGGAGGAGAAAGTGAGGCTGGTGCCTTAGCAAAGGAAGCCCACACCCAAATCCAATGCATGTGCTTGTCAAGGGATCATCTACGCGATGTCATGGTCTTCTTTGAGAATGAAGGACAAACATTAGATCAATATTGAACATCTTGTGGGAGAAGAATCAAATCTAAATGGAAGAAAGAAAACATTAGAGAGAAAGAAATGACCTAATACGTAAGAAAACTTTTAAAAATTGAAGATAAACTTTGGTCTTCATTTAAACTCCACAGTTTCTTCTCTGGATATGGATGGTATTTTCCTTCACAAGTTTTTTTAGAATTTTCTTTGATTATCGTACTACTGAGATGACTAAGTCCATTATATCAACCTTCTCATCCTACAGAAAGGGAAGCTGAGAACCAGAAGTGGGTGAGTGCTTGGCCAATGTCACACAGTCAGTCTCAGAAGATCTGAGACTTGTGCATGGATCTCTCTTGCCTGCTAGGCTACCTGGTTTTTATTTGGCCATCTCCCTCCTCTTCCAGCCACAGTTCATGTGCCCAATGAAGATCCCTCAGAAAACACTGCAGGTTTCTACCATTCCCTATGATTTGGGTAGGTTGCCCATAGATGCAGGGGTCTGGGGGTTGCCCTGATGACACTGGGACTAAGTGAAGAGGAAGAAAACCCCTGAATTTTGGGCCAGTTTATTCTTACACATGCATCAGCGTGAGTCTCAGCAAGTCCCATGACCTCTCTAAATGTGTTTCTATAGTCCTCTCTGCTTCAGTATTTCCCTGGGATTTAGTGGTAGAGAGCCCTGTTTCATTTGCTCCGGTAAATCCACCAATTATATAGTGGATATGGGAAAGGTGGAAGGAGGCTTTTGTGGCGTCAAGAGATGTTTCCTGGAGGTGGGCAGAACCAATATGGGCTTCCAAAGATTGGAAAGAAGGTGGAAATCATCAACAGTGAAGCGGCATGTTTTATGACAGCCCTCTGGCATGAAGAATTCCCTCTTGGGAAGACTTAAGGTACCTCTATTGACCCTTGCTGCCTACAACTGGTCTCACGGTGCCCGACTCACCAAGTATAGGTGTGACTGTCAATAGGTTAATGATTCCTTGTCCTGGAACCTAGTTTAAGTTTAAGGAAAGGCCCATGACCCATATTAATCAATTTGGTGTGAATCTATAAGAGGTAATGATTATCGGAAATTAGCAGCAATTATTAAGTGATAGATTCATCGAGTAATGAAGATTTCCTTAAATATCTATCCGTAAGTTCCAGGCTAAACATGTACGAAGGCACATTTTACATCAATCGTAGAGGGATCAGAGACAGAACCCACAGAGGGACCCAGTGAGGCAGTTCTCCTACTCAAGGTAACCTGGAAAAGAGCAGAAAGGCTGTGCTCCCCGGGATCCAAGGGGCGGCCCGCCAGAGGGGTGGCCCGCCAGAGCGAAAGAACTTCAGCCTCCGGGAGGCAGCCCCAGGGCGCTGGGAGCCACAGCTCACAGCAGCGGGGGGAGGGGGGGCAGTTTCCTGAACTACGCCCCGGGGAGCACCAGGCACAAAGTGGGGGGAACAGAGGGGGACCTCTGCCAGAACGAGCACGTGGAACTCAGCCCTCAGGGCACACAGCCAGCAAGGTGGTCTTTCGGCAGCCCAGATCCGGGAACAGAAGCAGGCAGCCAGTAAGCAGGAGCCCCCAGGGCATGAGTCCATTGAACCTAGGGAGGGGAGTGAAGAGAGATTGCAGAGCTCTGTCCTCTGCCTCTGGAACAGGACTCTGGGGCTCTGACCACATTCAGATCCTGATCCCAGTCTAGGCCCCCCCCCCAGAAGAGCAGCAGGGCCCCCCACCTTAGCCCCGTGGCAGAGGGGGATGCATATGGTCATTCACAGACCAGGAGGGGGGACAGAGCCTCACACACTGAGATCCTTGTGGGAGGGTCCCAAAAGATCAGGAAGCACCCCCAAAACAGGCGCAGGCTGGGAAAAATGAGCAAGCAGAGAAAAAAGAGGAACGCAATCGAGAAATATTTTGCGAATGAGCTCAAGAAGGATCAAAATACTCAGTCTGAAGATGAGGAAGCACAAGCTCCTACATCTAAAGACTCCAAGAAAAACAGAAATTGGGCTCAGGCTATGACAGAGCTCAAAAAAGTCTTTGAAAATCAAATGAGGGAGTTAGAAGAAAAACTGGGAAAAGAAATGAGAGGGATGGAGGAAAAACATGAAAATGAACTCAGCAGCCTAGTCAAGGAAATCCAAAAAAATGCTGAAGAAAATAGCATGCTAAAAACCAGCTTAGGTCAAATGGATAAAACAGTTCAAAAAGTTATGGAGTAGAAGAATGCTTTAAAAAGCAGAATGGGCCAGATGGAAAAGAGATAAGAAAACTCTCTGAAGAGAACGAATCCTTCAGACAAAGAATAGAATTCAGGGAGATTGATGAATTTGCCAGAAATCAGGAATCAATACTTCAAACCCCCCCCCCCAAAAATGAAAAATTAGAAGAAAATGTGAAATATCTCATTGAAAAAACAACTGATATGGAAAACAGACTTAGGAAAAATAATTTTAAAATTATTGGAATACCTGAAAGTCATGATCAGGAAAAGAGCCTTGACATCATTTTCAAAGAATTACTACAGGAAAATTGCCCTGATATTCTAGAAGCAGAGGGCAAAATAGAAATGGAGAGGAGAGCTGCTAATACTGAATTCCCAATTTTCTTGAAACTCGTATTTCTTGATAAGCCAAGAGCCATCCCACATCTAGATCCTCTAAGCTTTTCCCTCTAAATCTGGACTTTGAGAGGGCAGACAATCTTCTAGCTAGGAAATTCTATGTTCTGAACTCCAGAACCCTAACAACACAGATCTTGGAAAGATCTTGGGAAGACCCGATACCAAGCTACCAAGAGCCGATAGTTTCGATTCTAAGGCAGTGCCTTCAGACATTTCAAAAGGATTTTACTTTTTATTTTTTTATTGGATCATTCTTACCATGCTCATGAATCTTGCCACATGCAAATTTTCTTTTTTTTCTTTGTACTTAATAGTACTTTATTTTTCCTAATGACATACAAGGATAGTTTTTCTTTTTTTTCTTTAGGTTTTTGCAAGGCTAAATTAGGGTTAAGTGACTTGCCCAAGGCCACATAGGTAGGTAATTATTAAGTGCCTGAGGCTGGATTTGAACTCAGATACTCCTGACTCCATTGTGCCACCTAGCCACCCCTGAGGATAATTTTTAACATGCATTTTTGTGTAAGATTTTGAGTTCCAAATCCCTTCCCTCCCCTTTCCTCAAGACTATAAGCGGGGGAGGAGCCAAGATGGCGACAAGAAGGGATCGAGTCTTAGGAGCTCTCTGATAAAACTCATCAGCTAAGGACTCTAACTAAACTTTCGAGAGACAGAACCCACATAGGGACCCAGTGAGGCAGTTCTCCTACTCAAGGTAACCTGGAAAAGAGCAGAAAGGCTCTGCTCCCCGGGGTCGGAGGGGCGGCCCGCCAGAAGGGTGGCCCACCAGAGCGAAAGAACTTCAAGCCTCCCGGAGGCAGCCCCAGGGCACTCGGAGTCTCAGCTCATAGCAGCGGGGGAGTTTCCTGAGCTGCACCTCGAGGAGCACCAAGCACAAAGTGGGGGAACAGTGGGGGACCTCTGCCAGAGCAAGCACGTGGAGCCCAGCCCTCACAGGGAGCAGCTTGGTCTTTCTGCAGCCCAGAGCTGGAAACAGAAGCAGACGGAGCCTTTAAGCAGGAGCTTCCAGGGCATGAGCCCATTGAGCTGAGGGAGGGGAGTGAAGAGAAACTGCGAGTTCGGTCCTCTGCCCCTGGAACAGGACTCTGGGGCTCTGACCACATTCAGATCCTGATCGAAGTCTAGGCCCCCCCATAGAACAGTAGGCCCCCCCACCTCAGCCCCGTGGCAGAGGGAGGTGCTTATGGTCATTCACAAACCAAGAGGGAGGACAGAGCCTCACACATTGAGACCCTTGTGGGAGTGCCCCAAAAGCTCAGGAAGCACCCCCAAACCAGGCCCAGGCTGGGAAAATGAGCAAGCAGACAAACAAAAGGAAGACTACTGAGAAATATTTTG